>NC_086196.1:5738461-6059230 GCF_035770615.1 Melospiza melodia melodia
TAATACATTCTGATCTACCTCTACATGTCAAGAGTTGGTTAAAAGAAGGTCAAAGAGAGTTCAGTATTACAGGAAAGAAGACAACTTTTGCTGCATCACGCTAAAAGTTCTGATGAAATCCTTTGTTTAAAATGTCAGAATTTTAATTTGTAGAAATGAGATTTTTAAAGTTTGATAACAAAAAAATCTTACTAGTAATTTGTCACATATGAATAATTTCACAGTAATCAGTGTGATTATTTTTTATTATGAAATTCATTTATTCTTGATAGGTAAGTCATCCTGCCATCTGACTTCTCCATCTCCTTTCTTAAGTCCACCTTTACAGTGTCTGTATGTCTCTACCCCTCAGTGCTCACCTGTCAGCCCTGGCCATGGCATAAGTTTTGTCAACTGGAGATTTGGTTCAGCGAAGGTAGAGAAGTTCCCCATTTGAGAACTTTGCCCTTACACCTTAGGAAGCACATAAGCTAGCAAGAAATTTTCACTTTTTAATTCGGTCATTCCATTTGCTAACTACAGAGTCATAATTTCCACTTACAGTCACTGTCACAAAGTCAGATGAAAAATTGTCACTTCAGTTCCTGATTTCCAAATATCTGTTAGATATAAGTTGTCTTGCATACAAGGGTGCCAACAAAATGAAATAATATTGCCAAAATCAATAAGGATATCTAAGATATAGTGAATAAGGATATCTAAGATATTGTGACCTACAAGTCTGCCGATTTTCCTTGGCACTCACTAATTTTTTTTACCTCAGAATACTCTGTTACTTATTCTCTTCCTCCAAAGAATGAAGGTAGTTTTGTTTTCTCTGTCCTACATGCTGCCAGCTGTCTGAGGTTTTACACTATAAATGGGTGTAATGGATTTGGCTGGGATAGAGTTGTTTTTCTCCATAGCAGCTCAGATAGTGCTGGTTTATATTTGGAGCTAAAACAGTGTTGGTAATATGAGTGTTTTAGTTCTTGCCCAACAGTGTGCAGGATGTCAAGGCCATCTCTTTTTCTCACTCTGTCCCTTGGTGAACAATTGAAGTGTGTAGAGCACATTTTGAGGGAACACAACCAGGCTGATGACCTGAACTAGCCAAAGAGATATTCCACACCATAAAAAGCCATGTTCAGTAATAACATGCAGCACAGTGGAGTTTAGTGTTGTTAGCCATCATTTGCTCAGACACTAGCTGGGTATCAGTCTGGTTGTGGGACATGGTGAGTGCCTATGTATCGCTTGTTTTATTTCTCTCTCCTTCTACCAGTCCTTCATTTTTATCAATGGTTATCTTTATACCCAGGTCTTCTTGCTTTTATACTTCCATTCCTCTTACCACATCCTAATGGGCCTGAGGGAAGTGAGTGAGCAGCCGAATTTCAAGCTTAGCTGCCTGCTGCTGGTAAACCCACTGAAATGGGAAATCCAGATTCTGTTTCTTCATCTGCTTAAGGCTGTCAAAACTTATACGTCTTATTTCCCAGGAAGTAAGATTTTATCTCTGAGGCCATTTGAAATAGAGACACATGCTACTTCTGCTGAAGTTTTGCCACCGCCCAGTGTTCCAACTTCAGTGAGCAATAAAGGATGCAAGAAAGAAGAAACACAACTCTAGTGTATATTTTATAACACTGATGTGAGGACCTTGAAACTGAGGTTTCCAATCCCTGCTCATAGGACTGATTAATTTTATATCAAACCTTCAGTGGGTGAATCAAAATTCTTTGAGATAGGAGCTACAACCTAAACGTGGATTCCCTACTTATTAGATCAGTGTGCTTCCCAGAATACCCTTAGGTCCTTCATGTATCTTTAGCCCTTAGCTCAGTATCCATTGTAGACTGTAGACTGTTGCAGCTGCTGGTGTTTATTGCAGTCTTTTGCAAAATATAGGTTTGACCACCATGGCAATTAGTAGAAATGATAAGTGGTGGCAACCAAATCCCTAGTGAGGCATGTTCTTAGAATAACTATTAAATCAGACCTGTCAAGGGACTTAGGAGGAAGAATACTTAATTTCTGTTTCCTAATTAGATTTAGCTTTTCAATTTAGGCCAGTTTTGTGCCTAACAAGGATGCGAACTCTAAGTATATAAACAATGTTTGTCTACAGGCTGGCATGTATTCGTGGCAGTAGAGTATAGCAAAATGGAGAGAACTGTGTCTTACAGAACATGAACTGTGTGGGTTATTCCTTTTCCAGATGATGCTAAGAAAATTATTGAGCTGCTATGCATCAGAAAATGTATAAAACTCTGACCAATAAAAAGTTATTGTCTATGGAATATTATCACTTTTTCCATAGTGTAATTTTTTGTGCATGTCCTGAGTTGCCACAGGTCCATCTCTGTGACTTTGGGAATAGCTGGGGAAATCATAATTCAGGGAAACTGCACATAGCAAAATACTTTGTTTCAACCTGTTGCTGTGCTGGGCCTTGTCCTAGAATAACCACTTTCTATGCTTAATACAAGAGTAAAACAAGACTCAGAAAAAGACTGCAGAGATTTATAAAGTTCTGGGAAGGACCTACCTCGGTAATCCGCAAGGTAAATTCCACTTTTCCAAACCATAAAAGTGGTTCTAGGGGTGACTTTTGTAACTCCTGTGAAATAGACACAAGGTACACTTGGTTATTTACTGCACAGGGGACAGGGTCAGACAAAACTGATAGGGAGGCTCTCCCGCTGAGTCATGAGGTTCATAAAAGACCCCCTTGAGTTCTCAGCTCCTTCTCAGAGGAGAGTTTATATGTAGCTGGACCCAGACTTAGTCCCAGGCTTAGTCATTTGTATAGATCTAAAGGATTATATGCGTATAAACTGTCCTTTATGCCACTTATCTAATAATTCAAAGTTTCAGCGCACTTACTCCCAATTCACTTACTGAGTATCTGACATGAAAAGGCTTCTCTCAGCCTCAAGGAATAACCTTGAGAGGTGTTTCTGCTGAAGGGGAGATCCTGGCATGCAGCTGCTGCCATGCAGGAAAGCTCAGCAGGCCTTGGGCAGCCCACTATTTATGGAGTGTGATGATTGACTTACAGTCTTATTTGCAAACTGACTACAGATGTTAGTTTCTTCCAAACTTGGCTGGAGTTGGACATTAACCAGCACTGTGGTTAGGTGGGCACATTGCTCAAGTTAGCCCTTGGCTGTTTATTGTCTTATTATCCAAATACCCCCACTTTGAGCTGGATGCAGCCATCAAACCAGACTCATCCATTATGAGTACACTTCTAGTTACTGTTTAAGCAGGGATACAGAACATAATGGTCAGGTTAAGGAGAGTGGGGAGACCACACTGACACAATTTAGTGTACAGATATTTCCTAATCCTCAATTTATCCTTTTAAGAAGGGCTTATGAAGGCTCTGCTTTAACACATTATTTCCACCACATTCCAGGGAATGCAGTTCCAGGATGGGATACCTCTCATTATCCAAAGTCATACACTTTGGCAGCATTGAATTAGGTTCATGCTCTCGTGACTACCTTAGTGACAAGAGTCACAAAAATGTGGAAATGTTTGTTATCTTGGTGACAGTAATTCAAATGAAATTTTTGCCCTTTCAATTAATTCAGTTTTTATGCATTGTAGAAAAAAAATATAACTCACCACGGAGGCAGTTAATGTCCTGAATCCAGATGGTATTGGCCTCCACCTCCTCCTGTTAAAATTTCATAATCAATTGCTTAAACATTTGGAAGAATATTTTACTGATGCAGTCTGAGCACTTGTATAATTTACGCGATTTCCTAAATTTATCTAAATAAGGGCTTTAAATGAAAAAAAAAAAATCATTATTGATTCCTTGACTGGCATGCTGCAATGAATTGATGGAAACTCCACTAGGAAGCCAAAACCAGGAAGGAATGTGAGGAGTGGGAGTTGTTTTTCATGTGAGAAAGCAGGTGGGGATGGATGATGGGCCACAGGAGAGCTTATGGGTTAACATAGTGGGTGACTGGTATAGACAACATTATTGTACATGTCTGCTACAGGCTGCCTCAACAGGAAGAAGCAGGTGAGCCTTTATTCAGGTAATTTAAGAAAACTGTGTATTTTCAGACCCTGGTCATTATGGGTAACTTCAGCTATCCTTATAATTGCTGGAAAAGCAAGGCAAGAATAACAGAGATCAAGCAATCCAGGCTTCTGCAGTCCTGTGGTGAGAACTTCCTAATGCCTAAAAATGCCCCAGAAGCTGAGGAAGGAAGATACTCTAATAAACTACACACTTTTCAAAGAGCTAGTCAGGATTATGGGGGTCTTGGCTGCAGCAAACACAGCAGGGTGGAGTTCAGACTATTCAGAGGCGAAAGAGAAATAGCAGGATCCCAAACCTGAACATGGCATGAGCAGACTTGGCTTGCTCAGCTTGAGTGAATGGCATGGAATGTGACCATGGAAAGAGTAAGGCTGCAGGAGAGCTGGTCAAGTTTCAAGGAATTGCCCCTCTGGACTCAACAGTGGTCTGCCCTGATAAGCAGGAGGTGAGACAAAACATGGCAGCAGATCTGCGCAGATGAACAAAGAGCTCTTGAACATACTCTGTACGGAAGGAGGATGCCAGAGGTGGGAACACGGTCAGGGGACCCAGGATGACTTGTAGAGGTGCCATCTGAGCCTGCAGGGCTGGGCCTAGGAAAGCCAAATCCCACTTGGAGTTGAGTCTGGAGAGTGTTAATAAAAACAACAAGACAGGTTTGTAGACCTACAATGGAAGGAAGACTAAGGGAAAAAGGTGGACACACTGGCAGATGAGAAAGGGAACCTATTGACAGAGAACATGGAAAGGATTGAGGTTTCAGACCTCTTCCTTCTTCACCTAGCTAGATAAAGCTGATGGAAGGAAAACTCACTTTCTTTTTTTTACCATGTTTATTTTTATGTGTTTTTTAAGATTAAATTGCTTTTGCTTCTCTTTTATGTTTGTGTTAGATTTTAAATTGTCTATTAGAGCTGATGTTATGCTTTGTTGTGTCAGACTGGGTCAATAAAATCTCTTGTTCTTGTTGCAGGTGTTTTTGTTTAGCAACCCTACAGAGAAAGCAAGTGTAAACAGTCTTGCCTGTGGTTTCTTTCTGATTTATCTGGAAATCTGAGCAATTTGTTAAACATGGGATATTATTTAATCAGCAGGGCAAATACTGTGTGGGTGTTACATTTTTCTTGAACTGCACATAATTAATATGGAAAAAGCAAAGTGAAACAGCATTTGCACTGCTGGATGAAACATTATTGGTAGGTGAATGGATGTGCCTCTTTTAAAGAACAAAAAGAATTGAACTAACTCAGTTATGTGAAAAACCCTATTATGTGAAAAATTTTTAATCTATCATTAATACACAAGATTAGCATTATTAACATATTTTTCATTATCACTGATAATGAATTTTGTCTCTTCCTTATTTTCCATATTATTCCTTGATGAGAGCACTTTGCTGGTAGCAAATATGTGCATAAGGATTCATTGTTAATTCTTATTGCCTCCTCATCAGCTGTATTTCTTTTTCTTCTTTCTGGTACAAAGGAAAAACATAAATAATTTTTCTTCTTCCAATTCTAGCATGGCAAGTACTGTATTACATCTTAATGTGCTTGCATTTGGGAAAAAATGAAAAAAAACCCACACCCCAGATGTTGTGGGTGGAAGATTGCTTTTCTTCTGGTTGAAATGAATTGATTGATTAAGGGCTTATCCAGTAATTTAGAGAATATAGCTTCTATTGCTGAAACCATAGCAGCAGCTCAGCACATTTTCTTTTATTTTTCTTTCAAGAAAGAAATAATTTTTACTAGACGGGTTTTTAAATTGGGAAGTGGAAAAAAAATCTGGGCCATGATTTTTATTGACTCTGATTGCCAGCGCCTGGCTAAACTCCTGCTTTTGTCCACTTATGGAATTCTATTACTGAGACCTATGAAATTTCTGAATCCAAACAACTGTGGGGTTTGAAATTGCATAGAGCAGATACTTCCTTCAGAAGTCTGGCTCTTCCTGGAGAAAGCACAAGGACAGGCATATTTCCATTACTGTGGAATTGCCTTTTGCAAACCGCAAGAAAATGGAGAAACACAGAAAATAAAAGTGAGAAATATAATTTATTATGAAAAACATTTAGCTGATGTAAAATTACATTAGTTTATGCTCAGTTTGCAGAAATCTAGAAAAACATGAGGTGGAAGAACATGCCTGATTTTCATGGTAGAAAATTTTTTTCCAGTAATTAAAAAAATATATGAAAAAATAGTGTTAGCTAATTGGTGTATGTGTGTACATGCTCAATGAATTTGTTGTAAATATGTTTCCACTATTCAAACATTTTTGCTGTTTGACTGCCATTTTTAAACCATAAACTCTAGTCTGAATGCACATATAGTCATTTTATTTTCTTGAGCTATAGTAAAATAAAAAATACACCCATAGGGAAAAAAAATTCTTAATGTGTAATGATGCAGAATTTGCAAGGAATTGCTTGGCTTGCTTGCTAGTCTTCCTTCATGATACAAAACTTAGACAAGACATTGAAGTTTTCTGTAGTGCTTTTGTGAATATTTAAAAAAGGAGTTTAATTCTTGACATGTGCAAATGGCACACTTTTCAGAATGTAAAACATGGCTTAGTTTACCTCATTTTATTAATATAATTAAGATTTTTTTCATGTTAAAAGTAGTGATATTTAGTTAATAAACTTTCAAGTAAAATTCTTTTAAAAATTACTGTCTTGTGGAAGAGGAGAATTTTGGAGTTCTGTCTGTTACATGCTGGTGTGTAGCAGTCTGAATCAGTCCTCTGCTAGCTGATGTGAAGCCATGAACATGCTGAAAGTGATCCTTCACTAACATGGACCTACATAAGATGTAGCTTAGATTGTAAATTTAGTATTAAGAATTGCAAATATAAATATTTTTCATTTGAAAAGCTTTAAATATTTTTGGAAATAAATTTATCAAGTGTATTAATTGCAGTTAGATTATAAAATGTAAAGAAAAATAATTTAAAACTTTAAAATTTATTAAGATTGCAAAACATTCTATAAATTTGAGATGATAAACCTAAAGATTAATGGTTGGAATTTGTCGCATTGGTGATTTGCTCATTAAGGCTTTGTGGAAGAATCATTGCGGACTAAATAATATCAAACAAGTTAGTTTTGTAATTAGTTGGATAAAGGTATTTTAAGTGAAGAGTTTCTATGAATTGACTATAGAGACTTAAGAGGTTTTTAGTGTGATCATCAAGGGATCCTGAATTTTACAGTGAAGCTGTGGTAATTCAAAGTGTTCTGTGATCAGCTGCTGTCCTCAGAACTGCTCCATTGACAGCTTCAGGTATTCAGCTTTTCAGTTAACAATATAAATGTAATTTTGAGTGCCAATAAATACTGGCAAATCCCCGAAAAGGCCGGGTTGTTTCTATAACTCAAATACCCCTCTAATATTAAGGGTTTCTCAAGGTTTTGTGTGAAGGCTTTAAAACTAACAAACTTCTATCAGACTTCTGCAACATTTTGTTTAATGTCATACATTTTGTATATATAAAAAATATTTTTAGATGTAAATACATTTTTATATATACATACTTTTACATATATATATATATATAGGTTTCTATAGGGCTATTGCTTTATGAATGTTGCAATTTTTATTAGACAGTTTCACAATGTTAAAAAAAATAGCACCAATAAAAGGTGGGAAGACAGAATAAAAAGACGCTGAGCTAAAAAATGGAAAACTGAATGTCCCTTGACCAGACAACACCCTCTGTGCTGCTGTAGAACTTGTTTCTGAAATAGAGAGATTCATCCCTGCCCCTGGCTTCCTGTTAGTCTTTTCACAATTTTTGTTGGTATGTGCTCCATGCTGGAGTTGGAAATAGCATTTTGAGACTTCATCTTTAAATCCTCTTGTTGCCTTAGTCTTGAATAGTCTACTTTTTATTTTTTTGTTCTTTACATCTGAATAGAAGAAATAGACACCCATGCACCTTAAATATGCTTTAAATTATATAAACACCTAGACATTTATAGACAATAGGTAGTAACGTAGTGTAAAACCAGCAGAGACATAATCTTTCATGCTTTTCTTGCCCATCCCTACTACATTTCTTCAAGAATATATGGACACAGCTTTTAGTTAGCTTATAATTACTTTGAAAGTAAATTTAAATTAGAAAATAAAACAACATCCTTAACACACTTCAAAAATTACCCAGTAGTTCCAATTTATGTTTTTTAAAACATAAGCTATTAATAACTAAGTCGTGTCTCAACTTGGTAGCTTTTATTTGATCAATGATTACATACTTAGTGAGGAGATATCAATTCAGGAAAATAAGTAGCTAATCAAAAGGATATTTGTTTCCACATTTTTTTTCATTATGAACTTTATATCGGGTACTTAACAGACCAGAAAAGACAGATGAAGTACCTGCAAGCTTTCCCTTGATGTGTCAACAAAGTCAAAACAATGTGTCATCTACCCTGGGGAGAATAAAAATCACTCAGACCTTGAGCTGAGTCATTAATTGTAATATTTGCAGAAAGAAATAGCAATTACATGGGATCCCTCATGTTCTTAAGTCTAAAACTTCAGTTATATAATTTACAAAAACAAACTTCCAATTCACTTTAACAGGTTTAAATCCAGAGTGATTTTTTTCCATCCCTAGTGCCTATGTACTGTGTACCAGCATTTTTATAAATTATTTGTATAATGAGTGCTGTTCCCTGTGTAAGGTGATCTGGAAGCTTTTCTTCCTACATTTGTTGAGTTGAAATTATGGGTATTAAATGCACATTGTTGGTGGTTTATTGGAATTTTTGTTTCATTGCTAGTTTCTTATCTCTTGCACATGGCTTTGGCACTTTGTCACATTGTTACACTTGTATTTAAAAAAACATTGCTGAGGCTTTTTTTTTGTTGTTGTTGTTGTTGGAGCTAAAGGAAGAATTATTTTTCAGACTGACTCTTTTTGATGTGAGTAGCATTTCAGGAGGTCAGTGCTTACTTTTGCCTAGTTGCTTATATGGCCCTGTCTAAAACCATGGCCCCATGTATTGCACTCTCAGAGATTCAAATCAGGGCACTCCAGGCCCTGTGCACTTGGAGAGGGTGGATCTGCACACAGGTACGAGTTCTGCTACGAGTAGCAAGTAGAATGCAGTAGCATTCTCCTCTTCTCTCTCTTCTCTTCTCTTCTCTTCTCTTCTCTTCTCTTCTCTTCTCTTCTCTTCTCTTCTCTTCTCTTCTCTTCTCTTCTCTTCTCTTCTCTTCTCTTCTCTTCTCTTCTCTTCTCTTCTCTTCTCTTCTCTTCTCTTCTCTTCTCTTCTCTTCTCTTCTCTTCTCTTCTCTTCTCTTCTCTTCTCTTCTCTTCTCTTCCCTTCTCTTCCCTTCCCTTCCCTTCCCTTCCCTTCCCTTCCCTTCCCTTCCCTTCCCTTCCCTTCCCTTCCCTTCCCTTCCCTTCCCTTCCCTTCCCTTCCCTTCCCTTCCCTTCCCTTCCCTTCCCTTCCCATCCCTTCCCTTCCCTTCCCTTCCCTTCCCTTCCCTTCCCTTCCCTTCCCTTCCCTTCCCTTCCCTTCCCTTCCCTTCCCTTCCCTTCCCTTCCCTTCCCTTCCCTTCCCTTCCCTTCCCTTCCCTTCCCTTCCCTTCCCTTCCCTTCCCTTCCCTTCCCTTCCCTTCCCTTCCCTTCCCTTCCCTTCCCTTCCCTTCCCTTCCCTCTCCCCGTTCCCCTTCCCTTCCCCTTCTCCAGAACTCCAGAATTCATGTTCCAAGTATGACCTCTTGTATTGCTCACAGAAATACTAGAGATGAATTATGGCTGAGAATAACTACAAAAAATAGATTTTTATTGGGAAAAACACTGTGGAAAAAACAATTTCAAAATAAGATATTTTCTTCCTAGAAATGATGCTGTTGTGTTTTTTTTTCCTTAAATAAGTGGAACATCATAGTACTATATATTTTATGCATTATTATGTGAAGCTGCTACTAACTTACCATGATACCACTCTATTAATTGCAAAATGAAGTTATTATTTTACTCCTTAAAATCAATACCTATTTAATATTAGTTGAAAACATGTAGTAGCAGACTATAATGTATTTAGAGAAAGTGCATTTCCTAAAAATCAATGTTTGGAAATTTTTGTATGACATCCAATAGTGGTACTTCTGAACTGAATTTATTACAAAATATTTCTAGGACACAAACAAGTAATTATTACTTATTTAATTCAGAAAATCAAATCAACATATGGCTCATAAATAAGTAGTAATCATTTTAGATATACATAAGAAGTGAAAATTATCTCATAGAATAATTCAGGCAGGAATAACTGTGGGGGCTTTCTGAGGGTCCAGCTGCGTCCTGAAAATCCCCCAGGATGAATCACACAGTTTCTCTGGCCAACCAGTTTCAAAATGAAGCCTGTTTGGTTTCTTGTTTTAATGCAAAGAATGGTTTTTTTGTTTGATTTTTTTTTAATGTTGCTAATAGTGTAAGAAAAAAAAATTCAGAAAAACATTTACTTCTAGTATGGTAATAGACCTGCATCGGTATGTGAATTACTAGGAAGTTAACTGGAATGATATTTTCCTATAACCTGAGGCCGTTTTGATATGACCATAAATTTTTTTTGTTTGTTTGCCTTTTTAAAATTTTTTGTCCCATTTCAGCCAGAAGATAATTCTGGCTGAATCCAAAAATTTTATTACTCAAAAAATTATTTTAAACATTTTTCTCTATATATTGACTTAGACCAGAACTTTCACTGACTGTCAAAATGAGATCAGTCTGGTATTTCTGCTTTATTTATCATTATTAAACCCAGTGAATTTGAGCCTTGATTAAAAAAAAAGAAATACCAACAGAGTCAAGAAGTTGTAAATCAGGCAGATATTTTGTCTGAAAATGAAGAAACTGTCCTAAAATTGCCCATATTTATAGAATTATTGACAAAATTGTACATTTATGTTTTATAATTTTACATTCAAAAATTTGTTTTGTTTTAACATATTTGAAGTATGTTAATTTCTGAATATAGATTTTTTTATTACATATATTTAAAATAAAATTAAATCACAACATGGGAAAACACTGATGCATTAGAGAGTTACTAACTAAGGAATAAGACAGTGTGGTTTTCTTCCTGTGCCTCATGTATACTTTGTTTCATTCTCCTCATTGACAGCACTCAGCTGAAGGGTTTTTAATAAAATGTAATCAAGTTTGTTGAAATATGAGGAAGCTAACAAACAATTTAACATTTAAGCAAGATATTTTGAAATCTCCTTTTTAAAGCAGTTAAATGAAATATTTCAGGGGTGCAAGTACCTAACATCAAAGGATTGATTGGTTTTGCTATTGATGTTTCATGCCTTTGAGATATTTCTCTAAAAGCTTGGTAAAAGAAAGACTTGCTTTAAAAATACAATTGAATTGCAAGGTCTACAGCAGAAAGTTTTTAAAAGCTTTTAGACCTTTTAATCCTTTGGTTGTCTTATGTATTTTTTGTATAATTAAAGCATAACTTGGATTGTGTGAGTTCTTATTCGCAACAATGTAAATGTGAATTGTCTTGTTTTAAAATAGTTTAAACACGTATGAAATTCTGTTAGTCTGAAATTGACTATTGTAGTCCAGCTGACAGAAATAACATAGTTTTACAGAGCTACTTATCCAGCTTCTGTTAATGTTAGCAAGTATAAATGTGTTGCTAACTGCTATAGATGAGAGAGCCTGCCCTAGCCAGGGATGATAAAATCTGTCTGTGAATGATATTGTGTCATGGCAACTTAATTGTTTCAGTTTTATTCAATTTTCTAAATGTATTAGTACAGGAGATGTCAATTGAATTTTTTTTTCCTTGCACTTTGAGTAATTTTTAAAATAGAACCTCCAAAAGGTCAAATTTATGGTTTCAGAGTTTTTCATATTAGATAATTTTCATAATATGTTTTAGTGGAAAACACTGCTCTAGTGGAAAACACTGCTCTAGTGGAAAACACTGAAGTCAAGCACATGTCATATCCTGGTGCAATTATTACTTTGCATGGGAATTACACAATTAAGAAAAGCAAAAATAATTTTAACAATTTTGATAGTCATGGCTTATCATAATAATATTCAAATAAGTAAATGGCTACATACATGACTCATACTAAAAATTTAGTTTTCATGAACTCCCACATTTTATCTTTTTTTTAGTAAGTTTCCATTGCCATTTGTTTTGATTCTTCCTGTTGATTACAAAGAGGAAGTCAAGGGCTTGAAGATGCTCTTTCCTTTTTTTCAATAACACTTGCTATACTTTGGTGCTCCTGAGAGAAATGAGATTTTCTTATGGAGTTCCTGAAAACTTTCAAAAAGATTAGAAAGCTTTTTAGTAATTCTTTTTGAAAACAAAGACTTTTTTCAGAGTTTTTTTTTGTAGATGATGAAGGAAAAATTTATATGGAAGGCACATAACATTCCTGTTACTTCTTTTTATTCATCCTTGCTTTTCCTTATTGTTTCTTTTCTGGTGTATTTGGATGGATACAAAGAGGGATGAGATGAGGCTTTTTAAAATTTATTTTTCATTACTCTGTTTATTCCCTGAACATAAATTTCCAGTGCATAAACTGCCCATTTGAGATGGTGAAGGGTGTAAATTTTTACATTGGCATAAATTTCATGAAGAGCCGTCTTGTGTCCAGAAATCAACGTGGTGAATTTGGAGGAGCTGCTCTCAGTCCAAAGGGGAGCAGTGCCTCCACTGTGACACTGTAATGGTACAGAAGGCTGGAGATCACTGTCTCAGGCCATGTTTAAGGTCCATACCTTAACTCACCTTTTGTTTTAGAATTAAGGTGGAGCCTTGAACAAAGAAGTTTTAACCCCAGTGCCTGTTTCACTATGGTTCAGTGAGCCATTTTATATTATTTTATATTTCTGTTTGATTAAACGTATAAAGTAAAATTGAGTCTAGAAGTGTCCAGGTGCAAAGAACTGAAAGGACATTATTAATCCTTTTTCTCAATAAAATTAGCTTGGCTGTCCTTTTTTAAAGATAAATAAATTTAGATTTAAAACAAACAAAAATTACTGATTTTTTTATATATATATAACAGCAAAAAGGTTGGTTTTGGTTCTTTTAAGATATGGAGAAGAATTAAAATGGTTCCGTTTAGGCTTAAAGTCCTACAAGGTGGTGGAAAAGAGTTCTTTCAGTATCAGTAATAATCTGCTGCATGTATTTTCTAGTCCAAAGAATCACATTTCATTGATTTCACTTTTTGTGTATTTCAGCATGTATTCTTTTTGGTTTTTTTTGTAATTCAGTGTGTACATCTAAAATAACAGTGTTGCTTAGATATGCAGTGTAATTATGAACCTTTTATCTTTGTATTTATCTTTGTGTTGCCAGAGTTAAAAGCTTTCATAGGTGCCAAAGTTCAATGCAATCAGTTATTTTTGCATTTCCAGCCCAACAACACTTTGTGAGAGGCTGCAAGAAAAATACTGTAAAAGCAAATGATCAAGGACTTTTTAGAACTTGGTACTATTATAGGTGGAAGTCTTGGTCTTGCACTGATTACTTTGTAAGAGACACCATTTAATGACGAAACAGAACTAAAACCTGATGGAAAAGTCTCTGTGTGAAATCTGTTGGTGTTGACATTGTAGGATAAAGTACTCTAGGCAGGAATTTACTTGCTCCACAGAAAACAGGAAAATAGTATCTCACTCACCCCAGCCCCCATTTTTGTGTGGTTATTCATGTTTCATCAACTATTTGATTCAGCCTAGACTCTTTGTAACAAAATAAAAAAGCAGCAAGATGTTTCTTGAGTCTCTTGAATTCTCTTAAACTGTGTCTTTTTATCAGTGATGATGAATCTACATGAAGGAAGAAATTATCAAGGAAAACACAGTCTAGTCCCACAATAATTTAAAAATTATTATTGCCAAAGACAGCTATTACCTTTGTTCAGTAGACATTTAATTTCCTATTTTCTATAAGAATTTCTTTGTATATACATATGCAAACTTATGGATTACTTTTATATCCTCGGGACGAAAGGGCTGTTCTCCAAAACATTTTTGCTAAATGACAACCCACGTGTTTTGAATAGCTAGTGGTGTAAAATAAATGCCTTTTTTGCCTGACTTTATTTATTCATGTTTGTTTATTTATATCAGAAGACAATAATGGGTGTGAAAGAGAAATAGGAAAGGGAAAGGGAAATAGCATCATATGTTCTACTTTAATTCTTTATTTGAATTTTATTTGAAATCATTTCAGAGGATAAACCTATAATGTAGGTGTTGTTTTTATGATTTTTCAATAATCAGATGTTTAACAGAGGTAGATATAGAATTTATTTATTACCATTTGTTGTGTATATTGAAGGAGAGATGAAAGCTGAAACTGAAATTGTTCTCCTTAAAAAAAATTACCTGTACTTTGAAGAATAAAAGCATTGGAACATTACATTTTAAAAGCAAGTGAAATATATTTTTGTATGTGTCCCAAGTCTTAGGTTTAGTAAATTAAAAATATTAATGTTTCCAATTAAAATTTTAATTGCAGCATCACTTTTTAATGGGAAACAATACATTGCCATTATGCTAATTTTAATGGACAATTTTGCTTCATGAAAAAACCCTTAGGAATGAAAACCAGATTTTTTTAAAAGAATAATTTCCTGATACTAATTTAATATCTGATGCAGAGAAATGAATACCTAAAAAAACAAAATCTCTGAAGTGCTTCTAAGTAGCAGTGTTCTTGGTCAGTTCCCACCACAGAACCTTAATAGAATTTTACTGTTGTAGAATATTCTTTGTATTCTATGAATCCACAAGGATCCTTGAACTTCAAATTTAAAATACAAGAAAAAAAAATATTGACCACTGTTAGACTATTTCAATTTAGATTTTTCAGATGACTTCAGGATGAGGTTGTATTTTTATAGTACTGTCTTGGAATTAGAAGTGATGTGCTGAGCAGAGATTGGTACTTTTGCTGTTTGTTTTGGATGGTAGTTTAGCTGACCCCAGTAGCTGTGGTATTTGTTACATTTCTCTCAAGATGGAGGAGACAGAGGGTGTTGGGAGAGAAGGTCTTATATGATTATTCCTCATCGTCTCAGGAGTTTGCTGCAAAGTTGCTTGAATGCACATTGTGTTCCAAGGGCTGTGTATGCAGTGCTGACTCCATCCTGGCAGGTTATTCTATAGAATGAGTTCTGTACATAGGAAACAGCAA
Organism: Melospiza melodia melodia; assembly: GCF_035770615.1. Lineage (NCBI taxonomy): Eukaryota > Metazoa > Chordata > Aves > Passeriformes > Passerellidae > Melospiza > Melospiza melodia. The sequence goes on from NC_086196.1 coordinate 5,753,719, forward strand.
TGCTTGAATAAGGTTCAGTGATCTTTTTTTCCTCCACATATGTCAGATGACTTTCACATATATGCTAAATGCAATCTTCATTTGTCAACAAAGAAAATGCTAAGTTTTGTATATTTACAAAACAACACATTTATTAGTTTATTTATTTGCTTATAAGTGTAAATCAAATGTAAACATTCAAAATGTATTGTAACAAGCCCCATTTCCTCCTCCCTTTCAATTCATACCTAATGATTGATTTCCTGGTTCATGATTTGGTAATTAGTTACAAGGTACTGTGGAGGAAGTATCAGATAATTTTAAATTCATGTAGCAGAGAATATATGATTAAATATTCTCTAAGTACCAGAACACAGTGAATGAAATAGTATTGAGTTGCTACTGAGCTAAAGCATTTGATTTTAAATAACTGTGAACTTCTTGTGAAGGGTTTTACACCACAAAGAACCCTGAACTTAGCTGGATACTGTAGTCCAACCTTTGCTTTCCAAATTAGCATATTAAATTACACTGAAGGCTAAGAGTCTCTGAATTTCTTTGAAATATAAAGTAGTGAAATAGAATAAGATCAGACTGTAAACAGGGAAAACATGGAACTTTTGGATGATGAAGATTTATCTTGTGAAAAAATTCACTCCCTTTGTTCCTAGGAAAGTGTTTTTCCTTACCATTTGTTTCAGTCCAGCACCTTTTCAGTGACTTTTTGATTGAAAAAAATTCTTAAAAATTATTTCTTGAAAAAGAAAATCTTTTCTTTCCATCGCCTTTGAATGCTGGCTATGACTCTTCATCCTGTGACAGGCAGGCAGAGTGCTTTTGCTAAGATAGCTGTATCTCCATGCAGGGTGCCTGTATTATCTGGGATTCCCAGCACTGGGCAGCCTGAGCACCCTCGGTCTTTGAGCAGTTTCATGCTGTGACTGTGCATTCATACATTATAAATGTGTAGCCTTCTGCTGTACTTCAATTACCCAGCAAGCTGTTTGTAGAATATCCTATATACAATATTTGTACTGCAATTTAAGAACAGATTTTTCACTTGCAATGTTTGTCATACAACTTTTCTGCCTTCATTTCTGCCTGCTTGTATAACTCTGGAGAAGAAAACAAGTTTATAAAAGGCTAAACAAGACAAACCTGTAACCCGTCATGCATTTTATCAACTTATTCCTCATCTCCTTGAGCTGGTTCTGTGACATCTGACAAATTCTATTGCCATAATAGAAAGTTGGTCTGTCTTTATTTCATTAGTGTATGTTGAGGATTTGAGTACAAAAACCCACAGTTGCAAAACAAAAAGTCAGATTCATTTCAAGCTCGATTAACCACATTGATCCCCTTTCCGCCTTCATATTTGATGGAATGAAAAAAGTGAAAGAGATGTCAGTTTAAAGTTTGATGGAATTCCACAAATTGCTCAAACACCAACTTCAACAAGTACATCAAAATAATGATTAAAAATGTCACTAAGTATTGCTTTTCGTTACATTGACCTCAGTATTTCTCAGATTTGACAGAATGAGCCAGGTGTGGACTTGAAGGCCAAGAATTCTGTGAGCTGAGGATTTTTAGTGTTAGAAGACATTGCTTAGAGAAACATGTCTGAAATGGGAATTTGTGATTATTTTGTAGTCATATGAGCCCTTCTAATCACATAGATTTATACTATTTTAAGGATATTCTGTATGATTTCTCCAGAGATACATTAATGAAACTTGTAGGTTATTCCATTTGGAAAGTAGTGCATTCAGCAGTGTGTTTAAGGACTTGGTATATATGAAGTATACAAGTACCTGCAATGTGGGAGAATATTTAAAATTAGACAAAAGTCAGAACACTTCTGCAGTTTTGAGTCCCAGAGGATGTGACAGGACCCTTGCTTTTGCCTCCATAAATGCAGCGTTTGGAGACTGGTATCTGGCTGTTACAGAGACACTTCAGTTCTTCACAGAAAACACAGTTCAAGTAACAAAACTCTGGATTAATTTAGAAGCCAAAGACATAGTTTGAATCCATCACTGTGAGACATGCTTGCGTCAGAGAGAGATTAATCCAATTTTACCAACCTGCAAGGCACAAATAAAAGAACACTTGTTAAAAAGTAGATCTCTGCTTATAGAGAAAAATCTGATTTTGTTACTTAGTTTAGAGTCTGAAATGTAAGCCTTGCAGCAAAGCTGAAACCTGTTTAAGAACATTTTCACTGAAGAGTTTTCATTGCCTTAACTAGATTTGTTTCAAAATTAAACTGTTCTTCAGGCATGGTTGTTAGAGACTCCACGAAAGCAGCTGCACTGGAACTTAAAATCAGTAATTCCTATTAAATGAACATTAAATGAGGATGCCATTTCTCTTTGTCTTAATGTTTTGCCATGCTATTTGAAATCAATTAAGGCAGCTATCTGGCAATTTAAAGAATACTAATAAAAATACCATCCTCTATTTGCATTCATTTCTTTCCCAGAAGTGTCAGTTGCTGGAGAAAATTTTTTTTTTCTTTTTTTTTTCTTTTCCCTTGGGAGACCTAGAAGTGAAATGATTAGGGAGAAGCCATATTAATAGAGAATTTATTTGGCCAGGTGAAATCTTTCATTACTGAAAGATCTGTGTGTTTGCTTGTACAGTTTTTACACAGGATAGTTTTCAGGGGGATCTTTCTAATTAAACATAAGAAAATTCTAAAAGAGTGAGAAAGAGGAGCAGGACTTTTCTCAGTAGAATTATCTGGGTATGTTTTTTACTGAAGAAGCTCACGTTGGTATCATTGAACCACTAGGAGTGATTTGGTTTCAACCTGTCAATGCATAATGTTTTCAGAAACAAAACACTCTGGTGATGGGGTTGGGGAGCAGTACAGTAATGGTTGGTTGGAGACTCTAAAACAGTTCTGGGACTAATCATGTGTGTGTAATCAACTGTGCAACCAAAGTGATTGCACAGTTACATTGTATTTTAGAAGATATGCTATCTTTGTGATAAATTGGGGAATAAAGTCAGCAACTTTGGGGGCAAAAGAAAATATGCAAATTGCTATTTATTGTTTGTTTCTTTTACATTTGAAATATCTCTTTAGATTTTGATTCTAACTCGAGGAAGCGGGGGGAATCTTGCTTTAGTTGGGCTAGATACAAAGGATGAGGATCTCTATTGCACCAGTGTGGGACCCTTACTGCTTTATATTTCAGTAAACTGATGTTGTGAAATTTACCATGTAAGCCTTATTAAGGGGAAGGATCTATAAAATTTTTCTATATACACTAAAATCTGCAAGTAATTATTTTGAAGTTACCTATGAAAGTAAGTGTCTAGAATAATCCTGCTAAGAAAGTAGATAAGTAGATTGACTATGCTCATATAGATGATTTTCTTGTAACTTATTCTTATGCTGCAATAAATTCTTTGAGTTATCCTAAAAGAATTTCAGGAACAGAGGAAGAGAAAATAGTTTTTGGATGTCCATGAATTCAATTACTTTGCTATATGTTTCAACCAAAATTATAATAGTTTTGCTTGTTTCTGGTTCCAGATGGTACTGAGGTTGGGAAGGAGACAAAATGAAAATTATCAGAATAAATGGAAAAATTTTGGGGGGTATATAACTGAATTTACTCAAGTTAAAATGAGAAAGGAAAAAAAAAATCCTAGTTGAGCAAGAATTTTACTGATAGTTTAGGTACAACCTAGGAAATTAAACTACATTTTTCTGCTTCATGTGCTAGTGAGTATGGGGACAAATACAGGATGATTAATGAGAATGTGTAAATGGAAATTATTTTGAATTTTGCTTACTCATACAGAGTTTAATGGTCCCAGAGTAGGATGGGACAAGATAATCTCTAACCTACAATTATGCAATGAAATCTCAGGTCAAGCAAAATGGATTTATAATTAATTTATTAACATGGAGATGGAATAATTCATACTATGAAATACAGTGCTCATATTTAGGGGCAGTCAGAGAAGTGGTTTTAGTCATGATTGCTCCTGAGTCCTGCTCACATTGCATGAAAACAAGTTGAAGGAAAGCATAAATACACAGAAAATAAAACCTAATGCAACTTCACTGCAATACATAGTAACACATTAAGCAATACACTTTGAGGCAGAAATATTTTCAAACCAGCATTCTGATGTTGCCTTTCCTAAAGGACAATAATTGTTTCCATTCCTCTATAATGGCTTCTGGTTTTGACTGTGCTAGTGGACACCATACACACATGGTGTATGCACAGCAGATCCGGCAAATCTGGCACCTGTGTTGGTGTGCAGGGCCAGGTTTTGGTAAGGGGGACTACAGTGATGGTTTCTGTGAGAAGCAGCCTCCTCATGTCCAGCAGAGCCAATGCCAGACAGCGCCAAGACAGACTCCCATTAGAGAAATTAATGGAGAGACTTCAGTCTGAAACGGGAAGGACTCCCCTCCCTGAGCAGTGGCAGAAACAACTTGTGACGAACTGGCCATAACCCCCGTGCCCATCTCCCTGCACTGCTGTGGGAGGAGGTAGAGCTGGAAAGGAGGGAGGGGTGGGGGAAGATATTTTTAGGATTTATTTTGCTTTTCACTATCCTGCTCCCATTTTGTTAGTAATGAATTCAGTTAATATCCCCAATTAATAACTGTTTTGCCCATGATGGAATTTTGGTGAGAGATGTCTCATGGATGTTAACTCATGAACCTTTGTTATATTTTCTCTCCCCTGTCCAGCTGTGGAGGGGTGAAATGGAGTGGCTTTTGTGGGTAGCCAGGGTCAGCCTAGGGCAGTTCTCTAAAGAAGGAAATTTCTTTATGAGGATGTATGAATAGTTAAATTTGCAAAGAACATCAGACTGATCTTGTTTATGGGTTCCAGTAAGGCCCTTGGCACAAAATGCATCAGTATGCTATTGAAATACATTAATGCTACAGAAATCAGGAGGCATATTAAAGCACAGGAATATTAAAAAGAAAACAGAGGAAGAATTACATAACCTTGAAGATTGAACTAATAGAAACGGGATAGTTTAAATAATAGATGTTCAAAATCATGTAATTTATTAGTCATAAGGTGAAAATTGAAAACCACCATAGAAAATAAAATATTTGGATTATCAGTCACTAAGGGGTAGGACGTGCTGTACTGTCAGAAATATGCTAGAATATCCTGGTTGGTCTCCAGCTGCCACTCCACCACCTGCTGGGTCTCTGATGGGTTCTTTATAATATCCTGTTAGCCCCATGCATCTGAAGTGGTGCTGGATGTCTACATTTAGGTGACTTAACTAATGTTTTAAAGATGCTTTTCTACCCATCCTGCGGCAGATTTGATAGACTACCTGACTGTGTTGGCAAACCCAGAGCATCCTAAATGAACTGGACCAGTGTGTTTCAGTAACTGGATCCTGCCTGTAACAGCTGAAAAGCTCTGCAGGACTCAGTGACTGGGATCACTGTGTATAATTGAAGTAAAGCCCTAGCAGCCTTTAAAAGCATGCAGAACACACCTACCTGAGGTACTTTATCCTCAGGGCAAGTTTCTCTTGGATGATGATGTGGCAGCCAGTGAAAAAGCTGAGTCACTGAAAAATGCACTCCTAACAATCTAGAATGTGTGTTATGTCTTGTTCCTATGAAAAGTTATGGTCCTTAAGAAAAAGGAAGTCAAATTAGTACAGGACATTTCTTGATATTTCCAGTTCTGGAAGACCACTAAATTGATCAAGGTAATGGATCTTACCAGAAGATACTGAAAATGTAAACATAAATTATATTTTGTCTCATGCATCAGAAGCAAAAACTCCAAAGAGAGAAATAATCTATTCAACCAAATTTCTGCAGCTTAGGAAAAACCTTACATAAGCATACTGTGACTGTAATTAAGTTTTTGCTAGAAATCTGGGGAAATCACGGGGCCACCAAATAATGCAAGAATTGGAATATTAAAATAATGTGAGAGGAAAAATATTACCATTCTTTGGATCCAAGCTGATAAGCTGAAGAAAAGCTGACTATAGATGCTTACAGGAGCAGGAGTGGACACAAAGCTTTTCTCATTATATTCTGTATTGATCTAAGACCGTGTAACAACCATGCTGGGTTGGAGAACTATGTTTTTCCTCGATAAAATAATTCTATGTCTGCGTCCTTGTATTGACTGTCCTTACAATTGCAGTGCTGTTAATGTAGTGGTGTTAGTCAATCTTTATACTTACTTCAGATACCCATGTTTAAAAATTTTCTTATACTCCTTTCTGCTGGGTTCTTTTCATGATGTAGTCATTTACTTTAAAATGCAGGTATTGGTTTCTCAAAAAAATGACTACACACTGCAGCCAAACCTGCAGTGCTCCACTTTAATGACTAGTAGAGCAGGAGGAGGTTTTGATTTTAAGATTTGGGTTGGTTTTATTTTCACTAGATCAAGAAAATGTGTCTTCAGTGTCTTTTTTACAGTGCATTACACCTACCAGAAGAATTAGTGTATAAATATAAATGCTGTTTAGAAATTCATCTTTGCACCATTTTCTTCTGGAAACACAGAATATTCTGTAGTGTTCAGTATTTTCCTAAAAGCAAACTAATTCAGACTGACATTTTCATTATGCTTTTGGCATACAAAGCAGATGGATTCTTAAAATAAAGTGTTAAATTAAGCAATTAACATAAATTTATAAATTCAATGATCTAAATGATAAAATATTTTAAAATGTGGAGAGGAATAAAATCCTAACACTAGGAAAGTAATTTCACAGATCAGCATGTAGTGGGGTAAGCCTTTTCTCACAGTTCACATGGACAAATAATTTAGTTTGATTCCTGCCCCTTAAATTTCTACAGACCAATAATATTGTTGTTAAGTATTTTCATTTTGATTACAAAGTGCCGACAGCATTCTGAATTCTGCAGTAAAGTGACAGATCGGAATGATACAATGAGCAGACAGCTGAAGGGCCATGTGGGACAATTAGAATTTGTACATCACTTACCCAAATTTACAGTTTACATAATGAAACATAGTGTGCCTATTTCATCTTCAAATGCATATCTTCAGTAAGCATAAATTTAACTTTCCTGTAAAAAGCTTAACTATAGAGGCATGTGGGTGGAAATTTTTGAATAAGCCTGAGCATTTACAGGACAAATAAGTATCTTTCAGATTCATTTCCACTGGGATCTCACACCTTCAAGGTTAGGAACTTGCATATATCTGTCCTCCTGTCCTGCAGAAGTTAAGGAGCAGTCGCCTCATTCCTTTTTAGCCTCATACTCTATTTTACATCTACTGACCACCCCTTTTACATCATTGAGCCAGTTGACTTAACAAAGCTAAACTTGGGCCAGTTTTTTGTAACATTTATGTAATTGCTTTTGAAGTAAAAAAGTTCTCCTTTGAACTGCAAATATTCTATGACATAAAAGTTTGTTGCATACTCTCTCTTGATTTATAACTTCAGTGTATCACAATCATGACAATGCATCTGCTGTGTTTGCTGACACACTATTCTTCAGGACCAAATCCACTGAAATCTCTTTCTTTGAGTAATTCCCCATCACATTTTTATGATTTGATCAAAGATTGAGTGATTAGCACTCCATAAAGAAATGGCATTTCTTATACTGTAAATAGGCAGTTTAACCTTCTAATTTCTCATTATACACATGGGATGGTTTGTTTTCCCATTACTATATAGTCATCTATCGGAACAACTTTCCCTAAAAGAAACAAATAACGACTGAATTTTGTTCAACATAGGATAAGGAGAGATGGACACAAATGTTTAAAAAATATACTATATTTTTATTTAAAGAAGTTAGAAATAGCTAAAGTGCTACACTACCTAAATGGGTAAGTTGCTATTGCCTATTTTAGTATTAAATGCACATGCTACATGCTGCACCATTACTTGCTGCAGCATCAATGCACATTGTATATTTACGTATATATATACACATGAAAAAATCTAAAAATTCATGATATATTAGCAATAATGAACTGATATTACCCATTAGTACATTTACGTTTTAGATATGAAACTAAGCTAAATATTTTTGGCTGGTTTTTTTCCTAACATATTGACAAGGGGGTAGTACTGTCCTTTTGCAATTATAAAAGGACAGCCTGTGAGCTTTAAACTGAAATAAAAAAGACTGAAAAGAATCTAGCCTTCCATCCATTTTTTCTGCTGATTTTTTGTCCATATGCATAGCTATTAATTTGTCTGAAATCCATGTGCTGTCTGAAAGAGAAGCGGGCATAAAATACTGATCAGATTTTTGCCCTCCTCCCAGTTTCACAAAAACCAAAGATGACATGTAAACAAAAACGAAAATGCTCTAGTAAAATTATTTATAGCACAGTGTAATTCTGTCATATGATTTCATCTTTGTTAGCATTAAAACATTCTGACATTTCCTAATTAATGTTATTATATATGCTAATTCTTGGTAAGAGGGGTCTAAAGAGCACAGCTGAGAACATTCTTTCTTGTTTGCATAATTGCTCTGAGCAGCTGTATACCTTATTTTTTCAATATAAAGCAGTAAATACAAGTTAAGCCAAATAAAGATTCGCTAGTGTCGTTTCCAATCAGTATACGATTGGGATTATCACGTATTTAAATTACATAAAAATATATTTCTTTTCTTAAGAAATTTGAATTGGTGTGTCTCTATCACACAAAAAAAGTTCAAATATATGTCATTCATATATAAAATAATCTGACAATCTGTTTAGTTTCCCTTTTGCTTTGCTATGTAGGGTCATCAAGATGAAATTTAAATGACATTCAGTGTAACAAAACATTGCTGGCACTGATTTTTGGTTTAGTAAGTTACATATCCTGCAATTTTTTCTGATGGCTTCTCTTGAACCACATTTAGCACATCAAGATGTGGTCCTTGAGAACATTTTGGTTTAGTTTAGTGGTGTACCATGCAGTGTTGGGTTGAGGGGGTTGCAGTCAATAATCTTGGAGGTCTTTTCCAACCTTAATGGTTTCATTATAAGTATATGAGACATAAATATGTGCTGTACACCAGTTAATGACATTTTAACCATTTTTCATGGAAAGACTGCCATATGATGTGCAGAAACAAGGTCCTCTATGCTAGGAAACATCCTTTTACAGGATAATTTGTTACTTTTTAAAGAGAAGCATTAATCAGGTGACCCCTTTACTGACACAGCAGTGTTTGTTTCTGTGGCATGGATATGTTTCTAGGGGCAGTGTGCCATTCATGCCTCCTACATGCTTTAAGGGAACTTTCTGCCTCTGGTCACTGACTGAGGTGGCTGAGGAGCCCACTGGAGACCTTTCAGGGACTGCTGTAGTGACATGGAGGGGAATGTGCCACCCTCTCCTTCCCCTGGAATTCCCTTCTCCAATGCCAAGTCAGAGCCTTTTGTTCCTGCTACTGTCAGTAATACTGATTTTGCAGAATTCCTGGTTTAAAATACTGATTATATTTTAAAAATTGCATTTATAATTTATCGGATTACTTGGCAGTCAAAAAAAATGTCTTGCCCCAGAAGTTCTCAGAAATATCTCCAGCCTTCTCAGCATTTGAAGATGAATGTGTAAACACACAGTACCCTGAGCATTAACCTACACCTTTCTGAATATTTTAGGGTCTATGTTTTCCTTTTCCTTCATAAATGTTAAATTAACTTCAAGATACAACACAATGTATAATTTCTCTGGCTTAGGTTTTTCTTTTCTCCCTGCATTACAGTCTTTGTTGCATTCTCTTACTATTCCATATGGTATGCCTTTGGCTAGCTCCAGGAAGTGTCACAGCTTCACTCTCCATTAGTTCCATAATACCAGCTACAATAGCAGATCCTGGCTAAAATAATTTTGTATTCTTTCGTCAGGGAACACACAGGCAAATTGATCTATTAATGTCTGACAGTAACAAAATGCCTGCATTTTAGGCATACATATATTCTGTATACAAAATCCATGTGATCTATTTAAGGCTGACTTCAGAACAACTGAAAACAACACTGGATTTATGTATATTTTGTAGCCAAACACTGTGCACAGTTAGTCACTCCTCTTTCTGATGTTACTTATGTTTTAAGTAAGGCAGCCTCTGTGTCCCGACCTGCAAGATGCTGAGCACTTTCAATTCCCAGTGAAGCCTGCCACTGAGAGCAAATCGTGTCGTACAATGATTTACGCACCAAGGTGTAAGTCCCTCGTGAGCCTTACGCAGAACGTCTGTGTGGAGGTGCACACAAACTGAAATGCACCTGCAGAGTGCCTTCCCCACGGGACACCTCCCTGGTGCCTCCCTTCGCCGGCTGCTCCCTGCAGCCCTGTCGGGTGGGTGCCGCAGGTCACAGGCGACCCTTGCAGGTGACCTCCTTGTTCCATTGCCATTTGTTATGGTTTGGGCCTGGCAAAGCCAGAGCCCCCACGAGTACACCTTCTCCCCGGTGTCTGCTGTGAGATGTGACCAGGAATAAGCAAAGCAGGCTCCAAACTTAAACATAAAGAAAATTTTATTAACTAAGCTGCACACAAACAATTACTAAACTACACACAAAAGAAGAAAGAAAGAAAAAAAAAACCACAAGGAAAATGAAAACCTCACAAAAACACTCTCCCCCTCCTCCCCCCTAAATTCCCAATACAATACATCCTCCAAAATCACCAATTCTAGGTCCAACACCACCCTTTAGATTGCTCAAAATTTCAGTTCCTCAAGAGGAGAGGGAGTCCTTCCGTGTGTCATGGTGGCCTTTTCCGTCCTTGTTCCGGTGCTCTCACCACCGAACAGGGATCAGGGCTGCTTCCAGGGTTGTCTTTTTAAGGCTGCTTTGTCCAGTTCCAGAAAAGCACAGTATCTCACCTTCACACCTTTGGGACATCAATCCCCCCCATATTTTATATACCCCCTGGGGCCGAGGGGTACCCACACTGAATCTTCTCTGGCACTGGGACATTTCTCCCCCTGGACTCAGTCTCTGTATCACACGGAAACATGGCTCTGTCCATGGCTACACGAAAGAGTCCAGCATAAAATGCCACTCCATCTTCTCCATTCTTTCAACATCTCTCACTCTCTCTCTCTCTGGTCCAGACCTCCATCACTCATTCATTTCCTTCGTCCTCCTCCACTCTTATCACTCGTCTAGGAAGGGTTAATGTTCTGTAAGGCTTTCATTGTCCAAAAAAGGGTTAAAAACTCCTCCAGGCGGCTGGACTCCTGGCTGCACCCCCCCCATCTCCTCAGCTGGGCTGCCTGCTGCCAGCACATATTTACTGAATTTCAAGATAACGACACAGGCTGCACTCTCTCTCTCTGTCTGTCTGTCTGTCTCCAAAGGGGGGGGGGGGGAGGGGAAATGGCTGCCCGATGTCTCTTGTTGCTCTCCACCCTTCCATCCTCCAGGGCCTCCTCACCCCCATCTCTGTCCAGGCCCAGGCCTACCGCATGGCTGCCCCTGCCCCGCCCAGCAGCAGCGGCTGGACGAGGGAAGGGAGATCCGTCCTCCGTCCCTCGGAGTCCCAAGAGAGCCTGCCAGCGCCGAAGCTCTGCTTTGAACCCCTGGGTGTTCTCGGAGCTGTGTCCAAAACCCCACTGGCTACACCAGGTGCCAATATCAAAATCCAAGCACCCATTGGTTTGACCACAACATCCCAGAATTCCCACTTCTTCCTGGTCAAACCACCACACCATTCCACTGGCTGCAGTCATCTTGAGCATGACCCTAACGTGATCTCTGAAATACTTGAAGGCTTCGTCAGGTGCGAATGTGAAGAGCGCAGAATGTTAATGAAAGACTTCAACACCATTAGATCTGCTTATGTTTTAAATAACGTGGGATGTAATTTGTGGCAGATGCTTTTATGTAAGTTTTCCATGCAAATTCTGAGCAACATAAGATTTATGTGATAGCAGTTCTAAAGAAATACTTTCTGAGAAAATATGTAGTTATAACCAATCTTATTTTTTTCTGCTTTAATCAGTAGTTACTATTTTCCTCAGTGTTTGTAGCCTTCAAAAGATACTTTGCAACAAGATTTCATATCTGTTCAAAATAAATTTTATTTTATTATAGATTTCAGATATGTTAAATATAAATTTATTCTATTAGATATTTTCCTAGTGTTTCAAATTCTTTCCTACTATGGTTGTTCATGGAGCTGGAGTTTGAATATTATTCTTTATGAAAGCAATATTTTTCCCCTTTGTGTGAATTGCCTAGGAATTGCTCTCAGTTTAAATGTATGTAATGATCAAGTGTAAATATATACTGACCAGAATATGAAAAGTTTTCAGGTAATGGATGGATGTTGAGAGGTTAATTTCAGCTTTGCATCACATTTGACAGGTCTCTGAAAGCAGATGCTCTGCCACTGCATCATCCTCCCCATCATCAAACATGTGAAAAGTAAAAAAGCAGGACAGATTGGTAAATTACTAATATTCACTGGGCAAATTATTAATATTCACTGGTGTAGACTCAGAGATTAATAAGCAAAAATAGTTAAAATTACATAAATTAAAAATGAGAGAGAGAAAAATCCAGAGGCTTTAGGAGTGGTTAAGACAGAGGAGGCAATGGATTGGGAGGTGGCAAAAAAAGGGGCAGAAATAGACCTGAGGAACCAGGGAGGAGATAAGATGAACCATATGAATCATATGACCATGACACTAGAGCAAAAGGCTGGCTTATTTCCCATGAAGGGTTTGTATCTTCAGACAACACAATTTAAGTCTTTTTATGATTCCTATCTTGTTGTTTTTCCAATTCATATGGCTTGCTTAATGTCAATGCCTAAAAAGTCATTCGTCTTGTAGTAATAGGGACCAGACTACAGATGTTGGTAGGTCTTTTACCCAAATGGTGTTAGCTCCAAAAGCAATGAAATAGATATGAGAGAATAGCTGAAATACTTCAGAAAAAGTTAAACTAGGTGCGTGTTTTTATTAGCTTAGTATTTTATATGTGGAAGCATATGTGCCTGTGTAGGTATGGGGATGTGGATATCCATAAAAAATGCCTTGATTTCTGTCATTTACATGCATTACTTTGCCCTGGAAATGCTGAGGTGTGGCTTAAAGTCAATTTAATAGGGGAAATAGCATTGCCATTGCCACAGGAACAGAAGATCCAGCTTTTAATGGTTTTCCTTTTCATAATTACTGAGCCTTTTTTTTTCCACTAACTTTTATGATAAAATGTATTTTTACTTAGTATGACTTGCACAGGTGGTTCTTTAGTTCTTGCTTTCATCTTCTGTGCATTATTTATGAACAACAGTGATTCCTCTGTGTTTCCTTTACTACTAGCAGTTTTTCTACCAACAGACTCAGCAAGTGGCAATCCTTCCTTAGATGTTTCAGTTTAGCATTGCTTTTTGGAAATAAACAGTAGACTTTTCAACATGAAAATTGTTAATAATGGATGGCATTTATCAAAACCAGCAATCATACCTCTAAGTGAGACTCTGTGGGGCTTCACAAAGGAAAAGAGGAAATACCTCAAAAAGGTAGGTTATTGGATGGGTTGGAGAAGGGGAAGTAGGAAGTTTTACCACAGCAAGTGGTATTTTCTGGAGAGGGTGACACATTCTAACTTGACCTGGTCGCCTCCCTCCAGCCAGTCCTTACTTCCCAGTGCTGGAGAAGCAGCGTGCAGCAGCCCCAGTGCCTTACTGGGATTTACAAATCTCCCAAAACCAGGCACTGGAGGCTACTTGGAGCCACCAGCCAGAGCAGCCCTGACACAACTGAGCTGTTGTTCACAATCCGTGTCATGTGCCAGTTTGGGTCTATTTCTGGGGGTTTAATTTTTTTTCTTAGTCTATTACTGAATGAAGTCTTTCTTATCTCAGTGTCCATTGTCCTCATGCTTTCTCATGTCAGCTACCTTCTGCAGCAATATTTTTAGCTCATAATTCTGTTTTTACTTATTTCAGGAAAAGGTAGAACATCCCCTGGGATTGCAGTTAATAGCTTCAAGAAAGATCTATATAGACAAGGTCATACACTGTGAGGAACTTCATAGTAGTGACAAATGTATCAACCCTGCCAAGCTCAGAACTATTCACTAACTCCTGGAACTGACTGCATCCCATTAGGAGCAGTGCTGGACAGGCATTCAGCAAAACAGCTTGGGTGATACTCAGTATTACCATTGGCTGTATTTTAGCACTCAGCTCCTCAACTGAGATTCTCAAGGCTGACTCCTGATACTTGGAATAGACTGGTAGAAAATTTTTACTTTAGGCTGAATCTCAGACTGGTGCTGTACTCCAGATGTCAAATTCAGTGAAAAGTCAAGGAACAGGAAAAACTGGAGCCTGGCTTGTGGCTTCTACATAATTCAGTTAGTTTTTTTGCCTTCAGCTGGTCTCTTGTGGGAAACAGAAGTGCATAATCAAAGGCATTTATGTCCAGATCCACATAGGTTCAGCATGGTCTGAGAAGTTTGATCAAAGCAGTCTCTGTGGTAGGTATCACTTTCTTGAAATTGGGTTAGGCAGAGTTTTGAAACAGTATGCAAACAGTCAGAAAGGTGAAAATTGTACAGAGTGTGTCCAGTACTCTAAGTTCAACTCTTCAGGGAAAGTTTTTGTCTCAAACAATCAACACATCTCAGTTTAAAGATTCTTGAATCACGTTCCTGAAAATAAGCAAACTAAATTCCATGCAGACAAGACGTGCAGTAACTAAGTGGTTCACTGAGTGCTTGACTTTGGTATTTCTTAATGCAAATCACTATGTAAGATCTTGGGATATAATGCCATCTACTGGCATTTTATTTGCTATCTATGTATGTTGCTTCGACATATGTAAGGCCTCTGAGCTTGCTGGAGTGACTACTGTAGCCTCACAGGGATAATTCAGTCTTCTGAAAATGACACTAACAGGCTGATTTATTTGCTGCCACATAGCTGCAAGGAAGTTGATGCTCCAGAAGGTCACAGGGCTCCAAAGGTCCCCATGTTACTGCTGAAAAGTCCGTGTGAAAGTTTTTGGATAGCCTAGAATATCTAAAATGTCCCTTCATGCTTAAGGGTATCTAGGAAATGGAAATGAGCCCTAGATCTTCTCTAGTTGCAAATAGGATCTTAAGCACCTCTTCACTGACCACCTGCATGCAGAAAACTCTTTTTAGTTACCCAAATCTCAAATTGAGCAAAGTAAATTTCCTTCTAATAGTTGTGTGGGGAGACTGGGGCAAATACTTCCTCTCTGTCTTTTTTCACACAGAGGAAGCCAAGTTTACTAATTTTGGCAAGCATCTAACTTTAATATGCCTATGGTAAGCAAAAAGTAAAATATCCTTCAGTTCAAACATTTCTAGCATACTTAAATGCTAAGGTAGACGAAGATTGAGTGGTATAATTATTATTAAAATGCTCAACTACACAGAGCAATTTAATGACAATTTACTAATATCCACTTTGGCTTCAGTGTTATTAAATGTATTTTGGTATTAACTTTTATTATTTTTAAATATTGGTTTTATAAGGCATTTTTAGTTACTGGTGAAATTATGCTTGAGGAGACAGAAATGTTGTGAAAGCTTCAAGTACAGGATAAGTAAGCTGCCTGTAGGAGATATTGGATATTTCTTAGTATCTACAAAGATACACAGTAAATGATCTTTGGTCCATCAATTAGGAAGAATATTACATTAAAAGAAGATATCTCTCAAAGACTGGAGCACTAATTACAATTTTACAGATCTGTAAGAGAATAATTACAAGTAAATTAAGACTATGTCTAGAATTTCAAATAGGATCTTCTGAGATTTACATTCTAAAGTAAGACACATCCAACATATCTAATTGATGTCTAATCTTTCTTCTACTCTGGATATTTTTCAAGATACAGCATCAGTTTCTTAGCACATTCATTAAATCGATCAGATCCAGATTGCAAAATTGGCATTTGTTTATGTAGTAAATCCCAACTTGACAAAAAGATTGAAAGTTAGAAATGTTTTTAAAATCAATCTAGGGTTTCAAAATCCTTGATAAATTCAGTTAACTATAGCAATTAAAAGAAAAAAAAAAAAGGGGTAAAAACACAAACAAAAGCACAAAAAACAGCGAATCCATCCTAACAAATAAAATTCCCCAACAACAAGACAAACACCCCTTTCCCCCACTCCCCTCCAAAAAACCCACTAAAAAATACCAAAACCCAAATCATATTTTCTTTACTGAAAAATACATATTGCATTTATATTGTGCTTTCCAGTGGCCACAGATCAGTAATCTGGACAAAAGACTTTTCCTGTGTCTTTTTTCTTGCAATCATGTTGACCAAGTGGGATTTTCAGAACAACCTCTGAGAAGGTTTATATGTAGAAATATTCATTTTACCTTCTTAGTAGGTCAGCTTCATACTGTTACTTGTTTTATATCTAAAAGTTATGCTTTCTATTTAGGTCTGTCCAGAGTTTTCAGAATTGCTTAGGTATTTCATTCAAAGCCTGTCTCTTGTAAAATGTCTAAAGGGGCTGTCGAGAAGGGACTCAAAAATGAATCCTATTTTTGGCTATGCCTTGCTTTATGCCTATTTTTAACCAAATATACTTGAGTTCTTCTTTATAAATTCATAAAAATTCATCAGGAAAGGTTTAAAGTGTCCTTAAAAAACAGCTAAAATATTCTAGAAAAGATTGCAAATGTAGGTTTCCCTCAGGCACAAAAGAAAATTTATTCAGATTCGCTGCATCACAGTGTTGCTGCATAAAAGTATCTATTTCTTCCTATTTCCATGCTTTGAAGGAAAGCTGTGGCTCTAACTGGAGTTCCTCCACAATGTGAGACCTAAATGATAGAACAATGAGTTTTTGGATCATTCCTTAATGATCTGATTGCCACATTGGTAATTGGCTTTCAGGACTGAAGGCACATGCAGGAGAAGAATGTCAGGAGAACACTCAAGTAAAATTAAACAATTATCTAAGGAGATATATAAATAAGAACCTTTTTAGCACTTCAATGGTCAGCAGTAGTTTATACAGACTTTTAATAATAGAATTTGGGCACTGGATATTTAAATTCCACTGAAGTCACATTTTGGATGTTTCATTCCTTTTTCTTGTTTTTTAATCAGGCTTCAAATTTATGTAGCTGTCCTACTAATGCAATCTTTCAGAAGAGAAAGTTCACCTAGGGCTTTCTAAATCTTACATGAGTATCATTACTCCTTAAACATCCTTCCTTAGTCGTGAATATGCAATTTTGCTTGAAGTTTTATGTGTCAGGACAATCATTTATTTGAACTGATGTTTTCAGTCTGGCACATCCTTCTCTGTCTTTCTTCTTGGGAAAATTAGCATAATGTCTTTGAAAGATATCCAATAGAATCCTTAATTTATGTAGTGTCTCTTCATTTTCTGTTTGGTTTTAAAAGCTTACTGCAGTTTTAGAAGCAGTATAAAATAACATAAATGTTATTTAATCTCCAATAGTAGGAAACTGGTAGGATTAAATAGATATTCAATCTCTTTATATATTTCTATCTAGTTTTTATTTTATGTGTCTGCATCATTATATATATGCAGGTCTTTCAGTCTGTGTTTTGTGCCTTTTTTATTTAGAAATTGCTACTTGAAGTAGCTACATATTGAAAGAATCTCAGTTCTAGATATAAATTATGTCTATAATACAAACAAATAAATAAATTGGTACTTTTCTCTGGAAACATTTGTCTCTAAACCATGGTTTCAGTAGTTCATTTTAATTCTGATATAGCATAAAATTGGTTTTGAACAATTTCTTAACTTATTCTAATGAATAAGCAGCACCAAATTAAATTCTATATTAAAAAAGCCTAACTGAATTCTCTGACATTTTCTATTCCAAAAGAAAAAATACATTTACTACCCAAAACACCCATAGTATGTAATATGTAGAGTTCTTAATCAAAAGAGCAAGAAAAAAGGTAACACAGCAATCCACTGACTCCAAAGAATACTGAAAATCATAATAATTTACTTTCATTCAAGTAATTTGAAGATAAAAGGAAGGGAATGCTTTCACATAACAAACAAGTAAGCTTGGAGAGAAAAGCATTTTAGTCTGGAAATTAGATGGCAGAGAACAGACATAGTAAAAGTAAAACTGTGAACTAACAAAAAGATGGGGAAGGGAGAGCAGACAAGGGCAAGGGGAAGAAGTGTTAAAGAATTGAAATGTTGTAAGAGGAGTTACAGAAAAAGAAAACCTACAGTTTGTATTATCATGGCATAACCTACATTTGTGCTGAATCACTAAGATCGCTTTTTTCCTTTTTTTCTCCTTAAAGAGGTCATCTCCTAAGTTATAAGTGTTAATGTAGAAGTTTGGGGTTTTTTTCTTTTTAAAATTAGGTTTGATAGCATTGTGTCACTTTCAGAACCATAAATTATTGATTTTTACCTCAAATGATCCCTAAGATTTGGGAAGCCTATTTTTATCTTTAGGTCTTACAGTTTTTCTTACAAAGATTATGGATGAGCATCTGGGGAGTGGAGATTGCCAAGTTTCTCTCCATGCACTCGGAAGATCTTCTCTTTGGATTTTGCCATAGAAGGTTATGCCTGTGAATGAGTAAACTTGATGCCAGACCACAGATAAGATGTCCATTCATTTTTGTGACTAAATAAATTCCTGGAAGTATTGCCAGACAAGGCATAGGTACAGGTACAAAGAATAGATTTGGCCCCTCTGAAATACTGGCCATAATGCCCTTTTTGTAATGAGCCTTTTCTTCCTGACTGAATGGAGAGAGTGGTACCACCTGTCCTGTACATTTTATCATGGCTGTTAGTCTATGGTTTACATTTAAAAAATCACAGAATGGTAGGAAAGACTGATGCAGTGCTTAGGGGAAGCAGGGTGCAGCTGACATGAAGACAGATTGTGTTACAGCAGGCTTGTGAGAAATGCCGAGAGATAACTTGGAGTGACAATTTATATATTTGCAGCAGAGTTACTCCTTCAGGCTATTCTATATCAGCCAAAGGATAGCATGCAAAATAAACTCTGCCATGAAGGTGGAATTCCAACAGAGTTGACCAAAACCAGAGAAAAATAAAAGCATCTAAAAGTGCATCCTATACCTGCTTTATCAATTTCAATTTAAGCTATGTTGTTCTTTCTTTATTTTATTTTTTCCATTTCTTAAAGCAGTGGTTAGGTCATATGATTTATAGAATATAGTTCCCAAATGCAGAATCCCAAAATATGGAAAAAATTACATCTTTCTATATGCTGATACCTACAATAAGTAAAATGCTGTCTGAAAAGAAATGATCTCAGGAAAATTTACAAACACAAGTGTATAACTCTTTGAACCTTTGTATAAATAAGGGCATGCCTCAGACAAAGAAGCAGAGGTATTTTTTTTTTACATGTCTGTTTGCTGATTTTTGCTATCACTGTGTAGATATCACTGGGAATGATACAGTCACTAAAACATTTTACTCACATTGTTAATTTCTCCTGTGACTAATCATGGAGCAGACTAAATAAGATACAGAACAGAAATAGCCATAAAAGTGAGCAGAATATTCTCCATAAATGGTAAATATATTCTGAGTATATGGACTGTTCATAATTCTGAAAAATATGAATAATTTGAAGCTAAGTTTAGGCATCTAATTCAAGTGTTTAAATTTAAAGGTTATTTTTACTTCTCATTGTTTCCCACATTGTCAAAACAGGGAAATTCCCTGGTTCTGAGTCACTGTCAGTAGCAGACTTTATAAGTTAGGTGTTAAAAAAAAGTATGAAGAATATCTCCTTATTTTATAAATAACATTTAACCATTCTTATATTTGCTCAAACTATCTAAATCAGTTTTAAACACAACATGTGAGAGAAATGAAAATTTCAGCTTCTGAAATTAAAGTAGACATTAAAAGTCATTTGAAATAGTTATTAAAAAACCCACTTTCACTAACATGAATAAAAGCAGTTTCTGCATCACACTATTTTGAACAATTTGCTTTCTAACTTTTGTTTTTACTTACTTCTGATTTATCCATGAGAATTCATTATTTCCTAGTGTTCATCAATGACCACATAGATTTGAATATCATAATTTTCCTTCGATTGGCTGCAGAAACATATTGACTACAGAAACATCTTGAACCTATCAGTCATAAATCACCTTGTTTTTACACAGAACACTACACACATGGTTATTAAAAGCAAATAATAAATACAGTTAAAAAAGCCAAAAGTGCAAAAAATTTAAAATTTAATGATTTTTATTAGCTACTGTATTAGTTGAAAACAAAGCAAAAAAATTACATTTTTTGGGGTTTTTTGCTCAGTTTCATTTATCCAGGCCATGCATTTGGAAAAACAATAAATTAACAAGATTATGAGAATTCCACCTATTGGTGAATATATAGCAGAACTATTCATATGTTACAGCTCTCTTGTTAGATTGAATTTATCAAGAATTACTGTGAGAAACATCAGAATCATCAGAAATAAAAAATATACCTAAAAATTCTGAAAATAAAGCGGCTAGTATTGTTTCTTCCATTTCAAAGGGTACTTCTCGTACAGAAAGGAATGCTGAATCCCCTTTTCTTTGAACTACAGGTGAGTGTTCACTATAGAAACCTCCAAATGTGGTCAGAGCTATTTGAAAACATTCCAAGCATTAATCTCCCTAGTCTTTATCTTTTAATTGGAACATACTTGACATCACTTAAAAAGAATGAAAGTGGACTTGGTTTGAGTAATTACATGTTTCAGATGACACTAGAAAACAAGCTTGTGGAAAAACAAAGGTTTCAAAAACGGCCTGATATTTAGTGTGAGTGATATTAAAATAGAAGCAAAGTGCATTTCTTTTTAATCTAGTATTTTATGCGCTTTTGGAAGAGATAGGGCAGTGACAGCAGATTGTATGTAGACAGCTGATTAGTGAGCTCTTAACCTATGTCAGCTTCTTCAGATTGTTTTCTGCTGATTGTCATTCAGAAGAATTTCTCCCAGAAATGTGTAAGAAAAGCATGAGGAAAAAAAGTACTCTGAAGTAAAAATGACAATAATGACAATAAAATAGAAAACAAAACTATGCCAATGTTGTTAAAGTAAATGTCCCTTTGCAGATAGAGTGCCTCCCAGAAGGGATTTGTTTTGCACTGCTATTTAATGTGGAAAAAAGGTTTACACAAAATTTGTGGAACAGCTGTAATAATCAAAGAAATGAGAGGCAGAATAACTGCCGGAAGTTTTTTGAATGTTCAATTTATTTCATACAGACCAGAGCCATTTAATATATAAAATTATGGAAGCAGTTGAAGTATACGAAAACCCAGTAAAAAGCAGCAATCATAAAGATAGAAAAAATTATTAATTTCTCCAGCTTATGACTGGAGTGGCTGGCTCTGGCTCAGTCTGCCTGTTTGATCATGTCAAATCTCCAGGCTAGAACAGGCACTCTCAGGAGGTGAACCAGGATGAGCAGGGAGTTGCCTGTGATGCTCTCTGTGTTCCTGTGGCTGCAGAGTGTGTCACAGAGCAGTTCGTGTCTGTTCTCTGGCTAGGGTCTAAGGGAGAAGCAGAAGGTGGGGAATGTAGGGGTGGACAAAAAGATAAACAGCAGGGGACAGGGCAAAGATGAACATTAGAAAATCTGCTTCTTTCAATGAGATGCTCTCAGGAGTGGGATAATGTCCAGGTATGGCAGGAGAAGCAAGCAAGACTCAAGAGCGGTGTAATATGTGATATTTGTCAGCTATTTCTAAGCTTTTATACGCTCATGAGCTTTTCCTCTAGGCTACTAAAAATCTCCACCAGTGGTACAAACTGAATATCTGCTGATGATTCATCAGCTGCTGACCCTTTGTGAACCATTATCCTCAATGAAAATAGTTGCAGACACAATTACAAATAAGCTGTTGAACTGACTGCATGTGAAACAGTTCAGAGAGAATCCAAAGACATTAGGTTCAGAGAGAATCCAAAGACAATGAGACGTTGTATCATTGTCATAACTCACTTAGGATCTCCAATTTATAGCAAGAGCTGATCTATCAGCTCTTTGTACATGTCTTTTACACCCCATGGTATCTCAAATGGTGATACATGTCTGTGTTTAATCAGCTGAATCCCACCTAAGGTGTGAGCTTCAAATTGAACTGAATGTCTTTCTAGGGTGTTCTAGCTAAATCATCATTTACCAAAAAAGAAGTTTAAAAGCTGACTCATCTACATTAGGCTACAGAAATTCAAGTTTCCTAATCTGAAATTAAAATCCATCCTTAGTCTCCCATGGCATATATGGTAAATTTTATCATTGATTTAAGTAGCTATGATCTTCTCCTTTGACTAGAAATTAACAAAACTGCTGCTTCATTATGGAGTGTACTGAGAAAAGGATATTTCTGAGACTGTAAAACAGGGGGCAGCTCCTCTGTACATGTGTATATGAATTTATCAATAAAAATTGTGAAGATATGTTAACAGATTAGACAGCTCAGCAACAGCAATCAGAAATCGCAATTCAGTTGAAAATACTGAACACTGTCAATCTGTTTTGCTGTCATTGGGATTAATTTGGTGCACTAATGCTGTATTCAAGTGAATAAGTTATAAAATATGAGGGGGTTGTGGGCTTTTCTGTAGTGAGCATCCAGTAAGTCTGTGTCACTGCTTACTAATAAGGTCAGAACAGTTCCAGCTTTTCAGGACGTTTACTTACTCCATTTCTGAGCTTCAAGCAGTGAATGCCTTTACATTCAGTTTTGTATTCACTGCTGTGGAGCAATTTGGATGTGTCTTGTAGCACTGCACGGAGTGAGCTGTATCAGGTGAAAAGCTTACAGCTGCAAAGCAGTCTGTGTTTGGGGACTGAAATTTAAAATAGGGCAAGTCCAGTGACAAATTTAGAGCTTTTCTAAATAATAAGATGTGTTATGAGAACCATATTTGCAGTGGTTTTCAATTCTCAGAATCTAGTAGGTTTTTTTTCCATAATCCCAGTCTGTTTTATATTGCTTTTTAGAGAATGGGTTCATTACTCGGTAATGTTTTTCTTAGTTTCTGTCAAAATGAAAGTTATTGCTGCAAACAAAACATTGATGGCTCACACCAAAGAGGTTACTGTTTAAGGGTTGTGTGGTTGTTGCCATACACACCACTAGTAGCTAAATATCTTTGAATATTTAAAGAATTTAAGAAAAAGGAGGTGAAAAAGCTGAAGGAAAGAGCCTCTAAACAGTTTAATCTATTTTTTAATGCAGTGAAGACATTGTTTTATTTAATCTGTTTAAAACAATATACTCATTAAACTTTCCTACTTTGCAAACTATAATGACATTGCCAGTTTATTAATCTAGTGGGTTTTTTTCTAGGTTTTGCTTTTCTGTGCTGAAGAATGTGGATAAAATTTAAAACAGCTGAAAAATTTTGTGGAATCCGTTGCAGCATTTAGTTCTTTTGCCAATGTTTTCAAACGGTTTATCAAGTGGTCTGAAGGGTTTTTATATGAAATTAGTGATTTTGATGTTTTCCTGTTCACTTTTGGAGCATTTTGAATAATAATAGGATAGTTTCCTGTCTGCTGGTTGTGTAGGAATGAATGGGCTGCACAGAGGAAAGTATTCCCAGGGTGCTGAGGAAGATGGAGGAAGATGGTCCTTCCCTTGTAACCAGCAAGGGTGGTGGCATGCCAGGAGCACTGCATCCAGTTCTGGGCTCCTCAATGCCAGGGACACGTGGACTTACTGGAGAGAACCAGAAAGACATTTAAGGGACTGGAACATCACTCCTATGAGGACAGGCTAGGAGAGCTCAGTATGGAAATACACGTGTAATTCCTATCTGTTTTGATTGCTGTAAACATATATGTACATGTTACCAACCCAAACACACTCCATCATTCCAGATTTATGTAGAGCAAAATAGAAAATAGTTGATTTTATTATGGCTTTGGACTATGCAGGCACAGAAAGAGAAAATTTCTGTAATGGTACTTTCAGATAACCAATCCTAGCCTTTCTTTGTTGTATAGTGGAGAGTCCCTTCAGAGAACAGAGAAACTAGATGCTCAAATAGCCTTCTGAATGACTATTGGCAGAACTCTCCATTTACTAGATGTGAATTCAGAGAAGGATTCATCTAAATCAGACATTTTAATTAGGTATCTGTCTTTAAAATGGTAATTTTTTTCTCTCTAATTTTATTCCCATTTACTGGCTGATTAAAAAGTGACAATGTGACTGTTTTGCTTATGAACTATAGATAATTTTTATACTGTGATTTACAGAAAGATGATTTATACTATTTAGTTAATAGATGGAAAAATAGATGTGAATAAAAGTATTTGTGAATACAGCATTTGTAGCTATACTTCTGCATACACAAGAATTATAGCAGATTTATAGACCAAGGTAAAACATACAGACTATGGTCAAGTAACTTACATGACATAAAGTATTACAGAAGACTATGTTTGAAATAATATTTATATAATTTAACCTATTTTTCATAAAAGCAAGGAAGTTTTCAGTGTATATATATCCAAGTATATATTTCAGTATATATATCCAAGTATATCTGCAGTGTTAGAGGATAAACTCAAATCAAATCAGTGTACAGTTAAACTGTGAAATGACTGGCAGTTTGATGTTTGTGTGGATTGCCACACAGATCTGTTAACAGGCATATTAAATGAAATTAAAATGTCAGTGTTCCCCATTTACTGTAATGAAAAGCATCACAAGGAGTTTTAAAAATATCAGGCTTGTTATTCCATGTTAAGAAAAAAAAAGAATAAAAATAATAGCCCCTGGTCTGCACAATGAAGGGAAAAAATTGAAAGTTTAGTATAAGGAATACTGACAAAATTGTGTTTGCTTTCAGTGATGTTTTTGCCTTTATCTATTGAGTAGAAATGTTTTATATCATTAAATGTGCCAACTTAAAAGTCTTCTAAGTATATATTACGAACAAAAGTTTTATTTGCTCACATTTCATACTACTTGTTACATTTATCATAAGTTGCAAGAGGAGACTAAATGTGTTCACAGCATAAACCTTGGCAAATTTCAATTAAAAAAAACCAATACTTTTTTCACTAGGCTTTTAAAGATAGGCTTTATTCGTGAAGATTTTACTGAAGAGATTAGTTCCATATGAATAGTTTGTTTGATTGATGTAATTTCAGTTTTATCTTGTACTTTGATCTAGCAGAAAGCTTTCAAAAAGATGACAGTCACTTAGGGAAATCTAGTGTCATGAAGATATTACAAGTCAAGGTAATTTCTTAAGAGAAACAGTGTTCTTATATGCTGATAAAGGAATAATTTAACAGGTAGGGATTGAGTTTTCAGTCCAAGAATTTAGATGTATTAGTCAAATGGTTATTGAATTGCTTAATAACTCAGAATGTTTCAAACTTAATATTAATAGAACTTCATATAAAGAAAAGATTCCTACACAGAAAATGCATAAAGAACCTTTGCTGAGCAGCAGCTGCTTATGATAAAATCTTGATTCACTCCTGTAGACCAGAAAAAGGCATCTTGTATGGATTTGTAATGACAAACCTTGTTCAGAAACACTGTTGATGAAAATAGGCAAATACATGCTGTGAGAGCATTTAAGAAAGAATGGGAGGATCACTAATGAAAACATTAATGGTTTTTGCAGTTCTTAAAACTGCAAACTTGATTGAAAAGGCACATTTGATTTTTATTCCTGTTTGAATCATTCAGATTCTACTACTACTATAAATTTTGAGATCTAATTTAAACTATATGGCTGAAACCCATCAGAACATTGGAACACTGGAAATTTTTATTTCCTACATACAGGATTCCTTAATTTCTGTCTATATCCTATCATTGTGTTTAA
The DNA here is from genome assembly GCF_035770615.1 of Melospiza melodia melodia. Taxonomy (NCBI): domain Eukaryota; kingdom Metazoa; phylum Chordata; class Aves; order Passeriformes; family Passerellidae; genus Melospiza; species Melospiza melodia. The sequence continues at coordinate 5,779,537 of NC_086196.1, forward strand.
ATCTCTATGACCATTATCACTACTTACATAGCTGCTGTCAGCTTTTTAAGCCTATGGTACTTCCATTCTATGTTTTGACATTATTTAAATATTGTGAAATATATGTTATCTCTAGTCTACTGACAAGAATAATGTGCAAAGATGTTTTTTAAAAACACAAAAAAAGATAGTGATGGTATTTTTCAGCAAAGATCTAATAAATTTTAAATCTTTCATCATTCAAGCAAATCTCTCATGGATTTCAGAGCTCAGTTCTGAATCTCTTTTTTTTTTCCAATGGAACATTTCAACTACCTCATAAAGGAGCCATAAATAATGTGGTTTGAAGCAAATGGTTACCAGTTGCAAGCTTGATTTTATAATATTGGAACTATTTTAAAGTATTTTGTTACTGATTTGTGCTTTTACATCAATTCCTCTCAACCATGACAGAGAAAAAAAAAAGGTGCTTGTTTTGCTTGATTTATTTTTAATTCTGGATACCATCACCTCCCTGAATTTATGTGAAAACCGTTTATTATTGTCCTTTTGAGAATCTCCGCTGAATATCTTGAAAGCCCTTTGTATTCATAGGACTTTGTTTTGCCTGTTTACTAAAATGTAATTAAGGAGAGAAGTTTTCAGTTTTAATAGAATTTGTTTTCAGATAAATCATCAACTCTGTCAGAGTAAATTAGGCATCTCATCCTGAACTTCAGGTATTTCATTTGGAACACTTTGTTGGTGAATAAGATGTTTCTGTCAGGAATGTTCTATGTGTATGTCTCTAATTGGTCCAGTTTCACATTAATGCATGAAAGAATCCTTTGTCACTCTTCTATTCACAAGTTGCACAAAGAAATATGGCAAAACCCTCATTTCTCCTGTTTGTATTCATCTCAAAAACAAAAAGGAAAGATAAACAATTGTGACCTTTTTTTTTGACAGAACACAATTTAAATAAAACCAATGTCATACCCAGAAAATATGAGAATTAAACATTGTCTTCTCTTGATGTATTTCCAAAATAAATGTTAGGAGTGAAAGCACTTGAAGCAAATGAAAATGCAAAGGATCGACTTTTTCTGAACAAAAGGGGATTAAATACAGCATAACTGAATCCATCACATGGCCCATTCATTCCAATATCCTGTTTGCCATATTATGTGAGATTGTTCTAGGAAAAGCCACTGAACCTCAAGTAAGATAAGTATGATGAGATTACATACAACTTTCCAAATTACAGAAAATAACACTCAAGAACAACACTGCCAATCTGTAAAAGCTCTAATTTGCTATAAATAGATGTTCTAAGCAAACACAAAATAAGGCTGATCCTGTTATTCATGTGAAATGAGAAAGACCATGAGAAGCACCCCATCTGTTTGCAATCATGAGCTCTGTGTGCTCTCTTGAAACTTGTAGAGCTGCTCTTTGGTGGGTTGTTTTTCTTTGAGTGCTCCTACCTTTGCATCCAATTACTCCATGCTCCATCTGATCAAGGTAACAGGGTGGTTTGTATATACTGACTTGAAAACTATGTGAGCTGTAGTAAATTTAAAAAAAAAAAAATTCATACAGATCGAAACCCTACTCTTTAACACACACCGAGGTCATCATTAACCCAAATTTTTCTTGAACTTAACCCAGACCCAAGTGTCATTTAGGGAGTTCTGGTATGAATCTTCTCTTTGGCATGGCCTGATCTGTAATAAAAGCTGCACTGTTTTCATGGCCAAGATGATCCTTAAAACAGCACAGCTATGTTCCAATATCACTGTGCCTAATCCAGAAAAACTCCCAGAACACTACAGAATACTACAGCATTTAAGCTTGCCCAGAACTTCTGATTCATCCCTATAGATGAAGTCAGAATAACAGAGCAAGAGATCAGGTAGCTCATATTTTTACCATATAAATAAGTAGCATCAAACAAGGAAAAGTTATGTATTTATACCACGAGTATATAGAAATATCTGTTAGCAATGATGTCCTATGCATAACAGAAAACCACATAAAATATTAGCAGAACCAACTGCAGTAAATATAAGTAAAACATCTAAGAAGATTCCACTAAAATTGTTTCTAATTCTGTTCTGTGTAGTTTTGCAGATTAGCATTTCCAGAATTTGGCTATACAATGAAACATGCTAATTTTTATTTATTTAGCATAGGGACAGAAAAAACTTGAGTGCCAAAGTGAGGAAAAAAGCACTGATTTTCAGTGCTTGATTTATGTAAACAAATTAGTTTGAAATTAGAGCATAAGGCCTCCAAGCTTTTGAATTCAAAATATCATGAAGGTCATGTCCCGTCTTTCACAGATTATTTTAGGATACAAACCAAATTATTGCAAAATTTAGTATCTAATCCATCTGTCTTTTGCCTAAAGTGTTAAATATTTGTAGAAAATAAGAATATTATAAATGAAAACAAAAAGGCAGTGAAAACAAAAAGGCACTTAAATTTAACGAAGTCCTTTGGTTCAATTGCACAATTTTCACTTCATTCATCTCTGATCCATGAAGGGTTCCCAGATCACCAAATGGCTAAAACCATGAAAACTGAAGTGAAGCTATGCTTATGCTTTCACTGGATAGTGATATTGCTTAACACATTGTAATAATTTTACTAAAACTCTGATAAGGCTAAAATTAGTTAACACTCAGTTAAAATAAATGAGTGGTAAATTCAATCCTTGCAGAAAGCATAAAGGATAAAGGATCCTTGCAGAAAGGATTCTAAGCAAGAAGTTTATACAGTAGCTGCACAAATACTGCAACTTGCAAGTATAAAAAAATAATTTAAAAATTCAGGTTTGCTTACAGAACCATCCTCTTTTCTTCCACCCCCAAATTCTTGAGTAAGACTCATCAAGTTGTTTCATTACTTAATAATAACAGTAAGTATGTCATCATATTCTTGGCATTATGCAATTTCTTAACATTTTCTGTTTGTTTAATATCAAATTAGATTCAATGTCCAAGAATCTTACCCTCAAATATTACTGGAGCTCAAATAATATGGTAATTCTAGGTTGACTGGTTGTGACTTGAGACTATAAGACTGGACACTGCTTTTAGAGTAAAAATGTGTTGAATTTGCTGCTGTTACTCTAATTTTTAATTATATAAATTTCAGTCAAGTTCCTTGTGTTCATCTAAAACATTTCTATATCTGTTTGTCTCTTGCTAATTAAAGGGCTTATCTGCTTTCAGATGTGTACACATTTTCTGAAATTACTTCCAGCCTAGCATTAAAATCTGTTGCTGAGTATTCCTTTCTGTAAATCTGATTAACAAATCAATAATCTATGTTAAGCAGTTTTCTTATATAAGCCCCTACAAGGGAGATTATTGTAATAATCTTCCCCAGTACACTCTGATCCATCTCTTTCCTTTCCATTGGTGCTTCTCCTACACATCTCATAAGAAATCTGACACATGGCCACAGTTTCTTTAAAACATTCCTGGAATCTTCTTTCTCCTGTGTCACATAATGTCCTCTACCCTTGGAGCAAATAAGGCCCTGTTTTTTACAGTTTTTACAGGTATGGAGAATTCGTCTCCTCTGTTTCTCTTTGCAAACCCCATGTTGTGAATATTTGAATTATTCTCCCTGATGGACCTAAGGGCAGCTGATTTAGTGCCGTGGGCTTGCACTGGTCAGGTTGCTCAGACTTTCCACAGCCTTTATTACTTGATAAAGGAAAATCTTTTTTAATATCTGTAAGAAGTATACAAAGCATAAAGAAAGTAATATGATCAGATTTGAGAAAAGCCTGACTTTAAAATTACAACAAGGGCAAAATGAGTTTTTCATTACTTTATGAGAAAGGCTCCTGAAAGGAATGCATTTTTATTTGTCATAATTTTTTATTCATCTTGTCCAGAATGGGTAGATAAATACATAATAGGCTTAAATTCAAGCAAAGCAGATTAAAGCTAAATAAACTTTCTAATAGTATGAACGGGGAAACAAAAAATATGTTTCCCTAAGCAGTTATGAAGTCTCTGCCATTGTCTTTGAAATCATACTTAAAATCATCAGAAATATGGTACAAAACACATTCTTTCTTTGGAGTAAGAAGATGAAAGAGGTGACCTGTGGAGGTCAGTACACAATGGTTTCCAGAACTGAAATTTAATTAAGAAGAACATAATTGGAAGGAGACAATGGTATATCATAATTGCTGCTTTTGTAAGCAATATTGCTTGTAATCTGAGGATGATTATTACAGACTGAGAGTGTAGTGGTTTAACAACCGCTGGGATTTAAACTTTAAATAAGACCCTCCCCTTCCTCCCTCCCCCTCCTGGGACAGAGGGATGAAGGTAGCAACTACAGAGTGGGATAACAATTTACTGAAAGCAAGCAGCAATAGAGTAAGAATTGCACAGTATTTGCAACAATATCAGTAACCAGAGTATAGAGAGGAGAAGGCGCTTTACACACGGAAGGCGTTCACACCTTCACTCAGCTCCGCGTGCCTGCCAGGACAAAGACAAGATGGCCGACATCTCCTCAGCTTGGCAGGGACACGTGGCTGTTCCTGAGGCAAGACAAGATGGGGGCGTTCTCTGCCCCCAGGGCTCCCCCTCCCTGAGTCCAGGACAATGGAGAGATGTTATAAATGATCAAATCGATAGCCAAATTTATGAAAAATTTAACAACGATTTATTGGGTCAATTACAAAAAAATAGAATTTTGAGCAACCACCACAGTCAAGACAGCGTCAGTCCTAGGGTACGGGCGCTGGGTGAAGCCAGAGGTTTGTTCGACAGAGTGATGGCTTCCCCTCAAAGGTTCACCCCAGAGTGTTTCCAGTGCCCAGCTTATATACAGTTTATTCTGCCTGAGGCACAGACCACGTCTTTCTATTCACTTGTTCGAATGCAAATCCATTTCTATACATATGTTGAAATAGATAAAAACGGGTCCCAGTTTGCAGACAGAAGTCTGGGCACACAGGAGAAACTTGTTTTCAGATGTAATAAGGTGGTATTGGTTCCTGAGTACCCAGATGCAATCAGAGCGAATCTGAATCTCATGAAATTCTTGGGGCACTGCAATTAATCATGGGCCAGGAAGGCCCCGGTGTTATCTCCCAGGTGCAGGAGACAAGGAAGTAATCGTTGATGGTCCAGGAAGGTCCCATTCAGTCCTTAAACAGGCCTGATGCTATCTCAACGCTGCCAGGAATTAGTTACAATCTGAATAGAACTCTGTTCCTGGATGGGGAGGTTAAAACATAATTTCTACAATATTTTATACCTACACATATCTATTCATACAGCATGAATTAACTCCATTACATATCACAAGAGAGAAAAAACCCTAATAGCTGGAGCATCCACAGTGTACTCTCACTTTTCTGGACTGCTCTGCTCTGCTGGTTCCATTTTGCACAGCGCTGCTGCTTTGGATTGCTCAGGTCACTCCACTCTGCTGCGCTCATGCTCAGCTTGGACTCGACTCCTCTAACCCCAGTTTGCCAGGGCTTTGTTCCCTGTGCTTGCCTTGTGGTTCACCACTACTGGGAGTCAAATATCAGAGCCACTCTTATCTGTGTTTGCCACGTCTTGGAGGCCTAGGGGGGGATGGCTGGTGCTAGTGGCGAGACAGAGTCCGCAGTGCTGGTCCTGAGAGTCCACAGCATTATCAGAGCTGGCAACTTTCCTGAGCAAGAGATGGATCAGAATGGTGCAATTCCAGGGGTGTGCTGCTCTTGTCCTCCCCAAAACCACATCACCCAGCAATGATATTCACAGTATAGAACAGCGACTCAGCCATGCCCACACAGCCCTAAATCTCCACCCCCTGCAAGCAAATTATGGACATTGAGGAAGAGCTCCCTTAGGCCGCTTGGTCCAACCTCCAGCTCTGCAGGGCTGACTCTGGATCTACCTCAGGTTCGCTCAGTCCTTTTTGCATATTTTTAATATCTCCAGGAGGGGAAATTTCATAGCAAAGAATTTCAATGTTTAACCACCCTCACTGCAATATTTTTTCTTATGGTTGGAATTTACCTTCTGGAGCAACCAGTCTCTTTTATGCATACCTGAAAGAATCTATCTTGTCTATAAACACCACAAGGTAGCTAAAACCAGAAACTAGGTTTTCCCCATCATTGAAATGATGTTTGACTTTCTATATATAGTACTGAATATCCCAAGTAAGTGAGGACTAATGATTTTCCACCACATGTTCAATACAATAATTTAATATATAATAACACAATTTAATTTCAGTATAAAATTAGAACTTAACCTAGGTGATTATTGAATGAATTCATACAATTCTGGAAGTGATGTGCCTTACTAGACTTAAAACTAAGTTCTAAAACTTAACCCTTAAAGATTGGTGAGAATTCCTGAGAGATACAAAGGGAACTGATTAGCTTACAGGCAGATAATTTTCTTGAGTAGGTGTATATTTTTTTTCATAGGTATACTATGAAAAAAATCCCCAAAACTACCTACAATTATTTATTACAAAGACTCTTCCCATCTTTCTCCCCTGTGATCATAAAACATTCAAATTATTCAAGAAATAGGGTTCATATTGCTGTGTAGACCAACCCTGACTTGAGGTTAGCTGTCTGTTAGCAGCATTCATTTAATTGAGAAATTCTTTAAATACAATTATTGTGACACAATTAGTTTGCCCACAACTCTAGCTTAACTTGTCCAAATAACTGATGACATTAGATGTAGACTTCTTGTTTGGAAGGTGTAGAAGTCAGACAGGCTTTTAGTCGTGTTCTGTTACTGGCTTCTGACTTTTGTCACAGATACTAATAACCACTTCTTATTGTGAATTGAAATAAAAGACAAACCCTTTCACACTGTCCATGAAGCGGAAGAAAAAAATAAGATTACATTATTTGTAAGTTATTAGGAGAAAAAACTATTTCAAAGTTCTAATTTACATAGTCCTAATACACAACTAAATTAGTTGTGTATTATGCTATTAGTGAAGAAAAAATAAACATGGCTGTAAATTACAGACACACGACTACTAAAATTTCTGAAAACAGGAAATTTAGAAAAATTTTTTACAAGGCATTATAAGAATATACAAGCATAATTTTAATTTGTAATAACCAAAAAAACTTCTCTAAATTGCAGTATATATGGTAAAATCAGGCCTCCTTTTTGGTACTTTTCTCTCCCCTATACATTCTATAGAAGAGTGGTTGTTCTGCTTTGTTGGTTTGCATTGACTATTATTATTATTAATAATAATAATTTCTTTCAGAATAGTTTTGTTTTCTTGTCAGAAGCTTCAGAATTCCATTACCTGGGGTTGCATTACCTTTGTCATGATCTGAATGTGATTTTTTTGAATATGTCTTTAATGTGAGTCTTTATCAGCTACAGGTGTAAATTATTTTCTGACATGTTAGAAGACTCTTCAGTTGTTGATGCAATTAAAAGAGTTAGAGTGATTATTTATAATTGCAAAAGCTGTTCCTGTTCAAGAGTAAAATTGATGTAATTGTCAAAAGGACTGGAACATTTGTGTGTTCTGGATGCAGTAAACAAAAAATGTAATTAAACAGCTATTAAAAAAGCAAATACTAAAAACTAAGGAGTGACACATTTGTCCTCTAGAAATAGGGACTTACTGGAGTTTCATGACTACTCTTTATTTTTTAATCCATAACATTCCATACAATGAGTAATGAGGGAAAATAACAACTATTATTACAGGTCAGGAGGATGAGCTCTCGGTACCTTTAAAGAAGAAATGCCTGTTCATAGGAGCTCTGCAAGAAGTCCCCTGCTGCTCAGTTCTTATGTCCTACTGTTCTGGAACTAAAATATCTAACCTGCTCCCTTCCTTATCAGTTCACTCAGATCTATGTGCTAATTTGCACTGCCTGGGTACAATATCACTATATAATAAAAACAGCTCTAGGTATGTAAAAGACGCTAAAAGAATGGCTTTCATAGGCATTCTTTCAAAGACAGAGGAAGCATGGCATAAGAGAGAAATTTATATCAGGCTAGAATGTGACCACTAATAAAGTAGAAATGAAGATGGTGAACAATTCTCAGATTTATGTAGTGTTTTTTATCTCCAATTCTGAAAATACTTTATGAAGAGAGTATATTATCCCCGCTGTTGTGATTGAGACAAAGGCTTTCAGGTCTTAGTAGTCAGGCTTTCTATGCCATGAACAGATGTAACTGGAAATCTGAAATATAATTTTAATGTAACACAGGCCAATCCTTACAAGTACGGGTTTTCTAGGTTTCTGTCCCAGTGTCCAACACTGCACCAGAGGCTATGTAGGTGACAGGATGGTTACACCCAAAGAGTCAACAGCTCAGAGGCCAAATGCAGACCAGTGGTGAGTGATATTTCTCAGAGGTCGATGGTGGGACTGGAACTGTTTAACATCTTTGTTAGTGACAGGACAGTGGAATCAAGTGCACCTCAGCAAGTTTGATGATGGCAACAAGGTGTGTGTTGTAGTTGCCACACTGCAGGGAAGGAATGCCATCCAGAGGGACTTTGACAGGCTTGAGAGGTAGACCTATGCAGCTGCTTTTAGGAAAACAGCAATTATCCCTGTAGCTCCTGGGGCTAAGATGGAGGTGGCCTTATACTCCAGGGTTAAACTATTTTTTATGATGAGGTCATCCTATTCTGTGTCATTCTGTATAAATACATCAGCTTTCTCTGCTTCCAACAGTTTTGGAGCTGCAAATATCTCATTTAAAGATGCAGTATTTGTCAGTGGAAATGGTTCCTACAGTATGCTAGTATTTGTATTTTGTATGTAAGAAGTGGATTATATGTCTGATAAAAAAGAAATACCCTACTGAGATCAAAAACCGGAGAATATCAATGAGATTGCATGTTTCATTTTTATGAAACACAAAGTCTTACCAAGCAAGTGTAATGGAAAAAATAAATGCAGTTTTTTAGTGAGTAAATTACTTCCTTTTCTTCTCATCTTTTTATTTATGACAATGATTGAATTTAATCAGAATGAAGCAGAATTTGCTTTAATTTTTTTGCAGCATGCTGTGTTTCAAAGGCTAAAATTTATCAAGATCATTCCCACTAACTAGCTGTCACAGATCACAGGAACAATGCTTTTCTCTGACCTCATCTAACTTCTGTGTAGTAATCTCTATGATCAAAGAAAGAAAAAAGAAAACTTTTAATCAAGAGTGAACATGACGAATTAATGACTCAGAATATGTTATCTAGATACCATGATTAGCAGAAGATGAAAATTATCTTTGTTTTACTACTGTTTTATTCTCAGTTGTCCATAAATTCTTTTCCTTCAAAATGATGTTTGTCTTTAACAAATACTTTTTGATTTATTGTTTCATAAATTAAAGTATTTGGTTAACTATATAGGACCTATTATATGAGATCAGTCTCCAAGGGCTCTATGAGGCTTGCAAACACAGAAGTGATTGCAGTTTACAAAAATTAGTCTGCTGTTTAGAATATCATCTCCTGTTAATAGCTTCATAAATCTTTTGTCTGACTCCAGAGCCAAATTAGAGGTTTTGATACTTTCAGCAGGTTCTCATTTTATTTCCAAGCCTTTCCCTCCCTAAAAATTTCTATTGAACATTGTAATAAAACCTACTTGTACAAGAATTCTACTAGTGGAATATCTAAAAAGGATTTTATTTCTTTTTCATTACTAGATTTTTCCCCATTACCAGATTTCACACGGTTGTTACCACAGGTTTCCTGCAGGCTGTCTGGGGCCCTTTTACACTCCTACTAAAAAATTTATGGTGTCTGACTAGCTGATATAGAGAGACTTCAGAATCTTGGTGTTATTAAAATTCACAAGTACTATTATGTCCTGAGTAAGACACTGCAGTTTTTAAGCTTAAATTTTGCTTAATAATACAAATCATAGGAAGAGCATTGATGGGGAAAATATATGAGAAGATATCTTTCTGAAAGAATTTCTTCAGTAGCATGAACCATACATACATACAAGTATGTGTTCAGATTTTGTTATTAGTGTCACAAATAAGAATTCCAAATCTTCCACATTATTTCTGCTTTTTCTTCCATTTTCCAAAAATAATCACTGTTTAGTGTAGGAATGTGAGGATGCCAAGTACTTCAGATCCTGCAAAACTTCCATTATTCTATTATTTCAAAGTTTCCTTTGTATATTTAAATGTTCTATTAAAGACAGCATTATGTAGTTATCTTTTCTATATCATTGTATTTCCTAGCATGCTAATGTTCAAATAATAGACTGTCTATTGCTCTGGGACTTTTACATACATATAATACAAGGAGACACTAAATATGTCTATTTACAACATCCTGAGAGACAAAGTGGACATTGCAATACACAGGTGAAAGCCTGAGAGAACACAGGATATGGAAATAAAAACCACCAAGGTTTCTTGGACTACTTATGTAAGAAGGAAATGTAGTTCCAAGTTGGGTGTTTTCCAGCTGTGCCTTTCTACTTCATGAACATCATGAGTTCCTGAGCAAGCTTTTAAATGGAACATATCAGGTTACATATCTTTAGTGTGTTCTTGTATATGGAACCTCTCGTAGCACAAAATGAGAGACAGAGAACTAGTTCACAGCCTTAGCAGCTTTCCCTTCCCTATACTCCACCAGTTTCTTTAAAAGAAAAATTTAGGGGAGGATTAGACCCTGGGATTGCCTTACATTGAGGGTACTTTGTCTGTCATGCTTCTAATATTGTAGACACCCTTTCCAAATGGAGCCTTCCATTTTTACTTAGCATTATCACCTTGTTGGCACAAAAATAGGGCAATAAATAGAAATAGGAGAAAAATGGCTTATTATAATATACAAAACGTATGTAAGAAAAATTATGATGGTTTAAAAAGTGAATCAGGGAAATCAATTATGCTTTCTCTTAATATTCTGAAAAATGACAGGTAAAAATCCAGTTCTCTCAAGTTCTCTGGTTAATTTCATGGGACAGGATCCTTTCTGTGTTGTCCCTTCCAAAGTAATAATTTTCCATAATATATGCATCATTCTTTATCCATTTACATGGCAAGATCTTGTGGGCTTTTAATCCTTTTGGTGTTTCAAATAGTGTCAGGGGAGCTGATGTTATAGAGCCTATAATCTTTTTAATTTTGTAAAGAAAGGTGACGTAAAACACATGCCAAATAATGGTCATGGTTTTTAAGTAAACATTAGTGGTTTTCTTCAATAAGAGGTCTTTTAACTGATGACCAGGCAGTATCAGAAAAAATTTACAAACAAGTAAGTGTTTATTCAGACACAAAGCTAGAACTAAAAGTCTCTATCCTAATCAATGGTCAGCAAGATCAATTCAGCTGAAAAATAAGAATAGAGCAACCTCTTTGTTTGCTACCAATAGTCTTTCCTTGATCAGTTAACACCTGTTCTTTTTTAGCGTATTTCTTCTTATCAATTCTGCTTCCTTATTCACATATGTCACACTAATAAAGCTAGTAAACACTGTTCTTAAAAAAAAAAAGTTACAAAAAGTAAACAAGTACCTTCCTGTCATCTGCTTCTTTATCATGATCAATGAGTTATCAAATGTCTCTTACCAGAACACTTATTTTATATACCTTCTTGATGTTTGTGTGCTACAGAGACCACTCATCAGCCAATACTGTTATAAGATAAAGTACTAGTAGAAATTATGTCATTAAAATAAATAGAAATAAATTAAAAGTACTTCCTTTTTTATTATTTATTTAATAGGTTTGAAAGTATTAATAGTTAATCATGTTCTATATATTATTGAAAAATAAGGGTTATATATCATGACACATTTTAACCATGAATCGTCTTAGCCAGTTACATCTTTGGGAAAATTTCATCACCCTCCTAGTCTTAATTAAAGAAATGGGTTATCAGTGATTATTTCAAGATGGAGTCTAATTTTTGAAATTGCTGATCAAAAGTATCATTTCACCACAACAAATTCTTCTCAATCTTTTATCAAACTGTTTGATAAAATGGTTTATTTACAGAACAAACATCTGCTTTCATGAAACATTTATGAGAATAAATAACCCATTTTGTGAATTTTGGTTTCAAATGAAATCTCAAGTGATGGTATTGATCTGCTTTGTGTACACAAACCTTTATTCACATAACCACAGTCTAAAAAGAATTAAAACCCTGGTTTATTTTGCACAGTTGAAACAACCTGTTAAGTAGCCCAAGAGTTAATTCTGTATTTTCACCTGAAAAATTGTACTGCCTCTTTCCTTTATAATGATAGATACCTGAAGTTATCAAAAAGGACAAAACACATTATCACGGGTACAACAGAACTGGCATGTCATTAAACTGCTTCTCATCAGCTAATTTGGGAACTGATTGAATAAATACTGCAAAAATCTTTTCAACCTCGAAGGAAGGAACGTTAATTCTACAGCTCCTGTTGATGGGCTCACATCTAATTGGAATAGGCAATAATGATCAGGTGCACTGTTTTATAAAGCTTACTGAGATAATAAGTAGCTTTTATACTGTCATTTCCAAGCCATGCCAATCTCTCTTTCTGCAGTAATTTCTTACCTTATCAGTATGTAGATGTGTTGGCTGGTGAGGTCCTACACAGTTGGTTGTAGGTTCTTTGTGTTAATATTTTCACACTAGAGTAGTTCATTTTTATCTGTGCTTGAGGTTGTATTTTTTTTTTTTCTTTCAGGGGTTTTCTTTCTTCAAATATTTCACTGATACTGAAGTGGCATTTTTTAGACTGATATTGCACTCTGAGGACTGTCACCAAAGTCAGTGTCAGTTCAGTGTACTTATAGGCTGTATTATAAATATATAAAAATAAAATAAATATAAATTTTTAAATTGATAAACAGAGGTAATTTTTAAAATCAGATGGTAAAATAAAATTCCCATGCTTTATTTTATTTTAAAAAAGGGAGTGAAATCATAATAACAAATCTTCCTCAAAATGTGTATGTAAACAATTATTTTAAAAGAAATTTATCAGTTTTCTAACTGAAAAAGTAACTAATTTTTTTAGAGATGTCAGAAATTTATTTTTAAAATATTATTATTATCATTATTATTATAATTAATAATATTTCCTACAAAGAATAACAAAAAATATATAATGTTATTTATTTCTAAAGGACTATGTGGCTGCAGACTCTTTCTACATATCTAACAAACAATTTCTACACTCTTTCTACAATTCATTTCTAACAAACAATAAAGATTCTCATAACTTGAATATTTTTTCCACGGCATTTTTAACACTTTAATGCCCAAAACATATGAAAATCGTGAAAATTTCTAATTCATGTGAAGTAATTGTATTTGGAGTAGACTCCAACTACACACTGAAAGCAACTCTTTAGCACATATTTCAAACAGTCCATCTTTCAGCAAATCTCTAACAATTACTCATTTAGTGATGTTTTTTCTGAAATGATGATTGTATGTCAGATTTATCCCCCAAAAAAAGGTTGCTTCTCAGGTCTTTTAAGTCATGATGTAAAGAATGCCATTGTGGACTTACAGGATATTTCCAATGGTAAGAGGAACCTAAACTCCATGTTTTCCGTACTGCACTGACTCAAAAATTGGTTTGCATAAAAAATATGTGAAAAGTAAAGGAGTCAGGAGTGGAACTTAATCTTCCATAGTAAGCAGTAGGCTTTTCTGACTCCTTTTCCTTCTTTATATTTTTTTCCCATACTTTCTGGGAACTGGCAACTGTGTCAGACGCCTGCTTTCTGAAGGGCACCACAAGGGGATTGTAGAGGGCCCTCCCCGTGGCAGAAGTGCTTAAAGCACCAGACACTGAACATGAACAGGGGGACTGCATGACTGCATGAATGCCTATTTTTTGTTTTTTTGTTGTTTTTTTTTTTTTTTTTGAGGGCATGGGGAGAATGAGAAACTTAAACTTTTTATCATGAATCAAATGGCTTTTCAAAACATCCAATAGTTAGTTTTCCCAAGGAGTATTGAGAAAAGAGCATCATGTTTCCGGGCTCAGAAATGTCTGTGACTTTTAAGTCAGATGCTGATGGGTATTGTATCCTGATAGTTCCAAAGAAGATTATTCAGGATTACAGTACAAGTGAATATCAAACATACACATGTAACAGTTTAATGTGTCTTTCGTGCATTTGGCATTTCAGTCTTGGGTATGATTTATCACAAATGTTCTTTCTCTTGGGCTGCAAGCACAGAACACTTCTTCCCCTCTGCAATTGTCTACCACAGGAAAGCGATCTCTGTAACTTTCATTAGAAGAGAATAAATTTTGGAGCAAGAAGCAGAACCACTTGAGACCAGAGATTTCCATTTAAAAATTTAATTTATTCTTTCTAAAACTGCTTCCTATGTAGCTGCATCTGATTTGGGCAGTGGTAGAACAGTCAGTGTGGTATAACTGAAAGTGCCATTTTGATGAGAAAAGGAAATTGAATTGTTTTCCCTGAGGTTTTGAACATCTTTTGCTGCTGAACGCAAATTTATTCTATGGAAAAAATTGTAGTTGAAGCTGAATCAAAGTTTATTGCATGTTTTATTACCTCCACCCCCTTCTGCCCCTAATATTTTGACATAATACTTGAAATCAAGCATTATCCATTGATAAAAACACCAATGTGTTGGAATTCCGGTGCTCCTGGTATTGTTTTGTTATTTTTCTGAAATTACATAGCTAAGCCCAGAAAGAAAAACCATACAGTGCAATATAGAAGAACTCAAGGCAAACCAAAACTACTGAATGAGGGAAGAAAAAAATCTCTTGGTTTACTGCAAAAGTTTTGTTAAAGAAGCTTTGGAAATTTCATTTTCTCTGAGAAGTAAAGATTCCATCTAGTCCTTCTTTCTATTAAGGAAAGCAGGACCAGTAGGTAGGAACCCACGTATTATTAGTAGTGTGTTGACAGCCTTTTTTTAAAATTTAAGTACACAAAGATAACAAATATTTACGCAGTTCAAATGCTCTTTGAGCAAAGTGTTTAAGTAAAGTCATACAGTGAAAAAATGCTGAGCAATATGTTACTGTGGGCTAAAATTCATGTTTTAAATTATTTTCTCCTGAGGACAGCTATAACTTCTGCAGGAAAGGCAATTCAAGAACACGTCTTGAATTTTGGTTATTTCAAAACATGTTCCAATCACTTGGAAACAGAATTGCATGCCTTAGTTGAAAACTTGTGGGAGCCTGATACTTAAAAATTAGTAGAACTTATTTTTTTCTTCTTGATGACTTGAAAAACCTGGGATTGCTTCTACTTCTTTTAGATGTAAGAAAAAATAAAATACAAAAGCAATTTGGGAAGGAAAAGTACCACTTACAACATCTGACCAGGAATACATAGGTTTTTACATTAAAAAGAAATGGATTCTTTGTAGAGGTTGGTACAGAAGTCTCTCAAATTTTTTACATTTCTTTTTAAATAAAGAAATTGCAATCAGATCCACTTTATTAAAATTGAAAGTTTAAATTTAATTACTTTGACATATTAAAAAATTGAAATAAATGAGTAGCTATGTATAACTAGACATACTCTCTTCGAGAAAGTTTATTTATAAATAGGTTTAAGCATCTTCTAATTATTTAAAAATAGAAATGAAAATTTTTCCTGTTGCCTCCCATGGTAGAAGGGTAATAGTTGATTAGTCTACAGGTTAGCTACACAAATTCCTTAGGGTAGAATTTGGCAAGAGATTAAAGCACTTGAACTCAAATGTCTGTATGTTAATGTCTACATGTGGAAGATGCCTAAACTTCCCTTAGGTCAATACAATGTCAGGCAATACTCTAAATTGAGCCTAGAAATCCACTTAGCTCATCAATCAGCCCAGTAGCAATGCAGTTCACTTGCTTAAGCATGTCCTGGGGTATCTGAGAATGGAATTTTCAGATATGGCAAAATACCTGTTCAAAGTCACTCATTTTTGCAGCATGAAGTGGATTAACTGAGTGAAGCAGCTATGCTGGCTGCACACACATGTGATTCAGACACCTTGGTCTCCTCCTGAACTTCAGCCCAATGTGGAAGCTGAATTCAGCATTTCAATTGCTTAAATGTAAGCGTCCACAGTCATATGAGATGTCTTAGGGTTTACAAACAACTCCAACAAATGCTTGGCAGGCCTGACTCATAAATGCTACAGAAAATACTTCCCTTCTGCAATGAGAGGTAAACTGTTTAAACTGTTTTAAGATGTACAAATGTCACTGCAGTCTTGTATTTGAATAATCAAATCAAGAATGGAATCCTTGGGTTCAATCTAGCTCCCTACTTGTAGGCATCAGTGCAGGCATCACGACATCACTGGATCAGCAGATAGATGGGCTGCTGGGTGGAATATCTCAAATGACCTTGTGCACCCAGGTATGGCCAATTGAATCATAACCTATATGTCCCTAAAAGCTCCCAAATTAAATACCTGGGTATATTGGTTCCTTGGCCAAAATTTGCTTGCTCAGGGACATAGAAGGACCAGAATTATGCTCAAAACAGATAGCAACAAAACCACTTTCCCTTGCTGTTTTCTCTATAAATACACTTTAAAAAGGAAAATGAAAAAAAGAAAAACAATCCAAACATTAGAGCATAAACATAAGCATGACAAGGTATTGATTTGTGTAAATCTTGCCATAAAGAGACCTATTCCCCAGACTTTTTCATATAAGCATGACAAGGTATTGGCCCAGACTTAGACAATAATGAAATTGAATGAAAATTAATGGTAAAGTAAGTATATCCTAGACTGTATTTCAAATGAAATACAATATCCCTAAAAGTAAAATGTAAAGGTTCATTTCACTATTGAAAGAAGGTGAAATTTATTGGAACAATATTGCTTTTACTGTTAGAGCTAGCAGAAAAAGCCCAGAACATAAGTGTCAAATAATGAATTCTTCCCAGAACAGAATATGGATGCTTAGGGACAACAGAAAGACAATGAAGTTTTTCCCCTTTAAAAATACTCTAAAGTGGAATAAAAATCAGCTGAAAATAGCAAAAATCTGTGCTTTGTTTGACTAAAAATAATTTGATCAATTTCCATTATTTAGTTTCTTTCTGAAGCATGAAGGAAGAATAGCTGCAGCTATTTGCTGACAGAAGCATTCCTCACTTCAAAAGTAGGCAAATAAGTATTCTTTGATTCATTGACAATTTTTCCTACACGGATGTATCATGTTTGTCCTCAGTTTCTTTAAGCATTTCACTGTTGTGAAATAAAAAACCCCTAAGGAAATCTGAGACTGACAAAGTAGTACTGTCTCTCTCCTCAATTTCTCCTCCTGGATTTAAATAAACACTATCCAACCAAAATCAAAGAAGGTTGTTCAATAAATGTGGGATGGCTTATGCAATTTTTTAAAATGTTTTATATCTCAGTGGCTGCTAGTGTGTCTAGATGAATTGCTTCTATTTTTTTATATAAATAATGTTTGTCTGCAGTGTGAAATTATCTGGTGAGTGAGCTTATGTCACTTTCCAAAGTCCAACAAATAGATGGATTCAGCAACACATCTTGTGATAAAATCATTACCTTTGGTTACATCGCAGTATCTTTATAGAGTAACTAGGTTCTGCAGAAGCAATATTAAGTATTAAGTAGTTCCATCTAGTCATCCATGAATCAAAATAGTTAATTTTAAAAACATACTATCAGTAATGTCTGATTTCAAAGCTGATATATTACATTAATATTGGGACTAGTAGTTAGCCACCACTGAGATTTTGAGCTGAACAGTGGAAATCTTTTCAGAGAAAAGACAAATAGTAATCTCAGTAAATAACTTGCAAATTTTCAGATTATTATGTATTTTTCAATTTATCATCATCTGGTGAACAGTAAAAAAGGTACTCCAACAATTCAAATGGCCATATATTCTCAGACTTGAGTTTCATCTATAAGCACCCTTTTGTCAGTTCTTGCACTTACCTGTGTGTAAGGCCTTTGTACATTCTACAAGTATTGTAGTTTTCCTCAGGGTATTCCCCTCACAGTGGCATGTACAACATGGTTATCCGTATTTCTGAGCTCCTGAAGAGCTGTGTTACATCCTAACACAGGATGTAACACATCTCTTAAAGAGCTGCCTGTTTGTTGCAGTGTGTTACCTGAGGTAATCTGCTCATCTGAGTACTACAGCTTTTCAAATACAGCCTTCCTGCCATGTGATTTAAGCAGATAACAAGTCACTGGATTTACCATAACACTGGAGGAAACACACTTTTTTTGGTTTGTTTGTTTGGTTTTGTTTTTTTTTTTGGAGTACAAAATACAGCTGCGTTACAAAAAATAATTGAGTAAAAAACCCCATCCTTCTAGACAAACGTATGCAAGCACAGATTGGGCTGCAGTCCTCCAGGATAAACCTGCTCCAGTGGGGGAAACTGCTGCAGCCCTGGAGCACTGCCTCCCACGCTGGCCGTGGGGCTGTTTCTCACTCTGCCATCTCTGCCGTGCAGAGTTTTGCCCTTCCTCACACACGCGGTGCCTGTGCCACGGCCATGGCTCAGCTATGCCCTGAGGGGGGAGGCTGGATCTGGCTGGATCTGGCTGGAACCAGCTGGAACTGGCTGGAACTGGCTGGATCTGGCTGGAACCAGCTGGAACCGGCTGGAACTGGCTGGAACCGGCTGGAATTGGCTGGGTCAGCATGTTAGACATGTGCTGGAATCGTGTCACTTAATTAGCCACATAGAACACCTGCTCATGCAGACATATCCTCACAAAAATAAAGAACAAAACAAAAAACAGTTGCTACGTATGTTGAAGATAAAGAATTCCTTTTTTTTTTTTTTCCCAGCTGAAGCATTTATCATTTGCTAATGTCAATGGAACATTTGATTTGGTGCATTTTCTTGCAGGCAAGTTGCAAATAATTTCCAGAGAACTTTATGGCATTTAGCTTTCCATCTGTTCTTGCTTCAGTTGTGTGTAGTGGTCTAACCCCAGCCAGCAGCCAAGCCCCACGCAGCTGCTTGCTCACTCCAACCAGCAAGATCAGGGAGAGAATCAGAAGGGTAAAAGATAAAAACCTCATGGACTGAGATAAAGATGGTTGAATAGGGAAAGTAAAAGCTGCACACACAAGCACAGCAAACCAAGGAATTGATTCACTGCCCATTCCATGGGCAGGCAGGTGTTCACTCAGCCACCTCCAGGAGACCAGGGCCCTATCACATGTAATGGTTACTTGGGAAGACAAATGCCATCACTCCTTTATCATGTGGACTGTAATATTTCTATGGTCATTTTGGGTCATCTGTCCTGGCTGCGTCTCCTCCTCCCAACCTCCCATGCACCCACAGCCTCCTTGCCAGTACAGCAGTATGAAAAGCAGAAAAGGTCTTTGCTCTGTCTAAGCCCTGCTCAGCAGCAACAGCAGTGCAGAATCACAGAATCACAAAATCAGCTAGGCTGGAAAAGACCTTTGAGATCATCGAGTCCAACCTATGATCGAGTCCACCTTGTCAGCTGGATCATGGCACCGAGTGCCCCATCCAGTCTTTTCTTAAATACCTCCAGGGATGGCAACTCCACCACTTTCTTGGGCAGCCCATTCCATTGCCCAGTCAGTCTTTCTGCGAACAACTTCTTCCTAATGTCCAAGCTAAACCTCCCCTGAGGCATTATTTGCAGTATAACTTCCAGGAGAAACATAGCATACTGTAACACTCCATTTTTACTACAAATTGAAAAATCCTCGAATTCTAGGCCTAGCTTATATTACTGAAATAATTTAGCCATTTTTTAAACACATGGTGATTTCAGGGTCTGTAAATACAATGTTGTACATTAAATTTTATTCCTGTATATGCAGAATATTTTTTATTACAACCCGATATAATAAATAACAAATACAAGCTTGTATTCTTTTCTATACAGGGACTAAACTGATTTTCACTGTAGTAACCTAGTCATTTAGTTACATTGTTCTGAACCTGCCACTAAATTTTAAAGAATTTTTGACACATAGTATGTATTCACCATAAATGTCTGCCTTTCAAAATTACTTTGCCTTTGTTTCTTTGCTTTTTAAATGAATAGGAGACAGATGAGAGAGAAATAAACAGTAAATTACACTTAGAGCTCTGCTTACTCTTTTAAAATTCTAAATTTTTAATGCAGAAATGAAAAAAAAAGCTTGAATTTTGATTATCAGATAGCTAAACTGTTTCTTCTTACTCTGTTTGGGAGCCTGAATACTGCATCAAGTTTGCAAGAGGGATAAGGGTACACAATTACAGTTATGAACATAAGATTGCTGTTTCTGGAAATGTACAAAAAGGACAGGATTTCATCACTTAGTATATCATACTTTAGGAGCTCTGAAGCTATTTTGTGAACACATAACTTACATTTTAAAAAATGAAATATATTATGGCATAGCATTAAAAAAAAGGATATGTAGCAGAATGGAGATTTCTGATTTTCTGATGGAACCTGGCATTTCCTCCTAGCAGGTTATCATAGTTAAATTCCTGAAACAGATTTAGCAGAAGAATTAAGATTCACCCTTAATTTTCCATGAAATTTGGATCAAAGCACTACCAAGATTACCTTTCATAGCTGTATAGCTTGAAAGATTTCTGAATCTACTTGTATGAACAGGTGCAGACTGTAGTCCTGTAAGAGAATGCTTTCTGTTTACTCAGGAATACTTCTGCAGCTGGAAACTTTTATATACACTTGTGCATTGTATTTAAAAATATTTTTAAAGAAGTGAAGGGAAAATTGTTGAATCTCTAAGTATATGGTTTTAAAAGGTCATTCAGGGGTTTTAGATTTTGATGAATGGTCAAGTATTTGAATAAATTTAAGAGTAGAGGAAGGTAGTTGAACCTGAAAACAGCAAAAGGTAATTATTATGATAATCTGTATTTGCTTGAATCATCAGATTCATATTACTTGAGGCTTTGCTTTACAATAAACATACCAAAATAGGTAACCTATTAGTTTTTCCTAAAAAGCCATTATTATATTGAAAATAAAGATTTTTTTAATTTTTTTTCAAAATAATACTCTTTTAACTGAATGTGTAAATTTTGAAAATAAAAAATATCAAATTATCTGTAGAAGTTATTTAATGAAAATCTTAGCTATGCTAATAAGATAGTGTGAATTTCAATTTTCTTGCCTAGCTTATCACCAGCAAATTGTGTAAACATACTATACTATTTGTTGGGTTTACAAAATTGATTTGAAAATTTCATGTGAAAAAAAAAGGATTTAAATTACTATTTGTACAAGTTTCCATCATGTTATTTAGGATTTATACATTTTTGTCCAAAATGAACTCATATAAGCAAATGTTAAAATGAAAATAGTCAACAGTCATCCACATCTGTTAAAACTAGTAAGATCACAAACATATCATATATCCTTACATAGAGCTACAACACATGGTAGTCTGCTAACAGGTGAAAAGTAAGGAGCATCAAAATCAGTCTGAAACTGTAATCCTTTTCTTCATCACCCTCAGTGGGGGACTGGGAAATTGGAGAAAATGTAAAACCTAGTCATAGTGATAATTTTCAGTAATCAAATGCATTATTTTTGTTATACATATCTCAATTATTTTAGTGAAAATGATTACAAGATAAAGGATCTGGGATAGCAAATTATTCAGTGAGGCCATATGTTAACTAATTAGTGAGTGCTGCTTTTTTGATATAATCATAAACATTTTGAGAAAATTTCAGTCCTGTTTTTTTCAGGTCTAGAAGCTGATATTCTAATGTTCCAGATTATTTGTAATGCAAGAAATTTTATAATCAATCCTCACTAATTTTTTTTTAAATTAATAGAGTCTCTTGCACAGTCTGGAAGTACCAATTCAAACATCATTTATTGAGAAAACTGTCCTGTGGCAAAACACAAAGACCAATGATAGAACTACTTAGTTTTAGATTGATCTGTCCATAAGGACATCACCGGAAAGAATTAAATCTGGTTT
This sequence comes from Melospiza melodia melodia, assembly GCF_035770615.1. NCBI lineage: Eukaryota > Metazoa > Chordata > Aves > Passeriformes > Passerellidae > Melospiza > Melospiza melodia. The sequence goes on from NC_086196.1 coordinate 5,801,465, forward strand.
AGGTGAAAAGCACCATGCACATCCATCACCATTCTGTATTCCTCTGCTTGGCATCTGAAATGGCTGGTTGATAAAAGGTAAGGTGCTTTATCATTATCCGGAGCACCTGGGAAATGGTCCAGTGTAAATTCGATCTCAGTGAATTATTGAAGGCATTTTAGGATTTGTGAACTTGATAATGGTATTTGTGAGTGCTCATTACCACTGCAATTTAATATTACTACAGAAATTGAGTTAAGAGACTAGTAGTCTGGTAACAGCTATGGGATGTAATTTACAATCATGAAAGATAACAAATCCACACTTTACTACTGTGTCAGCAGCGTTTTGTAAAACATGCTTAAAGAAGCTAATTAAACTTCATAAGGCCTCTTGTAGCATTATAATCTGTCACAAGCTTTAATCTAATGAACAACTTAAATGATATTCCACTGTAGAATAAAGTCTGAAGAGCTTGATCTTACTTAAAATTGGAATATAGTTGTTTCCCAGAAGAAATATCTGTAATATTCTGACTCAAGTAATTGCTAAATGCATTACTTGTGAGTTTTAGCATTGCAGTGAATTAGACAAAGTGCTAAGTTGCATTATGCTTAATTGATCTATAGTTAATTTATTCAGAAAAGAGCTGCTCACACTGAAAAAAATAAATAAAATCAGACAGCCATGTAATAGTAGGGAAGTAAATGTTCAGTGGTATGGAAGACAGTAGCTCTTGTAGCAAGATAGCTTTTTGATAGAGCAGTATCAGGTGACTGGAGTGTCCATGGACTGGGACAGTTTTCTGTTGTGCTGTCTTTGTTGAAGTCAAGATGCTTTCACCACCTTTAGCAGGGACTTGAAACTTCACTGTGAAGAAAAATTACTAAAAATTTGAATGTTTTGAATGAGTAATTGAGCAGTGTTTCAGCATTTCATTTTGCGCTCTGAAAATTAAACTGGGGGAAAGAATAAATCCTTCATGAACCTTTAGATGTTACTCAGGACGCAGTGAACATTGTTGAATCCCAACAGTCAGCCCAGCACAGGCACAAGCAGTGTTTGACAGGGTGCTTTCTCTCCAGTTGGCTGCTGGTTCTTCCTGTAATGTACTGCCATATCTAATGAATAAATGATTTAGAGCCATCGTTAACTCAGGCTCATAGATAATTCAACCTTCTTTTCTAAAAAAACTTTCACAGACTAGGAGCTGTAGACTTCTCTGAATAAATAAATCTGTTTACAAATTTATTCCTTTCAACCTAGTATTTTCATGAAGCTTTTGCTGTCAAACTGTCCTGGCTCATTATATTCCCAGCTTTCACCTTCACAAGCGAAGACTATAATTATTATAGTTGAAGCCATAGTTTGTTTTTTAAATTGTATATTGTTCTTCATAACCAAATCTTGCTTAGGCCATCAAATTCAGTAGCTGATGTCTTCTGTATTTGTGGTACTTCCCTTTAGTCTTGCATAATGTCAAGATATACAAAGTTATTTCTCCTTGCATTATTTTGCCTACTGAGATTTTTAAGGTCTGATTAGAATTGTGAGGATTTTTTTTCTTGAACTATTTATTTTTTCAAGACAGGAACTCTTCTGTTTTCTTGTTGTTATGTTGTGTTAGAAGAGTTGTCATTTTATCTATCTTTCTAAAGGAAAAAGCCTAATAAAGAAAAGGCAAAAAGAGTTAAAATGTATCTGTTTGACAGTGATGATTGAAAGATTGAAACCTAGCAGATTTTATTTTGGCTTGTTAAATTCCAGTGTCATCTCATTTTGCTCTCATCTCATAATATTTTGAAATATCCTGCACTGAATTCTGATAAAATCTGACAAATTCTTTCATGAAAATATGTGGTGAATGGACATTGCCATTCAGACTTCCTTCAAGATAACTATTCTTGTAGCAAAATTTTTTTCAGTAAATAATCTGTAGAGTTTAATCATAGTTCTTTGTTCCTATAACTAAAGATGGTATTAGAGAAGAAACTCCTAATTATTAAAGACCTAAACCTGTCAATTTTCCTAATGCATGAATCACCAATCTTTCTTATTTTTCCACTGTTCTGAAGGTGTTTTGTTCTTTTGTATTCGTCAGAAAAATATTCTGTCACTAGAAAATGTCTGTGGGTTTAGATGTGTTTGCAGCACAGAGCTCCAGAAGTTTAGCCTTGTAGTCTGCAAATTCCTGTACTTCTAGAACTGATCTTCAATTTCGTTGTTATGGTTGTCTATTAGCTTGAATATCTTTAATTGCTGTTTGCTGATGTTATGACCTATCCTAAAGTGACCCTTACTGAAAAATATTCTTTTATTGTTGTTTCAAATGTTTAATAATATAATGCTGACATCTCTGTGTGGTGACTACCTTGTGTTCCTGAATATTTCTTACACTTTTTTTTAATTGCTTTTTTATTAGCTTCTGGATAGCAATGTTCTCATACTCAGGGGATTTTGAGGTTTTATTTCTTTTGTCCTTTCATTGATTTTGTAGCTTTTGTCATTGTTTATGCTACTGTAAAGTTATGGAAATGAATTTTTATGGGATTTTGGTGGGTTTTTTGGCAGATTTTGATTCCTTCCCTACTTACCAATCAATTCTTTCCACATAAATTTATGAATCCTCCCCAGTCTCAATCCCAAGGTCAATCAGGTCAGGTCGAATTCCTTCATACAAAGGAGAAAGAAATGGCAAGAATTGCATAAAGATTTATCTTTCTCGCTTTGTCTCAGTGTTTTCAGACCTGAATGTCTTTATGAGATTTTTTTTTGTTGTTGTTGTCTGGAGGTTTTTAATGCCTTCCTAACTTTTAGGATTCTTGAAAGCCATATTGAAACGCTAATTACCATTACTTCTCAGCTACTGCTTTCTATCAGTGATATACACTATAGACCACAAAATGTACCATGTGCATTTTGATCAGCATTTCTGGTGTAGTAGCCGTGCCAACTTGACTGCACAGAAGACAGAAATTGGAATGTTGTTATTTGTGGTGGAATCTTTTTCATGAGACAAGCAGGTTTCTCTAGGCTTGAATTGAACAACAGCCTAATGACCCACATGGAATTGCTGTGTCAAAAATTACTTCAATCTTTTAGGGAAAAGAAAGTTAAAAATACCGCATTTTGTCTTTGAAAGGAATTAAGGATGCTTTCTTCATGCTGGAGGGTGGTTCAGCTTTCACAGGAGAAAGAAAAACTTCCCATGGAAGGAATAAATGAAAAATAAATCAGAATAAGTTCATGATAGCATTGTGCCCAATGTGTAAAGTAATTACTTTAACAAGCCAATTAACTTTAATAGACTGTCCCACTGTTCCCTTGTCTCCTTAGCTGACCTGTCTATTAAAGCTTTCTGTAAACTTAGCACTCTATTTGCATAACTGCAGACAATTTGAGGCTGCTGTTGTTGGTTAATCTAGAATCTGAACCTGATTTAATTGCAAGGAATTTTAATGAAATGTTCAGGCTGGCAGGAAGGGAAGAGCAATACATAACATATATGTTTTTTCTGCTATGAAGAGACAGCAAAATATGTGAAACTACACTGAAGAAAATTAGGTGTTTGGTGAAGAAGACAGACACTGAGGGGCAATAGAATATCTAACTTAAAATTTCAGCAGTGATAAGGAAATAATGACAGCAACATGTGCTGTAATGTATTTTTACATGCTGCTGGCACTTTTGAAGCAGTCTGTGGATGTTATTTAATCAAAATTTATTGACATTTTATAAGAGTTACGGACTCCTTGAAAAAACTAATTATTTTAGGAGACAGTAGCAAAACTGCTATGCAGTTAAGCTTTGGATTGGGAGTGAACTAATAATACAAAAACTTAAAAATCTTGAGAATGGAGTGGATGCAACCTGCTTCAGAGTAAAGGATAGCTCTGCACAAAAGATGTCTCGTATGCAGATTCTTCAAAATATATATTCTAAATTATTTTTATTGAGTCAAGACAGTTCAATAAAGAAAAAACACTTCTAAAAACATTATCTATACACCATGATTTTTAAAAAATAATAATATATTTCTGGCTCTTCTGCAATATAAGTATTATTTTTAGAATTCTTTATTTTGTCTTATAATTAGTTATGTTTACTTGTATTAGTAAAGTAAGTTCTCTGAGTGTAGCATGTCCAGCCTATGCAGTGTACCTTGAAACGCAGCATGTGGAGCTTCAAAATACATGAAAATTTGGTGGAACAGTAAATTACTCATCATGTCAGCAATAAAAAATAGCTGGCTTGCTATCTAGCTGTGCTATTCAGTGTGCTGGCTTTAAAGGCTTTGCCTCTTAGCCCCAGTTAAAATACCTGTGTCATGATGTTCATTGTTGGTAGCGCTTTTTTTCTTGCCAGAGGACATCTGGCTGTTAGAAAGAGATAAGCAAAGCATTGTTGCTTTCACTGGGAACCCTAATATACCCCTAAAATGGCTTGGAAGAAGGCTTAATTCAGGAAATATTGCTTATCAAAATCCATGACTAAAGGAACAGGAGTACATTTGGATAAATTGAAAAAATAAACATTTACTAATGCAAGAGAACACAGAAGCAACTGGCCTCCTGGTGGAAATAGTGCATATCCGTAGTGTTACTGAGGCAGGACACTAGCTCACAGCAGGTATATCATTAAGGAATAAGGACACTGAATACATCTTGTGTTCAAATTTAAAAGTAAGTAGACATTCACCTGACTTCCAGTATATATGTTATTGTAAACAGCTATTGCGTGGTTGCACTCTGATTACAATTTGGTGAGATTTTCTCTCTCCCACCCGAGTTGTCACCCAAGAAAATCAACATGGCAAATAATTTTATATTGGCATGAGCAATAGATCACCTGAAAATAACACTCTTTTAAGTATGTCTAGAACCAGAATTCCCATAGCATTTCTTTGAAAAGCATCTCTTAGGAAGCATTGGTTTTTTTCTTATTTTCTCTGGCATTTAAGCTTTTCTGTGGCCATGGGATTTTCTTTCTTTATTTGTTTTTATTTGGAAATACAAATGTCATATAATTCAGAAGGGTCATAATCTACAAAAATAGAATGCATCTCTTGAGGCCTTGTGTTAACAGGGTATTGAGACCATGCATTAACAGGCCACGTACAAGTAAGTTTGGTTTGAGAGGCAGGGGGGACATTTAATTTTGGAATAGATGTGTATAATTTCAGCAAAAACTTGTCCTATAGCTTATTTTGTCTTTTGTGACATCTGGTACATACCAGTAAACCAACACATATTACTCCTTTTTAACAAGCTACCAAGTAGTAAATCCTGAACTCCCACAAAACATATTGTTACTTTCTTTACACAGTAACAATATTCTAAAGTAAAATATAGTCACTTCATAAAATGGAAAGTTTTAAATCCATTTTGGGAAGTTATGTTTTTTTAATTTCAGTTCTTCACTGTTAGGCTGAAATATTGTCCAAACAAGGTGCAGCCAACATTTTCTGTCAAGCTGTCATAGGTACTCTTTGTCACATTCTACTGCTGATACAGCTCAGAAATTTTATTTCATTATATTATAATTTCAGATAAGGGAGACAAGTTTTGTGAAGGTGAGTACCTAAATGTCAATCCCCATTAAGTATAGGGATTGTATGATCCTTCCTGTTTACAGCTATTTTCTCGTAATTACAGTATTTTTGGGGGAATAACAAGGGATTTTTTTTTTGTTGTTGTTGTCTTTAACCAGTATTTTAAATTTCTGTGTACAAACTGGGAAAACAAAACAAGCAAAATCAAAACCAAAACCAAGCCAGCTGGGAATATATTACTAGAAAATTGTGTACTCCATTAGCTTTATTATTGGAGCAAAGCTTGTGTTTCAAGTGGAAATAGTTACTTTTTGACACCCAAGGATAACTTAAGAAAACAAAAAGAGGTTTTTACTTGATACAACCTTAAGTGCAAAACAATATTGTCAATGTAAGGAGAACAAGTTAAAAATGCAGATAAGTCAACTTGCTTGGCAAGGTACAGTAAGGAAGTAAACATTTGCCTTAGCTCTATCTAATCCAAGTATCAACAAAAGCCAGCAAGGTTAACTTTTACCACTTGGCAGTATCGATGAAACACATATCATCACTGAAATGAGGAAATGCAGTCGCTTTTTGTCTAACTCAGTGCTCAGCATCCTCAGGAAAAAAGTGATAGACCTGCACAAAGCTTTGATCCCAAGAAAAAACTTATATTTTAGAAGTACTAATAATATCATTTGGACATGTAGTGTGGGTTACACCTACGTGGTGGGTTGGTTTATTTGTTTGTTTTTAATGTTAACAGTATTATTGTTTTTGCTGCAGTCATGCCAGTGTTTGATCCAAGTAGTATATTTGTTGATCACACTCAAATTTTCAAATTCTTTATCCAAATTCAGAATAATGTGCACATGAAGGTACAAGACAATACGACTTTCAAAGATGCTAATTGTCAGCATCTGAGCAACCATGTTGTTTTACACAGTTAACAGATTAAACATTAAAACTTGTAACACAAAATATATTTGTGTTTTCAGTATTCTCAGACAGAAAAATTAAATGCTCCTTTTTATAGACACAAAGAAACTCCTAATGGCACATGGAGCTAATATTGCAAGCTCACTGCATGAGGAATTCATCAGGAATTCAGTATAGATCAGGGATTTTCAGACCTGCATTCTAATTTGTTAATCATCACTCCATAAAAACTGATCTGAGATTGCCTGGTCTTTTCAGTCAGATACAGGCTGTGCTGTTTATTAACACTGACATATTAAACATAGAATGTACCTGGAAATACAATGTTAATTGTTGCAGTAGCTCTATCAAGAACAGAATTTAGATATAATTCCTTTTTTAATGGTCTCTTTCTTAAATATAGACATCTTTAATAGTAATATAGTATATTATGTTCCAAAAGTAAGTTAATTTTTCTGAATTAGCATCTGTGAGTCATTTTTGATAGTCATTTCTACTAGCTCTATTTCAATCATAGGAAGGAAGATGAATAATATTTCACCCAGCAATATTTTTATTTCAAAAATAAAAGAGTTAAAAGATAAATGACATGATTATCAGATAATGGAGAGCTAAAATAGGAAAGTATTGAATGGATGCACCAATTAAATTCAGTTTCAATGTATGATATTTACAGTTTGGGTTTGTTTTTTTTTTCTTTGTTTGTTTGTTTGTTAGTTGGGTTTTTTTCAAATACAGTAGTTTGAGTTGGAAGGGACCTTCAAAGGACATCTTGTGTAACCCCTCCACGATGAGCAGGGCCATCTTCAACTTGATTAGGTTGCTCAAAGTCCCATCCAATTTTATCTTGAATGTTTCCAGGAATGGGGTATCCACCACTTCTCTGCATACCTGTCTCAGTGCTTTACTACCCTTATTTTAAAAATCTTCTTGTATCGAATCTAAATTAACCCTCCTTCACATTAAAACCATTATCCCTTGTCCAATTGCAGCAGGCCTGGCTAAAAAGTTTGACCTCCTCTTTCTTAGGCCCTCTTCAAGGTGTTCAGGGGCCTTCCCTACTCCAGGCTGAACAAGCCCAGCTCTCTGCAGAGGTCAGGTGCTCCCTGCTCATGGCCACTCTAACAGCTCTATGTCTTTCTTATGCCAGAGGCCCAGGTCTGCTTGAAGTCTGATAAAGTTTTTAAAAGGAAATGCATGAAGATTTTTTTTTTTTCCTTCCTGGTGCTGGTAGTTTTCTGGGGATTTTTTTATTTTGGTTTTGTTTCCAAGAAACTAAAGTAAGCTGTGTACAGATTTACCCCTGGAAGACCTGCAATTCAGTCTATTAGCATTTCCTTTTCCCTCCAGTGTGCAACTGAGAACCAATGTGTTTTGTTTTTTGTTTTTTTTTTTTACCAGATATAGTTTAAACCTGTTGTAAGATAACAGGATTTCATTGATTCATGGTCTAAGAGATTAATAATAGAGAATCATAAAAGAAGATAAAGAAACAATTATTTTCCTTAATTGTTATTATCTAACATGTCAGATAGATTGATCCTAAACTCATTCCCAATTGTCACTGCAAAAAGGCACAGTCCAAAGGAGCTCTGAAAATATTTTCAAGTCATCTTTTAGACACTATTGCTAAACATCCCCACATTTGGACTGAGGTTTTAAATACAGAAATCTGTGGAGGTTTTTCTTAGTCAAAACAGAAAATGTAATTTCTGCAAATGAAAGTCTAAGGGAGAAAAAATAAATTAATATTACTTCCAATGATATTTTAAATAATTTTTTTCTCCTGGATTTCTATTTTTCATTAGTTATTTTATAGCACAGCCAAATGGGATATTTGAAGCCTTTCATTAAAACAAAAACCAGAACAATTCATCCAATATAAAATATATAATGGAGAACAGTTACGAAAGTAATGAAATTAAATTAATTGCATGGAATGGAAAAAACATTTTTCAATTAATTATATTTGTACATAAATTTTATTTTATTTTATTTTGAAAATCTTAGAGCAGCAACCACAAATGAAAAACTATTATAGAGCACTACAGAACAGTCTTTCCCAACACAGAAATACAGTAGATACCAGATGTACTAAAAAATCCCCAATTGAATACTTTGATCTACCTAAAAACACTGCCCTGGATATTGTTTTTGTATCGTTTAAGTGAGTTATTCCAGAACAGATATAATAAGTTTGATGGTCACTGGCCATTAATTCATACATCTGCTTTTTGCATTGCATCTTGTTAGATCTTAATCCTCTATCAGTAATTCACAATAACTGAAGGTTAAAGACCCAGTGGCCCATTGTAGTGGGTCTAGCACTGGTCAAATGCCAGTGCTCCTACTAAAATTATTTATTCATTTTCTGCAGTGAGACAAGGCTTAGGAGAAGGAGCAAATCAGGCTCAAAATTTGAAAGGTAAAAGAAAACTTTATTAACAGAACTAAAAGAAAAAAAAAGAGAGAGAAATCAGAATAAACCTTCAGAACACTTCTCCTCCCCCCAACTTTTGTTTTCCCACTGACAACATAAAGAGACAAATTTGCTATTTTTAGTTAGTTTAACACTTCAGAATAGTCTTTCATCTGTCACTTAGGGAGAGAAGTCTCTCTCACCATGCCATGGAGACTTTTCCATAAGAAGCAGTTCTCTCATGGCTTTTAATTTCCATGAATAGCAGCTGCCTGGAAATCTGCAATCATGAAGTCCCTCCCATCTTTGCCAGCCTTCTCACAGCTGTGTTCATGGCCATGTTTAACTTACGGGGTACTATTTTAAGGATGAGCTGTTCAAAAGCAAAGGTTCTCTTTATCCATCTCTGAAATCATCTTCATCTCTGGAACAGAGATGTTCTTCTTCTTTCCCTGGAGACAAAGGGTCTTCATCATTCTTATCTCTCTCTGTTCAACCTTCTCATTTGGATTACAACTAGTTCAAATCTGCTTGTCTCCGTATGGATGAGTTTGCTCATGTCTACATTTTGAACACTCCATCCCCCCATGTTTTTTTCATGAATTAAAGGGATATTCGAGTGTATTACAGTCCATCATCATGGCCTTACTAGAAGAATTTCAGCCTAAGACATCTCCTCATTCCCCTCCCATCCTCAACTTCTTCCTTGGTGTCTTCCTGTTACTTCTCTACGTATCTTCACTCTGTTATTTTTTCTCACTCAAGAGAGGACTGTCATGTGCAAGTCTCATCTGTTTTGGGGGTTTCACAGCACTGAAAGAGGTAATCTTGCCCAGGCCTGCCTATGATCCCTGTGATTTCTGCCGGAGCGCTCGCAGTGATGGATTTTCCAGCTGCGCTGGGGGGGCTGTGTCACAATCTCCGGGGGCCCAGGCCAGAATGGCAGTGGCTGGCTGTGTGGCTGTTTTCCAGCTCCAGCTGCGTTTAATTCCAGCCATGGGGCTGCTTTCTGCGTGGGCTGCAGAGCCTCCTCTGCGTTTTTTTCAGCGGCCACACTGGAGGAGTGAAATAAACAGGGCAGGAGACTTTCCCTCCTTTTAATGCCTTTGGTTAAAAGTGATCAGCTCAAGATTGGGCAGCTCGACGGGTCTGCAGTCTCCATCATCTCTCCCAGGGCGACGACAAGTAGGAGGATACGCGCAGCTTTGTCCACTAGGGCCAGAGCTGGGGTTCCAATCCTGGTAGAAGCCATTTTGGGTGCGACCCCTGGTCTGCAGCTCCGCAGCCTCGCCCCCCTCCAGCTCCCGGCTTCGGGACGACTCCCTCGCTCACGGTGAGAGGCCATGAAGGTCTCCAGCATCTCCGCAGGCTCAGCACTCCGTTCCTCACGTTTAGACATCACTCCAATTTCCTAACTCTATATTGGCTCATTGTTTTGGGGGTCTTTTTAGTGTGTTTGGAATAGTAGGTTCTCATGGCAGGCTGGTCCCGAAGTTGTTTTGCATGTCTCTCCCTATGTCTCTTCTCCTCGCTGTCTGGGGAGGTCCACGCCCTTCACTGTCTCAGAGAAGAGCCATCAACTCAGCCCTGGCCAGGGCCTTTACTGGTACAAAAGAGAACTATTAACGACAACGACTTGTAATTATCATAACAAACAAGCAGCACCCCAGCAGCAACTCTGGTCTAACTAGTCTTTGTAACCCTTTTCTCACAAAAAAAAAAAAAAAAATTGGCAGATTTTTGTTTATAACAAGGATGGCCAGATCTCGGCAGCCAGGCTAGGACTCAGTGGCCGATGGCCTCCTCTCCCCCTGCCCGGCAGCCACTGGGGCCCGGCCTGGCCCCCGCTGGGCCGTGTGGGCCATGGCAGAGCGGGCCTGGCCTGGGCTGCATCTTGTTATGAACAAAAATTCGGTTAATATTTTTTTTTTGTGAGAAAAAGTTACAAAAAGGCATCCAGATCACTGTAGCTGCCCAAGTTCTGCGTGTTTTGTTATTGTAATCACGGGTCGTTGTGGCTAATCGCTCCTTTTGTACTAGCAGAGCCTTGCCCGAGGCTAAGGTGTGCTTTTCCCTGAAGGGTGAAGAGACCTGAGAGGGTGGGGGGGGTTGTGCAAAGTGACTCCAAGGACCAGCATGCTGTGGGACCCCTACTCCAAACGTGCAGGAACCCCAAAAACAACGAGCCAAATAAGAGTTGAGAGACTGGAGTGATGTCTGGACGTGAGGAGCCGAGTGCTGAACCTGCAGAGACGAGGAACACCTTTGGAGTCCCTCTCGCCCTGACCTTAGGAGTCGTCCCCGGCGGTGAGACCGGGCCGACTTGGCGGGGAGAACTAACCATCTGATGGGATCAGGAGGCCCTAAAAGCTCCCAAAAGGATTTGATCCCCAGCTCTAACCCGGATGGACAGAGCTGTACATATCCTCCTCCTTTGAGTCGCCTTTGGAGAGACGGCGGGACGCTGCAGACCTGCCGAGATACCCAATCCTGAGGTGTTCACTTTTAATAAAGGCATTAAAAAGGAGAAGAAGTCTCCTGGCCCTTGTTTATTTCACATCTCATTACCCGTTTAAGGCCAGAAGAAAGAGAGAGCTTCCCAGGCTTGTTCGGTTTAAAATGTGAATGCCACAAAGGCGTGTTCAGCTCTTTAATTGGCTTATCAGCATGCCTATTCTTCAAAGGCAGCCAGCAACTGTTTTTGCCAGGCATGGAGGAAACTCTTAATAAGTCCTCTCAGAAAAATCACTTCCGTGGTTGCTTCTTTCCCTTCTCGCTAATTAATGCATAACCAGCACAGAAATAAAAAAAAAAAAATTAAAAATTGGAAACTTCTGTTTAGATGAGCGGTTTCTGAATTTTATTGAAGAATTTAAAGTTTTCTCAATATGGGACACTAAAGAATTTGTTAAGGGATTAATACAGCAAAACAGTACAGGGAGTACTGGGAGCACAGTAAAAACTGTGGAGTTTTCAGAATATTAGCATGCCTGTCTGAATAATTGCAGTAAAAACACTATAACAGCAGTTCTCATAAACACAATTCTGTATGTGCTATAAGACTTACGTTTTATCATTTCAGCTATTAATAATAACACTCAGCTATGGAACAACTTTTAAAGCAGAATTGTTATCTCTGAAGTATTCAGTTACTATATCTTTGTAGCAGTTAAAATGCTTTCAATTTAGTTTTATATTTGTTCAATTGTGAGCTTGTTTTAAATAGTTGTTTCCCTTCATGATAGCTACCATTTAAACCTCAGGACCCAACAACATATCTTTGGCTCTGGATATAGAACTCCTTGAACGCTACAGAAAAGTGGCTTGTAGAAATCAGGGCCTGGGTGGAATATCACTGTATTAAACAATGAAATCTAATTGATTGTGGTGTCCTAGAACTTAATGTTCCAGTTTTACTGGACAATGAAAACCATATACAGAAAGAATCCTAACATATAAGGAATTATTGTTCTTTTATTCATCAACATGAGAGCGGTAATAATCTTCCAAAGGAACAATATTCAGAGTGCCATGGAATATTGGCCTTATGATGTTTGTTAAATATTACAACAGTAATCAAGAACAGTATTTACTATCACTGTTGAGTCAACAAACTGATGTTCTTAATAAAACGCTTTCCCAAACACTAGTTACAAAATATAAAAACTCTTGCCTTTGGCTTTAACCTCTAGGCAACCACAAAGTATGTGCTGAAATAAACAGGGCCAGGAGACTTCGTCTCCTTTTTAATGCCTTTATTAAAAGCGATTAGCTCAGGCTTGGGCACCTCGGCGGGGCTGCAGTCTCCCATCACCTCTCCCAGGGCGACTCAGAGGAGAAGGATAAGCACAGCTCTGTCCACCAGGGGTAGAGCTGGGGAATCACATCCTCCTGGGAGCCTTAAGGGCATGGTGTTCCCATCTGATATTAATATGGCTGGCTGTCTTAGCACAGCCTCATCTCCGGGGACGACTCCTAAGGTCAGGGCGAGAGGGACTCCGAAGGTGTTCCTCGTCTCTGCAGGCTCAGCACTCGGCTCCTCACGTCCAGACATCACTCCAGTCTCTCAACTCTTATTTGGCTCGTTGTTTTTGGGGTTCCTGCACGTTTGGAGTAGGGGTCCCACAGCATGCTGGTCCTTGGAGTCACTTTGCACAACCCCCCCCACCCTCTCAGGTCTCTTCACCCTTCAGGGAAAAGCACACCTTAGCCTCGGGCAAGGCTCTGCTGATACAAAAGGAGCGATTAGCCACAACGACCCGTGATTACAATAACAAAACACGCAGAACTTGGGCAGCTACAGTGATCTGGCTGCCTTTTTGTAACTTTTTCTGACAAAAAAAAATATTAACCGAAGTTTTGTTCATAACATGTGCAACTATCACATGCAGTGTGGAGCATGTCAAAATATATTAAAGATGCTGGGTACTTTTGCGCACAAAATCTGCCTTTGGATAAAAAATTGCCTTCTCAGTTATGTTGTTGCCCGATTGATCAATGACACAAAACTCGGATAAGTTTTGTGGGTGCTTTATTAAGGGCCCGGGGAACTGGGGGACTCACGTCCCAAAGTCCGAGCCCCCAAATTCACGTATGGGTGCTTCCCTCTCATACATGCGATTCACAACAAAGTCTCCAAGAAACAGTTTCCTGTTCCCCTTGCCTGGTCACAGACCCCTTGTGATACATTCCTTGGTTCACAAACAAGATCATTAATCCTCTGCTTATCTTATTCTAAGAGCATTGTATGCTGCCTCCAGACAGGTTAGCATTTTTACTTTCTTGCACTAGTTTAATTATTTATTAAATCTCTAAGACTACCTGCTAGGTAACACACAAAACCCAACACACTTTTCAACGGCTACAAAACTACTTTTTAACAAACCAGTTCACACACGACTCACTATAATTAAATATTTTGCTAAATTTCATTTCTTTTCCAACAATGTCATGTCCCATAAGCTGAATTACAATACCATTTGTTTGCCTTGGATGATGCTCAGGTTTCGATACTTACTGATCTCTTCACTGTAGCTCTTGCATTCCAAGGTGAGATTAATTTCAAACTAATGTGGAAGTCTAAAATACCTCAGATGATATATACTCCAAAATACTTACTCCTTTCTAATGTCTATAAAAGGAACTTCTCACAGATGGAGACCATTCACTGCCAACAACTGAAATTAGATAAATTGAAGCCTTATCTCCTCATTTTACTGGGCCAAAGGGCTTTTAAGCAAACATGTAGACTGCTGAGACAACATGAGGAACGTAAGCTATATGTTGGGATGGTATGATTTGAGTATGTTTTTGGAAAATATATAAAATTTCTGTTTACATTTGCATTTTTACCAGCGTGGCTGTGGCCTTATCACTTAAAACTTTATTCATTTAAGGGAAAAAGAAAAGATATGGCCTTAAAGAATTTTATTGTTATCCTGATTTAGTTTTAAATAAGTTGTCAGCCTGTTCCAATTTAACTAAGTGCCATGAGAAGGGAGCAAAGTGAGTAAGCAATATTTAGTCAGATTCAAAATCTTGTATAATCACCAATAATGATAATAAAATTTTCAAAATTCATCATCACAGGCAAAGTCTTGTTTTTCTTTCGTTAAGAATCATTCCATATGAAACATACATCTAAAATATTTACTAGATAGTGTTTCTTAATAATACAATGAAGCTGGTAATGAGCTTAATGAATGTAATAACTACTCAGTAATACCACATAAAACAATTATGGAACATCATATTTTATTTAATGTTAGGTTATTTCATTTCAAAGAGGAATTTTCATTGCATGCTTTCATTTATTAATGGTTAAACCTTCTACTCTCAATGTGAAGGAAAACAGCAAATAAAAAAAATATTGCATTTTGAGACTACTCAGGTGAAAGTATCTGAATCATTGAAATTGACAGTGCCATAGTGAAAACTTATTCTTGGACTTATTCCCTTACTCATCTGTGTTTTCCTTTCTTACATCTTTTTAACACTCGTCAATTCTGTGTTTCATTTGAACTATTTCCTTAGACTGACATAAGTATTTGATATAAAATTCTCTGGCAAACTCCTTGTGGTCCATTAGGACTTTAGATATTTGTCAATTTTTTTTCCTTTACAGAGAGTGCCTTCTGTATTACTACTAGTCATTAGTTTTCCTGACTCACCTCAGGAAACAGCTCTGTCAGTCTCATTGAGCATCCTAGGAACACATCCAGTTCTTCTGAACAATTCTCAGGAGAGCTTCTAGGGGTACTTAGCAAGCTAAGATTTGCTAAGGTCTTCCTATGTCTTTAGGATAGGGTGAAAAAAAGCTCACCCAAAACCATATCCATTGATTTGAAATCATTTTTGTTCGAAGTGGTAATAAGGTACAATGCAAATGGAGGTGTTTAT
Source organism: Melospiza melodia melodia (assembly GCF_035770615.1). NCBI lineage: Eukaryota > Metazoa > Chordata > Aves > Passeriformes > Passerellidae > Melospiza > Melospiza melodia. The sequence continues at coordinate 5,816,734 of NC_086196.1, forward strand.
TTGCAGCTTCCAGTATAACAACTCATGGTTAAGGAAGTAGGAAAAATCATGCTGGCTCTAATTACTTTAAATAAGAAACACCTCACACTGCCTCTCTACATCTCCCCACTTCTGAACTCTTGCAGATTATGTTAGCTGTTACAAATAGTCTCTTATTTCAAATACTGCATAAAGAAGAGAGGATTTACACTTTTCATGTTTAACTGATAGTTCTTATTTAGGAGATAACCTGGTCTCACTTATCAAGCATAATAAGTATTTTTTCACTTCATCGCTATTGTAAATAGTCTAAATTGTTAGCCTATTTATTCCTTCTTATAGCTTGTTGTTCCCGAATTTATACTAATCTATAAATTCTTCCTTTCCCTAAGTTGTGACCTCCAGCTGCATTTCACTTTGCTTTTCCTGTGCTCCTGACACTGAATTCGTGCCAGCTCTGATTTGTTTCTCTTTTCCATGAGCAATTTAATTTGCTAAAATGGCACACCGATGTCTCACCTGGAGGGGCTGGGGAGGAGAGGATAATTCTCTTCCATTATAGTCTTTAAATAAGATCACAGAAATTCCAGCAAGAATCCAAGCTGATGCATGTAAAGAAGGGCAATATGGAAGCAAAGGATTAAGGAAGGAGTAGGAAATGCAGGAGAAGGAAGAACAGAAAATAACATCACACTTCTTTTAGGCAGCAGCTGCTTGTCAGAGCATCTCATGTCTGTGAAACTGCAGCCACAGTAAGCATGTTTCAGTCTCCAACCCTCTAACACAGTTTGAAAAGCTACACATTTACTTACAGCTAAAGCAGCTCATTACTTGCTCTCTATTAATACCTGATGCGGCCTTGGCCATCCTGGTGTGACAATGAGTTTGAAGTAATAAACCTCCAATATTCTTTTTTAATTTATCTATACTAAATATAAATATTTACATAGAGAATAGAGATAATACAGAGAGACTATATATACAAATAGGCATAGACTATGTCTTCATTTGTTTGCTGCAATAATCACACTTTATGCCTTAGAAAACTATCTCCTGTTGTTTTGTCAGTTAGTGAGTGATGATCCTTGAATGTTCTTGAATGTTTGGATCTGAATCTACAGAAGAGGAGTGCAAAATGGAAGATAGCTCTCAGCTGAAAATTAGGGTACAATTTTCTTTCTTAATTTCCTAACCCAGAGACCTGTTATGGAAATTCATTAAATGTTTGTGCTTGTTTCAGCCAGGACAGAATGCATTTTTTTGCAGTAGTAGTAGGGGGCATGGTTGTGGGCATGTCAGTGAGGTAATTCTGTAGCACAGGGCATTGCTGAGGGTAGGGATAAGGGACTCTGACATCCAAAAAGAAGGCTGTGGCTTCTGGATGAAAAATATGTTGTCATTGCCTGCCATTGTTTGTTGCCTTCGGGTCCTCATGAGCATTTTGTATATGAATCACCTTCTTTTTTTTTTCATTACTTTTTTTTGCTACTACTATTGTTGTTGTTACTGTTCCTATTTCATTGCTGTTTTCAGTTTCAACACATGATCTTCACATTTTATGCCTCGAGTTCTCAACTCCATTCCACTGGTGTGGGAAGGGAAGGAGAGCAAATGAGCAGTAGTATGGTTTGGAGTCTTGGTGGGAGAATTACATTAGGGAATACCATTCCTAAACCATGACAATATTTTGCACTATTTTCAAAACAAACAAACAAACAAACAAACAAACAAACAAATAAATAAATAAATAAATAAATAAATAAATAAATAAATAAACAAACACATTCTAGAGAATACAAATACTTCTGTGGTTAAGTGATTATAGAAACAGCAGAAGTATTCAAAACTGATGCATGATTGTTAGAGTGCTTCTCTCATTTTTTTAGATCTGAACTAGTCCTTACAGAGCATGTATTTATATAGACTTGATTCAATTAATTTTATTATATTTTACTGTATTTTTGAACAATACATTTACTGTTGTTTTGAACAATAATATTACTCTCACTATATATATAGTTTGCTTAATAGAAAATTGTGAGAGTAGCTAAATTAGAAGGATAAGGATAGATGAGTTGACAAAACCCACTTTATTTCCTGCATTTTCATGAAACTGAACTGTCAGTTGTTTTATAAGATAAGATTATCTGTTTATGATAGTCAAAACAATGTCAAGAACCTTGTAAAGAGACAAAATTAGGTTTATTTCTTCAGACAAAAGCAATAATTATTTTATTAACAGATCCAAAATCAAAACCAAAATTACACCTCTCTAGATTAGTCCTCTTAATTAAATGTAAAACACTTTTATTATACCTGAATTTGAGTCAAACAATAACTACTGGAAAGACAAAAAATATTTCAGTGGCAATCCTGTTAGTAATGAATTTGATAAACCTTATCACAATCTCTTGGTAATGCAATAGACTTCAAAGGACATTCTGCTCCTATATCTGACATACTGTACATAAGGAAAACATTACTCCTCCAAGTCTGCATGGAAACAGAATATCTTATTACTTGCATAAACAGTAGATTAGTGTCTGTGTGAGGAAATGATGGAATAAGAATAGAAATTAAAACATCACTTGAAGTAGTATAACATGAAAAAGTTTGTCTGCAGCTCACAATGATCAACGGGAAGAGTTTCCTCTGCTGTCTCTGATCCTGCAGCAGCCTAGTTGCCTTCAGATTTAGAAGAAGAATAGCTGGGGTTGTTTAATTATTTCTCATTATTTGTTGTAAGATGCAATGTTTGCCAGCATAGGTGTATTATGATACTAGTATACCTATAAGGCTCTCAAAATCTTGGCCTTTAATTCTTTATGATGCTGGAACAGGCACAGGAGTTCCCTGCAAATCTATCTTGTTCAGTAGAGCACAGTGCAACATCTAGTATGCAGAAATTAGAGATTTTAGGTTCCACGTGCAATTCTCATTCTAAGCCTACAGGTAAATACACTACCTTACAATGTTATTTGAAAACCTATTTTCTGTTTGCTTCTTTTCTTCTCACAGAGTTGCTATTTAACATGTCACTGAGTATTTCATACTCAGTGAATAAACAGCTATTTAATGTTTCCTTCAGTCCCTTTCAGTGCATGGCCTCAAATACCCATAAGCCCAGAGCATTCAAATGTGTCACTTGTCCAAGTGACACTTGGATTTTTAACCCCCTGGTCCTAGAGAATAAAGTCCTGGCTGCCATCAGTACAGGAGATGAAAACTCAACACTCTCTGCAAGTCAAATCAACTATTTCCATAAAATGCATAAATAACATTATTTATACATATATATGTGTTCTCTCTTGAGCAACTTGGATAAGGTAATTTAGATTAGATATCACTATCTGTCTAGGCTAGGGCAGATTTTCAAGACTATCTATTCTAGGCTTTAAAATCAGTGTCAAAAATGCATTACAATTTTCATAGTGGAGGCAGAATTCAAACATAAGTGAGGAATTTAATTTCTTCTCTATTACTTCCCATATAATAAATGTTTTCAGCTAAAAGGGACAGAGAAACTTTCAGTATTCTTTTTAGACAGCATTGGAGAAATCCTTAATAGAGATCAAAGCATGAAATCTTTTAAGGAGAACTTTGATATTAGAAATATGGGGGTTTTTATCCTATCTGAATAATTAGTCTGATACAAAGTAGTTCCAAGCCTTCATATGATGTTAGAAATAACACTTAGAAATAAACTGAGCTAAAATTACTCTACCTTTATTCATATGCCACGGGAATGAATATTATGTATGTGCACTTGAAATAAAGACGACTTTGCTTTAGTTGCACCTTTTCTTTTGTAGCAACCTACCAGCACAAGTCCTGCCTGTTAGTATTTCCTGAACACCTCCGAAGGCGTGGTCACATTCCCAATGCCTATTGGGATCCTGTGGTTTACTCAGCTGCCTACATTGATCCCATGAGAGATCAAGGGAGCACACACCATGGGCAGCATAGCTTCAATACGAGCCTTATGAGGCACAGGAACAGGTCACCCAGAGAAGCTGTGGAGTCCCCATGCCTTGGAGTGTCCAAGATTGCATGTGGCTTTGAGCAACCTGGTCTAGTGAAAGATGTCCTTGCCAATGGCAGCTGGCTGCAACCAGATAATCTTTAAGATTCCTTCCAACCCAAACCATTCTATGATTCCAAGATTCCATTGTTTTCGGTTGTTTTAAACTTAAATAGTGTAGACTTTTAAGCAGAAATTGATATGAAGCGCCACTGTTCAATTTACTAATATGGACATAGTAATAATAATAATAATAACAACAACAACAACAACAACAACAACAACAACAACAACAACAATAACCAAACTGCTTATTTTCCATAAATATTCAACTAAAAAGGTATCATGTAACAGTAAAGCCTATACTGAGTCGGAGGGAGCACATGCAGTAGCACCAGCACACATGTGGGCACTTAGTCACAAACTGTGGTATATGATGCACCTCTCAGCTGGTCAAGCTCAGAGGAAATTGTTCTTTGTGGGACTGGGAGGGATCATTCCATCGGGAGAATGTCTCCTTGGGAATCTGTTGAGCAGTGGTGTCCAGCCTCTCTATTGGTGAACAAGAGCAGCTAAATTGAAAAGCACATCCTCTGGCCATGGACTTGTATTTTGTATACCAGAATACCAAGGAACATGTGTTCTATGGACCCCTTCCCCACATTGTGTCTTTTTCTGTAGGTGTAATATTCTGGTTTGTAGGACTGGAATACAACTGTCCTTGACATTACTGATTTTTACTTTTCTCTGAGGAACATACACGTTATTCATTTTTTTTTAAATTTTGATATTTACTGTGCAATGGAAATAGTTTATTTGTCTCCTATTCTGTTATTTAAAAAAAATAACAAAGACCCAGAAAACACCTAGAGATAAGAAAGAAGGAAAAAAACCCAATGTCATGTAATACTTCAACTTCTGTGTGAGGTTCAGATCTGCCTGCTGTATCAATTCATGGGATGATCTGCCACTTTCATCAGTAACCATGCCCACCTCTCTCTTCCATACACAGCTTTGCTTGCCCATCCTTCAGAAATTCCATGAAAATGATCAATTAACATGTAAAGAGGAATTTTACACTGTATCCACAAACTTTTGGATCTGCCATTAGTGGAAACTGAAATTTTCCATAGGAAGTCCCACCTACACAAGATGAATGCTATAGAGTGACGTACTTTGTGTAGGGGCATCACTTTTGATGTTCATATGTCAGCTACAGGATTGCCAGCTAATGCTCCCAGATTTTGTTGGTGTTTTTTTGGTTTTTTGGGGGTTTTTTTTGTTTTTTTTTTTTTTTTTTTTTTTTTAATTTCTGTACTATAGTGAAGACATTTTAAAAACCTTACAGAAAAAAAATCAAACACCACTGTGCCATATACTAGTTATAACTTTCTTCCAAGGACCACTAAGATATTTTACGCTTTCTCACTTTCTCCAACTAAAACATAAACGGCATTGCTGTCAAAGAACATATTCTTATCTAGAATTCAGTATGAAAGAAATTATGCAGCTAAATTAGAGCTGTGCTAAAATAGGTTGTTTTAAATACACTCTCAGTGTCATTTTCATATTATGTTTCTTAGTATTATGGGGAGATTTGAGACTGTTAAGAACCTTGCAGAGTTCACACAGACATGGAAATATCATGTGTATTGTGTGTCAGGGAAATATCTGTTTATTAGATATGTAACTAAGGAAAGATCTGCTCTGAACATGCTTTTATAATGATGTTCATTTAATCTTTTATTAAATATACAATATAATTCATATTACAATTGAATATTTCAGTCTAGAGTTTTGCCAGCTTTGAAATTTAGATCTCTGGATATACTAGCTAGAATGTTACTACTTGTATATTTCTTTTTTGAAGTAAAACCAACCCCTACAACAGTGTTTCTAGAATGTAACTTTATGTACTTGGACAAATGATTTGTCAGTTCAGTGAAGTACAGTCTATAGTAAAGTATAGTAAAAGCTTTTAGATTGAGCATACATTTTGACAATTGCTAAGAGATACTAGCAAAGATATGTTCTATATTCTACATATGGTTTTGTTTTTTCTTTTCCTTTTAGTTATATCTCAGTACTTTCTACAGGTAACCCAAATTCTAAGTATATTTGAAACAGAAAAGACTAGTTTGTAATTACAAATATTTAGAGCAGTGCTCTAATATAAAGTGTGCTTGAAAGAATATATAAACTATAAAAGTCCATCTGAATGAGATGAAGAAATGTGTAGGTCTGAATATTTTAATGAACACCTTTAAAAACTATTTAATGCCATGTTTAAAATGAAGTGCGTAAATATTCTTGTAAAAGACCAATCCTTTTTTTTCAATCAAAACTGTTTTTAAACAGGGTTTGGGTTTTCCTTATGTTGTTAACAAGAAGATAAAGAAAATGAGATTATAAATTAAAATAAAATTTCTCTGATTTAGTTTGCATGTCATATGTAGAAAAAACCCCCATCGGTTAAAAATCTCTATTTCAATATATTGGTCTTGCTCCACTGCAGAAAAAAATAAAAGGGATTCAGCCATGGTTCTAGCTATACTTCTCCAAGAAACATTATTTCCTAACATGATGAGTTTCCTATTAATCTAGAATATTTAATGAAACTCTGATATCTCATACTGTGATGAAAAAAAAGGCATCTATTTCACTATGCTGATTAATTTTGGAGGGAGACTAAATCCCATTTCAGTTTGGTTATTTTTTAGCTCCAATATATGTACCGTGTCTACTTTAGCACTGGCAAATCTACCCTCACACAGATTATATCTTAGCTGAGAATTTCTGATATTCATCAGTTTGACTTTTGTTTTAAGTAATCAAGATTTTTTTAAAGGATAAACTTAATTTTGTGTAGTTCTTCAGAGCTATTCAGGGGAAAAAAATGAAATCTGGAGCATGGTCATGCAAAACCAAAAAAAAGGGTACCATCTGGTAAACTAAGACATGAATTTACATCATATTAGGTTCTTTGTGGTAGCTACTGCATTAACAAATGGTGTAGTGGTGTAGTGTAATGAATGACAGTGGAATAATCCAGTGTGGGCCAAGGGCCTGTTGCCTGTATGACTGTACTAGAAAATTTCTTTGTGCACTTTCTTCATACCCACTGTTGTGCTTAGACTTCTCTGTTTTTTTTTAATTAAATGTGGATTGGACTTAATATACACAAAATCAGTTCTACTAGCATAGTTGTAGACCTATAACTTACCACTCAAACCAAAAATTAGATAGCGTCCATAACCTTTATTTAACACTTCTTAATACTTGAGATTTGACTTCCTGTCAAATCCCACAGCAGGGAGTCAGATGATGAGATCTTGTCATAACTGAATGGGCTTGTTTTCTGCTGAATGTTTTGACACATGCATGCACACCTACACTTGCATGCACACACTCTCATAAGACTGGTTTTCTTCTTTAATTCATGAAAAAAATATTTCAGGAAAACAAGGTTTAATCATAAAAGGGATAACTGTAATGAGAAAAAAAAAAAAAACCATGTTCCTTTCAACATAATATTTACTTAACTAGTAATACATTGAGATTAGATGACAGCAAATCATTGTGATCTAATATATTTTGAGGTTTGAGGGGTTTTCTCTTAAAGTGGTGTACACATGATTTTTTTTAATATTAGACTTTTTTCCTTTTTCCAGGTTGAGTGGTATGAATCTACCTTCTCCAGTTATCAGCAGTAAGAACTGGTTACGACTTCATTTTACGTCTGATAGCAATCACCGACGAAAGGGATTTAATGCTCAGTTTCAAGGTAGGAAACCTATAAAAGCATGCCTAGAAAGCCCTTTACCTTTAGGCATCACTAAAGTGGTGGTGGAATTTGATAATTATGTTTAAATATCACAGACACAGCAAAAAGCTGACTCTTGTTATTACTATGTAACTATTGCTCTGACGCTGAATGTCTGTTTTCCCTGTGTGATCAGATGTCTCTAGGGATTTACTTTTGGAAAAAGTATGTGTGCTTCACAATGCAGTCTGCTCTAAATATGTATTTGCTTGCTCACTTTTTTCATAATAAACTTCTTTGCAGTCAGTCTGATCTTTGCTTTAAAAACATGCCTGGAATGCAAGTTGCAGAAAGTCAATTCCACACAAAGGCAGGCTTCTATCTAAACATTGTCTTCCTTCATTATTCAAAACCTAACTCTTATCCAGAAGCTACATTCTTCGTTTGGAAATTTGACTCAACCATTGTATAGTACGGATTATATTTCAGGCTCCTGCATATATTTGCATATACAACTTCAAAAGAAGACAAAAGGATGTCAGTGTTGCTGTCATTTCTATTTATGTTCATGTAGATACTTTTTAAAATGCAATTTTTTGGAATGAATTCTTTATTGATTTTTGTACTTTATAAATCATTACTCAAGATGAAAGACATGATAGTTATATTGAAAATAGAAAAGCTTCCTAATTTATCTGTGCTTTCATATTCTGCAGTTCTGTACGCTGTTTCAACCCTTTTACCCCCCACAGCATCAAATCCTTTAGGAATTTAAACATTTGTGTTTTTTCCCCTGAAAGTGTGGTACCTCTATAAATTTTGAAATTACACATACATTGCAACAACTGTATGTTTTCTGGTGACCATGGCATGCATGTGCAACAAAAGCATTTAATACACATAGTCCTTTTAGTTTTAAAAATATTTTGAACATTTCAGAAAAAAAATATAAAATTTCATTTCATTTTGGCAACTCAGCATAAGTATGTGATCCTTTGCACTTAAAACTTATTTTTTTTCCAAAGTATATCAAGGATGCATATATAATACCACTGCTGGGTACTATGAATGAAAATGCACCACTTACGTAAACTCTGTATCTTAAGGTCTTAAGACTGTCAATTGAGGTCCACAAAAATATTGTGATTTGTCCTGCTGAGGCACCAGAAAACTGTGAATCAACATGGTAACAAGGAGGAAGTTTGTGATGATGTAACATACACTGGAAAACAATTTTTGTTCTTCTTCAATATATCTTATCTCTAGACAAATACTCACCAAGTATTTAAAACTTTTGGGAAATATCTGGTGAGATGGTTATTTCAGATGTATCTCTCTTGATCTGCATAATACATCAGATATTGGGTAAAAATGTGAACTTCCTTGATGTAGAATATACCTTGAATTACATGTGAAAGTATCTTATTACAATCAAATTCTTACAATTACAGAAACTTCCTTTCTTAATTTAAATGAATTGCAGGTTTATACATTTTACTGTATTTAATACAAAAATTTCTGAATTACATGAGAGATCATGACTTACATAGTTATCTATCTTATCAGACTCAATTGCAATTAAATAAATTCCTATGTTAGTGATATTAACAGAAACTGTGTTAAAACATCAGAGAAAAAATTCAAGACCCATGGGATGAAAATTCATAGTGGTATAAAAAACAGGTTAATCCAACTGCTTCATTAAGTTCTTTTTATTACACAGCATTAGTAATTATATTATGTGTGTATTTGAAAACAAAGCAGAAGTAACAATATTTTCAGCTAGAGAAATCTACTAGCACGACAGATTGCACAGTAGCGGAGGTTGGAAGAGCCCTCTGGAGCTCACCTGCCCAGTGTCCTTCTCAAAGAAGGGTAACCTAAAGCAAGCTGCCCAGGACAGGGCCAGGGGTGGGCTTGGAATACCTCCAAGATCAGAGAACCTGCAGCCTCTCTGGGCAACCAGCGCCACTGTTTACCCTCAGAGTAAAAAGGTTTTCACTTTTTAGTTAGTGGGTTTTCCTGAGTTTCAATTTGTGCTTATTGCTTTCCATCTTGTCAATGGCTATCATAATGAAGGCTCTGGCTCCACTGACTGAACACCATCTCATCTCATAAGTATTAATTCACACCAATAAGATCTACCCCTGATTGCCCCAAGTTTTCTCTTCTCCAGGCTATAATGTCCCAGCATTTTGAGCTGCTCCCTTATGTTTTTGTTTTCAGAAACTTATTTCTACTAAAATTCAACAGCCTTGACATGTATTTCCATCTTAGGTACTTCTCTCAACTTAAATAATTATTTTAACTGATCATGAAACAAAAAAAAAAAAAACCACAACTCCACAAAATCTAAGTCTTGTGACAGACACGACCTTGTTTTCAGGCACAAAACCTAGCAGTGAAAGAATGCTTCCAATGTCTGATTGTCTCCAGACACAATCCTTGTATTTGTCCTCTGAGCAAATCCTGCATTGCTGGCTATATGACTCTGAGACCTCCAAGAAACATTTTGCTTATGGGCAGCTATTCCCAATAGTTTAAACAGACTGTTTCAGAATACACACATGTAGGTGGGATTGATGTGTTGATATATTCAGCTATCCTGTCTTTGAGACACATGAAATAAATATATAGACTTTTTTACGTAATCATTCAACACTCACTTTACTAATAGATGAGTCCTCATTACCAGACAAAACTGAAGCAATCTTTGTGATGATTCTAATTTCCCAGAAATTCTAAATCTTGAGCAGCTGTCCTCAGGGCATTTGGGACTGAACTTTCTAATGTTACTTTGACTGCTTTCTCCTGTTGCTGCTTGCTAGAAAGAATAGCTCTTTAAAGTCAGTTTGTGCTGTGTCTTTGTGACTGCTTGCTTGGTTCATTCATGTGTGTGTGGTGAAGATGTATAATTGTGCGGTAATTGACCATCCCTAGATATTTAATGAAAGCAGCCTTTATGCTTTGCCAGACAGTAAGTTGTGTAGAGTCCTTATACAGATTTTTTATGATAGCTGTCACGTGTAAATGCTATTCACAAAACAAAATCACAAGCTTATCACAGTCCATCATAAGTACTGCGGTGGGTTGATGTTGGCTGGATGCCAGGTGCCCACCATATCAGTCATTCACTCCTCCACCTCACCAGGACAAGTAAGAGAAAATGTATTGAGATAAGGATAGCAAAGTATCACTCACCAGCTACTGTCATGAGCAAATCAGGCTCAACCCTCACATATTCTCACTCCTTTCTCTGGCTGCTATTAATGCTGCACTGTGACTTTTTTCCTTTTTAAATATGTTACCCCATCGCTGATGGCCTCAGCCTTAGCTAGTGGCAGGTCCGTCTTGGAACCACCTGGTTTTGGTTCTGTTGGACATGAGGGATGCTTCTGACAGCTCTTCACAGAAGCCACTCCTGCAGCACCCCTACCCCCCCACAAAAAGCTGCTGCTCAAAATCAATACAAAAATATATTTCTGACATTTTTATATTTTATTATAAATCTATTACAATCTATTTTTTCTGATCTCACACACCTCTTGTACCAATTTAATCCATTCTTTTCCCTGGTGTTGGTTCCTTCCCTAAATACTCCATAATTATCCTTGTGGAATACCAAAATGCTCTTCCCTTTTACTTCACAATGAGCTCTGTATCCCTAAGTAGGGCCCCTCCTGGGTCTCTGAAGTGACTGGAGAGCTCCTAGAGTGAGCTGTGCCCTAACCCCTGGGACTGGGTCTCACCAGAGACAGCCCTGGGGAGGCTGGGGTAGAGGTTGGGTCTCTGTGTTGGTTCCCCCACTTGCCCATGACCCTCTGTGCTTCTTCTGCACCTGTGGTGACAGATCTAGAGTGGTTGCAGAAGGGCCAGGAAGAGGTGGCATTTGTCTCACCCATCCACCACCATATCCCTGTGATCCTCTGTGTGTGCACAGGGGAGCTTTTAATTGCTTCACTATCCTGGCTGCAGAGGAGGCAGGCCCTACATCTGTGTGGGCAGGGCAAGGTTGCTGCTCTATACCAGCCATATCATTGGTGGTGGGGTGGTTTTGGGGGCCAGAAAAGGTTGAGTGCACCCCCAAAAGCACCTCATTTTGCCTGTCCATTGGGGAGGTTGTTGGGATCGGCTCTGTCGGGATCATTCTTTGCTGCTGGTGCTGCTCATCCCTGTCTGGTTTCTCTGGATGTGGCTTGGAGACGTAAAGCCTCTGTGTCTCCAAGCCATGGTGCTGACAAAAGAGGGACCACTGTGTTGTGGAGCCAAAACCCCAGCAGAGCCAGCATGGTGCAGCGCCAGTGCCAGAAGCAGCCATGCTAAATCAAGTCCAGTTTCTGAACTGGCAGCGTGGCATGACACAGACAATTTGGCTTTCAGGGCTTTGTCCACCATTCTCTCCCATTGCTTTTGGCTCAAGGACAGGGAGAGTCAACCAAAGGGAGCATCCACCATCCTGTCTTTGTCCCAGGGGCTACATGGACATGACCTGTGGGGAGCATCCACCATCCTGTCTTTTTCCTGGCAGCCGCATGGAACTAAGTCAAGGTGGCAAACTCCTGTAACATGTAAAGCGCCTTCTCTTTTTTTTTATACTTTTGTTATTGATATTGTTGCTGTTACTGCGTGTCCATGGCTTTTTTTCCTTTTTATTATCTCAAGCCATAGTCTTTGTCTTTATCCTTCTCTTACTGGAAAGGGTGAGGGGAAGGGGAGTGGCCTATTTGGAGTTTCATTTCCATCTGTTGTTAAATCTCCACTCTAACCTAGCACATCTATCAGTGTCACTGGCTTTTTGAAAGCAAATCAGTATGGGAGGCAGCATAAGACATCTCTTCGAGCAACAATGGAATAATAATTTTTTTTTTCCTAGTAAGAATTTTGATTATCACACTTTTCATAAAATTAGCATACAGACACTTTAATTACTCTCCCCCTCAGATCAAATTAACATCATGTTTATTATTATCTTACCATAGCTATATTATTGCTGTAACTTGGCCTTTTCCAGTCAGCCAAAACTAATACTAACAAGTAGTCAATTTAATTTTCTTTCCTTTGTTTGATCTTTCATCAGGCAAACAAAATTATTATAATTTATTTCATTAAAATATTGGAACTACCAATTGGATATAAAGCTATGAATAATTAATTTGTCCAGCCATTTTTTCAGATCTTTGTAGCTTGCATTTTTAGCAATATTTATTGCCCCATTTTTTACATGGTCAAGAAAACCATCTCACTGGTATAAAAAAATTAGCACTGTACTAGAACAGCACATCTTAATGCATCAAGTAAATATAGTATTAAAATACTTGACAAACTGTTATCATTTTCATTTGATTTTTTGTATTTTGATGTTGATTTCATCAATAAAAATATTTATGTCCCAAATTCTCTGTGTTTACCTGTGCAATATTTTTTTTAGCTTCAGAGTTTCTATTCAGAAGGAGGCATGGTGTTGAATAGCCCTGAAAACCACCAGAAAAAAAATACATTGCAGTGACACGCTCTGCCTTGTCTTCTTCATATCTGCCATACCAGCAACATTGGTCTCATGGAAATGAACTCTCACCATATATATCATTGGATGCAGCTCTTGTTCTGCCTTGCTCCTTGATGGCATTGCCATGGGGGGAAAGATGTTGCAGTTATTCAGTTATGAACTTACTTCTTTCTTTTAAATTCCTCTACCCTCACCTATGCTAATACACGAATTCCCTTTGCATATTCAGTGGCAGTTGCAGAGCACATGATTTGTCTTATGCCAGTGCTTCATAAATGTGTAAATTCCCCAGGGGTGAAGTATCCTTAACTAGGAGATGAAAACCTGGCAGTTCCTAGAAACAAAGCTTATCAATGTACACAGAATGACTTAAAAGGTGTCATAAAGAATCCCCTGCTTTCTTGCCTATTTACAGCTTGTACAGTATGCCTGCTTAGCTTTTGCTTATTGCCAGAACAATAGAAGGATTTTTAAAAATATTTTTTGCTTTCTTTTTAGGAGGAAAGAACCCCACAATACCTTTAGCTATACAGCTAAAAGTGGTCTGCTTAAGTTAAATATTTATTTCAAAATTCCTAGAAGTAGAACAGAATAAGAAGGCTTCCAAAACAAAACATGATTAATGCCTGTGTTTACTTTTTTACTCTTGCCTCTGTTATAGAGCGTTTCAAATAAAGTATTCTATTTTTGGCAAGTTTTCAGCAAGGTTCAAGAAGGTATTAAGTATTTTAATAATTATGTACCCCAAGTTATTTATCTGTTGTGTTTAATTACATTCAGTAATTCAGGATTTAACAAACAGATAATCCTGAAGTCAAACAATGAATATAATAGAGGCTGCTGAAATAAATGTATGCTAATGGAAAACCATGAGTGAAATAATGTAAATCAACTTGCAATTGCTAGATCTTTCAACTAATTTTCATAACTCACAAAGTCTGCCTATAAATGCCTGTCCTTTCCACGTATTCTTTAAAATGCTAGAAATTATGTTTTAAATAAGTGAAAAGAATTTGCAGTGTTTCCTTGATGCATGGTACTTTTAGTCAGAGGTTTCTTTTAGAATTGTTACTTAGAGTATATTTAGAAAGAAAATAATAAAAGCAATTGATAACATCATGAACCAGAAAAAAACCCTGATATTTTCTAGCTCTTAAGTGATGCTGAATGGACTTTTCCTTTAAATGGTCCTGAGACAAAAATATATATTTTTGTTAAATTTTATTATCCAGAGAGTAAACCAGTCTTGATATGAAAACATTAACAAGGAGATAATCCACCATTTTTCTTGACAATTCTTTTCTGTGGTTAATAGAACCACTTATGTATTCCAGTACTGCCACAGTAATACTTCTTTCTTACGTGTCTAGTAAAATGTTGCTAAAAAGGCTAAGATGTACCTGTCTCATTATATCAGCCCTAAGAAGATGCCAATTTAGTAACAGCCATTCAGTTAAGACTATTCAAAAGACTATGCCTGAAATGGCATTGAAACAAGGAACTGACTGGTTCTCATTTTCTTTTAGAGCCAGTTCCTAGACACTACTACCCAGTGTGTTCTGCAATGCTGTTTATTCATAGACTAAATTGTATTGATAAAATTTTCCAGAACTATGGAGAATATCTGCAGTCATTTGTTGTAATCTTCACAGCAGTGTTGTTCTTGCTTCTCTTCCAGGGGCTCCGCAATATATACTTATCCCTGGATCTTTTGTCCCAGCTCTCAGGGTGCCACAGCTCTCAGCTGCCTTGAACACATACAAATCCCTAGATGTTCCAAGGCTCTTTTCCTCAAAGGCCATAGTCTCACAGCTTTCTGCTGTTACAGCTCCTTGATTCAAAGGCCAAAAGTCCCAGCTCTCTGGCTACCACAGCCCTCAGCTGTCCTCTCTGAATGCCACACCCCCTTTTACCCCAGCTATCTCCATGGGCCACAGCTGCTGCCCAATCAAGGACATCACAGCTGCAGCCCATTTACAATAACTAGGATCAGGGCAATACAATACAGAGATCACTGCCATACATATATTTAAAATACATGTATTTAGCCAAGCCCCCATAGTCATTGAAGACTTGATGCCTGCTGGACCGGTTTTATTATGATATATCATACATTGAAAGCACAAAGTAGCTAAGGCAGTCCCTCAGGGCAAGGGGCCAGCTAGGAGACATAGAGAAGGTTAATGGAAAACAAATGGCTGTGCTTCTTTTTAAACCTGCAGAACCTGTGTCAGTTTATACAAATAGAATGAGAAAGATTTGTGTAAAAATCTACTGTGACACCAATTTATCTTGGTGCCATTTATTCACTAGTACTGCATGCAGAGATTTCCAGCATAGGGAGCAGGTGGAAGGTCTGATAGTGACAGGCACTACTTTGCTGAATTGATGGAACAAGGAAGCCAACGGATCATGAACCTACAGCTTTTACAGGTAGCCATATAGGAGAAACATTTGTGCCTGCTGTGAAGCTCTCTGGAGTTATAATACTGATTAGTAGGGAAGATTTTGAAAGCTGTTAGTGACAGAAACACTGGGAGAGTGTATTTGATGGAATACTCTTCAGGCAGGAAATAAACAGAAAAGGGATGAATATTCCAATGAATTCATTTAAACTAGAGATTCTATGGAAGGCTGTGATGCTTCTGCAAAAAGTCAAGTGGGCAGCTGAGAGGAAAATCTTAAGATGCTCCCTGGTGGAAGCATCCACACTTATTGAGTGTGGGATGTTGTTTTATCAACAAAATTATTATAGAATTCCCTTCATAAACTAAAGTTAATAGTACGATTGAGAATGATTGTTTTTTTCTTATTCTCATAAATACAAAACTTTTAGAAAGAATTCATAGTGCAACAGGCCATAGTGAAGCAGAAGAAAACCTAGAAAGAGATAACGAACTGTTTACTGATCTCACATGACTTTGAGCAATAAGAAAGAAAGTATAATCTAGATATAACATTGATGCTGCTAAATGTGAAGCTGTAGCTTATTTATTTCAGGGTCAAAAAAAGGTACTGTTCTCGTAATTATGTCTTTGGAGGAGAGTGTGGAAAGATTAGGCACCAGGGTAAAGTGAACAGAGCACTGAAGTGGACTCTTCAATCTGAATTAAGAAAATATTTTCTTTTACAACAGGGTTACTCATATTGAAGAAAATAAGAACAGTGAAACTGAAGCAAAAGGAAATTGATTAATTATGTATTGTACTGAGATAAATTTGCTAAGTTCCTTCAAGAATAATTTTATGAATGTTCTTGCAAACACACTTTTTTACTGAACTCTGCAAAATATTTAAAGCCAAGTGTAAATCTTTGTAAAAGATATGTAACATATGCAAAAAATACAGAAAATATTTGGGTTCTTCCTTTGCTGTAACAAAACCAGAGAACCATTCAAATATATCTATATATATTCCTTATAGTGACATAGAGCTTCAGACTGGACAGGAAAAGTGCTTCTTGTGATCACCAGACCCTGGGCAATATGCTGTTCCTCTTCACCTTCAAATACCTGTACTAGGAAATATCTGCAGTGAAGGGCAGCCAAGAGCTGAACTCAGCGGAGCAGCAGCAGAGCAGCTTGAGGAAGTACCAACAGATGATGTCAGAATATTTTAGCTTTGAGTGGTAGCCAGTATTTGAGGTCTTGGAGGCTATTTCATGCAGGAAGAAAAATGAGCAAGATACTCATGTATTTGGATAATAGGGGAAAAGCATATTATGTCACTGAAGTCTGGGATAAAATGTATTGTCTTCACACATGTTCAAATATGTCATAAACTAAGAGCTGCTTGAAAGTCACAGTAGATTTGAATGAAGATTTACAACCTAAAATTTTTACTTGCATGATCCATTCAGATAAGACCAGGCATATATTCCTTTCATGGATGAGTTTATTTCAGCTGTAGCAAAAGTTTAAGGAATACCACTGGTGCTTTCCAGTACTCTGATAAAATTGTCAAAGACTTCCAGCACTCAGCTCTCTGCCCTCTTCCCTAAGTAGGTGTTATGGTTTGACACTGGCACAATGCCAGTGCCCCCATGAAAATTCCCTCTCCCTGGCATCTGCTGTGAGGTGGTACCCGGAAATAAGCAAAGCAGGCTCCTGCTTAAGGAAAAAGAAAAAAAAAACTTTATTAACTAAACTACAAAAAAACTAAACCACAAAGGGAAAAAAAAAAAAAAAACACAAGGAAAATGAAAACTACACAGAAATACTTCCCCCTCCTCCTCCTACCAGATCCCCAGTACATTTACATTTCCCAAAATTATCCACACTCGGTCTGGCACCACCCTTTAGAAAATCAAATCTTCAGCTCATGAAGAGTAGACGGAGTCCTTCCTTGTGCCACGGACTTCTTGTCACAATTAGCACCGCCCGGAGTCCTGCTATCTCGTGACATCTCCTTTCCATGCCAAGGTGCTCTCACCACCAGGCATGGGATGGGGCAGAGGCCTGCTTTCAGGGTAGGCCTTTTTAAGGATGCCTCGTCTCGTTCCAAGCAGAGCACACTCTCATCTCTGGGACCTTTGTCCCCCCCATTTCTTCTACACCCCCTGGGGCCGAGGGGTCTCAACACCAACCTCTCCTGGCTCCAAGCCTCCACTTCCCCCTGCAATGCAGCCTCTGTATCACCAGGAAACAGTCCATGGATATGCAACAAAAGAGTCCAGCAAAATTGCCACTCCATCTTCCTCCATTCCTTCAACATCTCTCTTTCTCTTTGCCAGACCCCCTTACTGGCCTATTTCTTCCTTCATCCTCCACTCTTATCCCTTTCCTAGGAAAGGTAATGTTCGGTGAAGTTCTCACTATCCACAAGGGTTAAAAGCTCTCCCAGGCCGCTGGGCTGCTCGCTGCCCCCCCCTTCTCCTCCCAGCCGTGCTGCCGGCACATGATATCAAGTTTCAAGATAACAGTTCCAGCACAGGCTGCATTCTCTCTCCGTCTCCAAAAAGGGGGAAGGGGAGGGGGGGGGGGGGTAAACAGGTCGCTCGGTGCCCCCTCCACCCTTCCACCGAATCCGGGCCTACCGCAGATGGGCCACGTGGCTTTCCCCTCACCCAGCCCAGCAGCAACTGGGCCGGGGGAGAGACCCAACTCCTTCCCCACGGAAATCCAAAGAGAGCTCTGAAGGAGAAGAGCCCTGCTTTTAACTCCTTGGGTTTGTGGTCTCTGAGGCGGATCCAGTGCCCCACTGGTCAAACCAGGTGCTCATCTTAAAATCCGAACACCCATTGGTGACCACTGCAAAAACAACATATCCGAGATGTCCCATTTCCGGTCAAACCACGACAGTAGGTAACTCATCTCCAAAAGACTCTTGAAGATATGATAAACAGAAAAGGTGAAGTAAGCTAATTAACTAAGCTTAACTGGATGTTTAAATGAAGCAAGCAGAAAGCTGTGTAGATTTTTAAAAGTAATCATTTAAAAGTTGGAAAGTGCTGTTCAGTTCTAACTTTATTAATGTAAACTCATTCCTCTTTTTGTGCTTTCAAATGGAAAATCATCCTTGAAATTAGGAAAACCTTTCTAATGAAGGTGCAATGGGGAAGTTAAAGAGAAGTATCTCAGAAAAGTTATTCAAATGGGAATTAAATTGTTATAAAACATCCAATTCAGAGTATTTCTTTTATTTACAGGAGGAGTTGAACTGGTTCACTTGAACCACAGTATGCAGTAGTCTGTGTTTCTTTTTCAGACATTGAATAGTTCTTATTTTAGGAACTATGCTTGCCTAATACTTTTTAAAATTACAATAAAACACCTTATTGGGCACATGCAAAAACCTACACATTCAATAATAAAAAAAGCAAAAATTTGCTTTTCATATATCAAACTATCTTATTTCACCTCTTGGGTCCATATGTCTCCCAGAGAACTACATTTGTCTCCTAGATAACTACATTTAGCTGTTAAAGTTTTATGGACAAAAAGACTCGTTCCACGTAATGTCTGCTGTCTAAAATGTAGGGATCTAGCTTCAGCAAGTATTTTATGTTTCTGTTATGTTTTGTGGAGAGAAAAAGGCATCTCCAGAGAGGGATTCATTGTGTCTATCTTAGAAGGGGATGAATCACCCCTTTGAGTGAGCTATTTCTCTTCATAAAACATACATTTAGATGACTGATCTTAATTTTGTGCATCCCCTCCCTAATGTTCTTTCAGTAAGATACAGAATGGCTTTTTCTTGAATTCTGAAAAAAATCCAAGGATAGAAACTGCAGGACCTGTTTCAGTGCATGACAGTAAAAAAACTTTTCATATATCTAGTCAAAACATCTTGTTTCATTCTTGTTTGTGACCTCTGTATTTCAAATAAAGCTTGTGAGTATAATTTTTTCTTATTCACATGAAGTGTTCTTCAAACATGTATAACAAACGCCCTTAAGAGTGAAATGTCACAAAGAATTTGGGTGATGATTGGAATTTTTACTCTAAAATAGTGTCACAGCCCAAAGAGAAGAAGAGGAATAGAGTTCTTTTTTTCTGTCCATTGCCTAATAACTCAATGTTTTTATTACTCATCCATGTAAGCAATATGGGTTCTGAATCCTCAAAAAACTGCTCACAGGTTTTACATAACACAGATATTAATAAATTGAGAAATTCATACTGCTGGAGGGACCACAACTCCTGACAATATCCCAAATATTCTCTGCAGGAACTGTGTTGTTCATTTCCCTTTAAATATAGAATAGTTTTAACAGATTTGTTACACAGCCTGAAAAACAACTTAAGGTGGCACTTGATGGAAACTTTCGAATCTAAGTCTGGAAACTTAGGTTCCAAATCCAAATAAAACCATATCCATAAAGTTTGCCCTTCCAAAATGCCTTGGGGATAATATTGTCTGCACTGATGTCTCTGTATGATGTACAGTTCCTGCCTTAGAAGAAAACACCACACTGCTATCATAACCATTTCATACTATTCAGCTACAATTGTGTTTCAATCATCTTTCATCATTTGAACACCTGTTTTCCTCATTTAGGCGTGGAGGGCTGCACTTGCACAGAATGTACTTTCTGCAGTACTTGCTCAGTTTCAGTAGTCAAGAAAAGCCACCTTCCCTCTGAAGCTACAATATAGAAATAAATACAATGGAAAAATGATTTTTAATGCAGTATTTAAAGACAACTTTCTACCACTTCACTTAGAAATATTTACATACCGATCAGTGTATATTGTAGTAATTATAAAATTTATACTATGTAATGGCAAAAATTATAACTTACATTCTATGGTATGAATTTATTTACTGTGAGTTACTAATTACTTCCATGTAAGAAATGTTTGAGTTGAATTTGTGTTTCTGTTTGTATCTTGGATAAATAAGTGCATTTTGAGATTATTAGCGCCTGCAAGGTCTAGAAAAAAGTATTTAATATTAATCAGGGAAGGATTAGAGGTTTTTGTAATTTTTGGTAACTGAAATGCATCTTGATGTTGTCATTAGCATTCTGATACAGAGTCAGTCATCAGCTATTTTGCAATTGCTATTGGTTTTTGACACAATAGTTTTGAATTGTTCATGCTTGTTCTGCAATTATTTTCTACATCTGATTTTACTTTCCATTGCTCAATTTGTTCCCACAGACCTAATAAATTTCCTGTGAAGGTGTCCTATATTTCTATCCCTTTCTCTTACCATTACAATTAAAATTCTTCCCTGTGTCTTCCTTAATGTATAGCTGCACTGCTGTCTTCTCACGTCTCCTCCTGCTTGGCTCCTGATCCCACCTATGGTGCCCAAACTACTTAATAGGGATAGGCTGGGAGTTTATCAGCCATTCAGCTGACTAAACAGAGAAAAAAGATATTAAACCTCTGATGCATCTGTTCTTTCTCACAAAGCGTTGCCCCTGTGAGAGCTCTTACTCTCTTTCTTCTTTCTAATTCAGTTGAAATTGCCCTGTAGATCCAAAAGGGTTTGGGTGAGCCAAATAATGTAACGCACTGTGTTAATCTCATTGGGAAACAGAATTAAAAACATGTCTCCTGATGAAAAGTGAATCAAACAAAAGCAGGTGTGGATATCACATTGAAAGCTTGTAGTCCTTGAATATATGTAGATAATGTTCTGTATATTCTATGTAAGAAATATTTTTTTTAATGTTTGAGATTTTCTTATATGGAATGGCAAATACAGGAAATCCATACTTGTAACTAGGACAGGCTGTTCTTTTCTTTGAACATAAAGTTGAATCCAAAATATTGCCAATCCTGATAATATCTGTTCATAAAGGACATGGTTATATTCGTTGTAAAAATAAATAAAACCAAAAATTTATTTGGATTATCCAGAAGCTGCAGTTATTTCAATCTGCTGTAGGTTTCCTATATAGCTTTGTATTATTTTAATGCATGATTTTGAAGCTATATGTGCTTTTAATGAGGTTTAATAATGAATTATTTTATCTCTGTTTGCTTATCTTCTCAGTAAAAAAGGCAATTGAACTGAAATCAAGAGGAGTCAAGATGTTGCCCAGCAAAGACAGCAACCACAAAAATTCTGTCTGTAAGTTGTTTATAACCTTATTTTTAGTGACTACATATATCTTCTGGAATTCTTGTAAATATACAAATCAAAGAAAGAGATGTTGGGATGCAATGGTCATAAAATGGCTATTATGCTTTCAATTGTCACTGAATCAGAACTCCACTGATAATACTCTGCTGAGGGTAGAAAGCAGAATATGGTTGGTGTAAACTCTGAAAAATATGGTAGGTAGAAACCCCCCTGCATTTTATATATCACAGTATTCTTGTGTATTTTGTTATTTAGAATTCAGAGACACATGGCAAGTTAGGAAAGCCAGGCAGAACACTGCCATATAGACTTCATCAGTTCAATACTGGGGACAGTGAAGGTATCTGAGAATTTTCTGTATCTAAACTTATACTTTGTGATCTTTTTTCCTTCCCCTCACTCAATATCACAGCTAAATTCTTCCCTCATCTTGCCACACTGTCTGGTGAACACCTCTTTCCAGTCTTGCACAGCAGGAGTTAAGAACTGGTATAAGTCCCAGCTTCTCAAGAAGATGGAGGTCACAACATCAACCTCCCCTCATTGCATGCATAGTGCACTCTGGAATGACACCTGTTTGGTCCCTTTACACCTTTTTCCCTGTGTAAAGTGTAAAGCTAAAATCAAAATGCCACCTATGGGACTGTGAGGTTGTTAGTTTTTTTGAGCATCACTTTCTCTGAACTGGCAATCTGACTAATATCCTGAGAGCTCTTTCTCCATTAATTAGGCCAGTCTTGAATTGAGAAAAAGAGGATATTTTTGAATTTTGAAAACTGAGGGCCCCTTAGACCCCCCCCACAAAAAAAGTTCAAACCAAAAAAGCCAGAGGTTAGGCCAGCATTCACACAGAACTCATTAAAAGTGTTAATGTAATGTTTCAGATGTATTCAGATAAATTAATTCCTCATGTAATAACAGTGAACTCAATGAAGCGAAACCTCTGCTGAGTTTGCCTCATGTGCCATTCTGCGCGTGCAGAGAGAATGAGTGTCTTGAAAGCTGATGTCTGGAGGATATGTTTTATTCTCTGTGTTTCTGTCGTGCATTGTTTAATGCAAAGTGAGTTTCTGGTATGCTCACTGGAACAAAAGAGGAATGACAATTTTCTGCTTAAAATATTGCACATTGATGCTGAGGCACTCAAAAGGAACTTTTTATGCAAGGTGTAGCAGAAAAAGTTGATCCATCTCTTTGGTGTCTGTATCTGAATGGGTGATAATTTCATTATTTATAAGTTACTTCTGGGAGCTGTGTGATCTCTGCTTACGGTCTCAGAACACATGCTGTCAAACACCACATGTAGTTACGGAAAGTGGAAGTATGATAGGCTATGGAAGAAATTATTATACGGCAGTCTGTTGTTTACCTCAGTGAAAATTGTCTTTTTTTTCTTTGTGTTTTGACTTGTAATACTTTATTATCATGTCTAGCTTTCCAATATAAATCTAAGAAGTGCGTTGATATTATTACCATTACTTTCATATATATAAATATTTTAAAAATTATAAGAGTAAAATACAATAAGTTGGATTCAAATGTATTTTGATGCTCTTTCTGATGTAAGCTTTAAGTATTTAAGCATTTATCTTACCTGTACTTACGCAGACAGAAAAGACAATTGGGGATTTGACTCCAGAGAAATTATAAGAATGGATATTATAATTTGATGCCAAATAGAAAATTTTTTTTTTTAAAAATATATTGTATACCAACACCTCTCACTATTTTTGTATGTTAGATCTTTTAAATATTCTCTCTCTATAAAGCAGAGAGCTTAGTTTTGGCTTTTTGGCTTATAGGGGGTAAATGAAATGCAAATGTCATCACACCAAATGCTGTGAGAGCATATCCTGTGCATCCCAGGACCTGTAGCTTTCCCACAGCTCTTCCTCCCAGGCAGAAACTACAAGCAGCTGGTTCAAAAAGCATTTCACAGAGGCAACAGCCTTTTAGGATTTATATAGAAAATGTTATCAGTGTTACCAATGATAATAACATTACTGATGATTCCTCAAAGAATGCAGAATGGCATTTTAGTATTTCAGTCATGTACAGTCAGAGCTCTCTCTCCTCCTTTTGGACCTGCCTGGATTCCAGGATACTTTCTTTCAGATCTTCCATCCTTTATAAAGAGTCAGGTACCAAAGCATGGCTTTCAGATGAAGGTGCCTCTATATTGGAAAGAAAATTCTTTATATATTGTAGCATTTCCCAGGGAAACAAGAGGGCTTTGCCATTGCTTTTTGTTTTGGTTTGGCTTTTATGTGTGGTTTTTGGTAGAGTTTTTGGTTGGTTTTGAGGGATTTTTTTGGTTTGTTTTCATGGGGTTGGGTTGGGGTTTTTTTGTGGTTTTTTTTTTTTTCTTTGATTTTTTTTCCCAGTAGTTTTGTTTATTTTGTTTTGTTTTGTTTTGTTTTTTTTTTTTTTTTCTTCTTTGGTACACCCAAAAGAAACGTATCAAGTTAGTTTTTTGCCAGGTAGTCCTGATAGGTAGTAGTCTCTAGCAGTGGGCCAGATGCAGCAGAATTGTGATTAAATTATGCAAGGAAATGGGAAAAGGATGGGAAAGATAATTGAAGTAAAATACAGTACTGCACTTGGCAAAGGTGTGAAAGAGTAAACTGGGTAAAGGCACATGGGACAGGCAGTTTTCACAGCTCTAAGTGCTTGAGCTGCCACAAACACTGGCCAAATCCAGTCAGTATATTTACCTTTGAAGGTAAATCAAGGGTCATCTGAAGCTGATCTCTCATAAGAGCAAGGGCAGAATTGTATTTTATGAAACTGCTTAGGGAAAGCAAATCAAATTACATCTGTTGGTGTCCATCTGATTAGTTGCCTACCCACTTTTGTTATCATTCTGATATATATGCTATATTCCCAAAAATCCATCTTGCTGTCTTCACTCATTCTAACATGAAAACCTGCAGACTCTGTGTCCCTAATAGCTTTGGCCTTTTCTAAAACTGCTATGACTATAGTTTCATAGTGACTGATTAAATAAAAATAAAATTCTTATTGCTGCCTCTTGTATGAGAGTGCTTTCATGGCATTATTTCTGTCCAGCAAATCTCTCAGAGGGTGATTATCATCTCTAAACACATTGAGCATTACCTTTACAGTAGAGAGACTGTGCAGGAGAATCCTGTACATCCAAGAGGAGAGCCCTAATGAAGAGAGATGCAAGGAAAGACCAAAACTGGGCTGCCATCGTCCTTATAAAGGTCTCATTTTTTTGTCAAATATAAGATCCTTATATTTTATCTCTTAAAGTGTACATACCAGTTACTGCTAGTCATGCTATGTGCAAAGGATAACAAGTGAATACAAATCTTCAGGACGCCAGTTCACAGAATACTGGGAAGGCAGGGCCGTAACTGCAGACCTGCTAATTAGCACCTCTGCAAACCTTTGTGCCCTCTTCAGCCCAAAACCAGAGAAGGGTTAGGAGAGCAGACTGCCCCAGAAGCCCCTAATGCCATCACCCTCCTGCTGCAGCCGCAGGGCAGCCTCACACTTCCACATCTCCTCAGCAGCAGGAGGATGCAGCACAGGGATGCATCAAGCTCGCAGTAAATGCCAAGGAGGTTCAGTGAGGTGAGACACATCATATCAGGTGAAAACTGCAAATGATTATAGAGTTTATGTGGTGTGTACAAATCTGCCAGTGCAGTGATGCCAGGAGGGGAAGGCAGCAGT
This sequence comes from Melospiza melodia melodia, assembly GCF_035770615.1. Taxonomy (NCBI): domain Eukaryota; kingdom Metazoa; phylum Chordata; class Aves; order Passeriformes; family Passerellidae; genus Melospiza; species Melospiza melodia. The sequence continues at coordinate 5,842,242 of NC_086196.1, forward strand.
GGGAAAGAAGTGCCTGGGAGAGCTGATTTCCTGGGTTTGCTCATGTCAAAGGGTGGCGTGGTGACTTGCTTGCCACAGGACACAGCAAACTGCAAGGAATGTCCACAGCCTGAAACAGCGACAGATTAACAGACAGTGATTCATTAAAAAATATGGCATTCATATTGAACCCTGTTAGCATTTCGTAGTAATTACTGAATATTTAGTGACCTAACATCACTGTACAATATGGTGCGTGTGAACTACTGTGTTTTATGAAGTGTAAATTCTCTAAGTATTCATTAAGTAAAAAACTCTTATACTTCACAAAAGCAATTTCAGGCTTCTGTAGTATTATTTGAAAATGTATTTTAGAATACTAGGAAAATCCATGTTAAATACTTTGAAGATCATGATTTTAGTGTAAGATTAATGCATCCTCTGAAACTTGAGTTACAGAGTTTACCTAAACAGTTCTTCACCCTGAAGATGATAAAAAGAGCTACTTTACAACAATTATTTTTGTGATGTAGAGCCAAAGAACAAATGAGTTTGCAGACTAAGTATTGATTGGTTGCAGCACATTAAGTTGAATTAATGGCAATGCTCTTGAAACTGTAGTGATTAATACCAAAATTGGATTACACTGCTAATTCTGTGTAAGAAAGAATGACAGCAGTCATTATTTATTTTGTTGTTGGGTAACTGAGAAAAATTTCTTAGGACATTGTAACATAAAGTTAAAAATTTTAGGATAAAAATTTGTTGTTTACCAATACATTCCTCACATTTTAAATAAACTTACAATTTCATCTTCTTGATGTTTGACTACTGGTAAATGTACTTTGAAAGAAGAAATATGGAGAGTAGTCAAATTTTGTTCTTCATTTAATGAAAGAGTATTTCCCTAAGAAAGACAATATTAGACTGAATAGTTGCATTTAATAGTGCAATTTTCTGGCTGTTTTGTTCTTATACCTTAGCAAAAATCAATTTATTTTAATACTTTTATATTTTGATCGATTGATTAATACATAGAAACCAGTTGCAAACCAATGTGCAATCAACAAACAGATATGACAACTGCTGAAGGTCATGAAAAATTTCAGATATAAAAGAAAAAATTATTGCTACTTACTACATTTTAAAGATGAAGTTTATATCTTCTCTTGATATAAACACTGATTTCTGGTTATTATATTTAAATTTAAGTTATCTTATAATTTCTTCCCCAATATATCTTATTATTTAATAATTTTTTAGTATGTTTTCCCAAAATTATTTTAGGATTACTGAAAACCTATGTAAGAGTACCATATCATTATTTTCAAAATGCACATGTAATAGAAAAATTTCCACTAAAAATTCTGTCAGGTTTTTTTTTGAGCTTGTATTGTGTTGAGACTTCACATATGAAAAACCATTTCTTACTGAATTTGGATCTTACATGCTATTTATTACAGGCTAAGTCAGAATCAAATAATGATAAAAATATTGTTATATATTCATTGTTCTGATAGTTTTCAGTTTCAAATTTTAAAAATCCCAACTATGCAATATCAAATCTCTTTCATTCTTTAAAATTATGCTCTAATCTACATTAGTTTACGTTAATTAAATCTCATGCTTGCATTAGTTTAAGAAACTTTTTATCAGTGATGGGATTGATCACCAGTAAACATGATACAAAACAAGCTACCCACATAATTACAGGCAGTTGATATCAAAAGATCCTAAGTTTGGATATTGTATGCCCAAGTGGTCTCAATATTCAGTCTGTTTTTTGCTTTGAATATTTAAAATATTATGTGTTGCTGTATTTAAAAAATAGTAAAAGAAATAAAATATGAACACTAGGGAAAGTAGAGAGACCTTATCATTTTTTCTAAAAGGAAATCTGCTGGAAAGTAGATTTGTTCTGCAGAATTCCAAAGGCCTGTGCCCTTTCAAGAAGCATGAATTTAAAAGCACTGGAGAAATAAATGTAACATAAATCTCTCTTTTTAATTGGTCTCGCTGCCAGCTAACACAAGTAAAGTAGATGGGAAAATGTTGGCATCTTTTGGGCTTTTATTCTGGGGCACTCTGTAGTGTTTGCAAGTGTTTTGAACAAGATTGTTGGGTGTTGTTTACCCTGTTCTGACACTCAGGTAATCAGTTTGCTGTAGGTTCCAAAAAAAAAAAAAAAAGCAGAGACAAGAGAAGGATACCCGTATATCAAGAGACATACTTTACTAATTTTTGGAAGGAAAACTCCCTAGCATTGCATTTTATAGTGTTATCTGCTTTGTGTCCTTTAAAAAGAGAAATTCCTAATTGTGGAAATTGGGATTGCCATTTACAAATCAAAGAGTGTTTCCAAAGAGTGCTGTTTCCCAGGCTCCTCATGAAGCATTGCAACACAAGGGTGAAAATTGATAGGCTTCATCTGTGGCTCTTTTCAGACCTTAGTGAGCATCTCTTCGGCATTTTCTGTGTTCAGTAGCAGATATATCCTTGCTTTCATGAGGAAAATGGAGGCATCTGAAACACATTTATTTAAGATTGAGATTTGTCAGAGGAAAAATGTTGAGTTCTAAGATCAATATGAAGGTGCCTCTTTCTCACTTGTTTCTGTAGTTCTCTCTGAAGATCTCAGTGTTGTCAGGGGAAGTTACTCTGTGCTTATATTGTGTTATAATAATTTACAGACACTGAAATGATTCTCATTTTTAGGTGTCCACACAGTATCATGAGCGCTCCAGCCTTTTCAATCATGAAAGTTATTTTTCATTTGTTCAAATTTCACAGCTTGAAAAAGAGAGCAATTTTCAAATTTGCATTTATATTGTGCATGTCTTCAAATGAGAGAAAGGATTGTTTATAACTTACTAATGTAGTACTTACAAGGTTAGGAAACACAAGGCTTAAGTATATAAGATCTTTTGGGCCTAGCCTGTCTGCCAATATCCAATTTTATTTTAAAAAGTCTTTTTACAGAAATACTTGAGCACATGTTAGTTGTTCAGTTAAAGAAAAGAGGGAAGTAACATTTAAAACACTGGCACTTTTATACAAAAGGTGAAGGGATAGTTATATATGTCTATCCTACCCACATACATACATATAATGGTAAATAATGCGTAATACTTAATATTCCATTACAACATTTACCACATGCCTAGTAAAAGATTAATGACTCTATTTCCCCTTGTTACCGAGTATTAGGGTATGAAGTTGGGCAGTAGGAAAAAATAACTGCTGGATTAACCTCTAACTGTTTTATAAAGCATTAATAAAATAGGAAGGCTAATTACCGTGATATACTTTGTCCTATCATAGACTGTAATAATACAGAGTTTCCCAAGAGTTACAGAGTTTGGGATTTTCAGAGAAGATTGGTATCCCTATGCAATGAAATTATTCTGCAATGCTATTTCACTATATTGTATAAATGGCTTCATAAATCAGGTTACTAAATTATACTTGGTGTTTCTAAATAAGCCCTCATCACGGCAGGAGTTTAAATATCTTTTAAAATACTATGCAAAAATCTTGCTGGGAAAAGAACTACTGCCTAAATATATTTGTGAAGAAAAGCATTCCTTATAGCTAAAAGCAAAACAAGGTGCTTCATCAATTATTTAATACATAATTTGCATATATAATTCGTAAAATAACCAGAAGAAAGCTTCTATTAAAATATGTAAAACAAGGTGTAATCTGATTGAGTTATGGATGGTTAAAATGAATTGTTATCCAGCTAGGAAGCAGAAACTGCCATTAACTAATTTTCATATACAATTATAGAACGTTACTGATTATTCAAAGTGAATGTTCATACTGTAGGCTAAACTGACATTCAATTTTGTATTTTCAAAGTCAAAGACTTAAAAATAAGCAACTTGCTTTCAGCAATTACAATTCTGTATAAATATTCATGCAAAATATAAATATATACTTTAATACTTTTATATAATTTCCTTGGCTTAAGTTCTCTATACAGCTCTGTTAAAAATATAGATGTGGACAGTAAATAGGCTGGCAAAGTGAAGTCTGTGTAGATTGAAATAATGCATTTGAATTATCAAGGCATTTAGAATTTGTGGGTGGGTGAATTCAGATTTCTAGAACTTAAAAAACATGGAAACAGCTTTAATTAAAGAAAGAATTATGACAGTGGTCTATGCAGTGAAGGTATGCTGCAGAATACAGAAACCCTTACTGTCAAGTCCTTTGGAAGAGGCACAGACTTCCCACCTCCTGCAAGATTTCCACTTTCCACAGAGGCTCATACTGAACTTGTGTATTTGTTGAGATCCCGATCTTCTAAATCCTCATTGTGGGAGAATATCTTCAGAATCTGATAGAAGGTCTTGGACTATTTTCTTTTTTCAGAATATGTTGTCTGCATTATGAAACACTTTGGAAAATATTTTCACTGTGTTGGTGCAGTATGTCGCTGTCTGTTGTGAGCCTGTCACCCTGGAATGTGTCTGTTCCTGCAGCTCTTCTGAGCAGAACTGTGAAGGACTGGTGTCATATCTGTTTGGAACAGGGAAGTTTTGTTCAGTGACAGCTAATTTATGAGCTTCAGAGCAGTTTGTGTCCACTACTCCTTCTTCACTTGGAAAAAGGGAAGCAAAAATTTATATAACCCTATATATTAATTTCCTCAGTAATTCATTTGGGAGCTTGAAATATTTTTGGGATGGGAATGAACACAACAAGAAGGAATTAAAATTGAAATAAATACATTGGCTTACTTTTGGCAGGAAAGGACTAGTTGCTATGGGGAGGGGATTATTCAGCATATGTTCTGCCACTGAAATCAATAGAACAAATTGTTTGTTCTTAAACAAACAAGCAAGCAATAAGGTTACTCAGCTACTTATTTTTTTAAAACCAAATGCAAAGAAAAATCCTGAAAAATCCTGAAGAATCTGGCTGTGTTTTTTTACATTGGCATAATTGAAAAAGAAGGGACTGTAGGTGGGGTGCTCTGGCTCATATGTATGCTTTTATCAAACAAACCATCTGAACTCTGGTAAGAGTGACAAGATCAATTTTTCATATATCAAAGTTTTAAGTTTTAACACCCATGATGTTTTAATACACATGATGGCATCAAGAAATAAGTTTATCTCAAAGTCCACATAGCTTCTGATAATACAAGCATTTGTTTGATTTCTGTCTTCACTGTCACAGTATTTTCTGCTTCAGGCTTCTAACATGAAAGAGGTTCTCCTGCATAAACAAAAGATATGTCAAAAAATATGCATATCTTCCCTAGTTTAACACTTTTGAACTGAACTCTGAATTAACTGAACTCAGTGAATTAACAAATTAACAAGAGCAAAACAGTCTGGCTTTTCTAAGCCAGCATTTTATGTGACATATTTTATTCAAGAAGCAACTTTTTATTGACATATCAGCTTTTCTTTCATGTGTCTGAAGTTGTATGGTAAACCTGATTTGTACTGAGAAGTCACATTCCTTTCTCAATTCTACCAGACCTGGTTTTCAGTAGTCTGCAAATGCATCTGCAGTCCAGAACATCAGAGGCTGAAATGAAAAGCACTTACGTTGAGATTAAAAATATAGCATGAAGCAGTGCCATCTGCTTGTATATTGTTCTCTTGTATCTATGGAATATACTAAAAAATTAATCCACAATTTAGAGTATGAAAGTTCAAAAGCACTTAAAACCAATAAATGATAGTCATTTCTGGTGTAATCCTCAAGGAGAAGTGCTAATGTGTAAGATGGGCTTGGTTTGACAGAGAATAAGACATTTTGGAGAGGTAGAGCTTGAATCCCACACCACTGTTGCTATAAAAAACTAGAAAATGTCCTCAATTTCAGTCAGGTTTGCTTGAATTATTTTTTTTTTTCCTGTTTTTCAGTCTTTCAGTTCTTATTCTTCAGTTTTTCAGTTCTTATTCAAGAAGCCATTGCTTCTTGTCTCACTGTATGTATGGCATTTTAGTTTTGTTCAGAGCAGCCCATACGATGCCGTGTTTCATATTTGAGACAAAAACAATGTTGATAAAACATCAGAGTTGTGTCTGCCATTGAACAGTGTTTATGCAGTGTTCAGGCTTTTTCTAGCTATGTCACTCTTTCTTTTTCATACTTTTTTCCCCCCTTTCTTTTGAAATTCTGTAATTACTCTCAAACAGTCTGACTCTTGCCATTTAAATCCAGATCTTGTTCCCTCTGTATTTGCATAAGGCACTGGGTTCCCACTCAGGAAGGTCTGGAAGAAAAAGAGTAGATGACTGTGCAAGAAAAGATTAGCTCTCTGGATATTCATTGATCACTAGAAGTGGAGAGTTCTACAGGCACATCCCACTAAAGAGTGTTAGGTTTTGTTAAATTTGGCGTGTATTTGGGATGTATTGCTTAAACATGTTTCTTTCAATCATCTTGAATTACTGTTTACCAAAGGACTCCTACTTGGCCATTTCTACTAGGTGATGGAAGAGCAAAATGCACATCTTTGACACAAAGGTCACTTTTTGAAGGTGGTGCTAGAATATTCCCATGGAAAAAGTGATTTTTGGTTTTTTTTTTTTTTTTGGGGTTTTTTTTTTGTTGTTGTTGTTGTTGTTGTTGTTGTTGTTGTTGTTGTTGTTGTTTTCTTTTTTTTTTAGTGTGGAGAACTGTGTTTTCTTTGTGGCTCTCTCAAAAGTGAATGAGATGAATGAATAATTATTTCAATTTAATATCTTTAAAACAAGAATAAAGAAATACAAGGCATATGCCTGAAAAAGAAAATTTAAGCCCCAACTGACTCTGTTTTATAGTTATTTACAAGTGAAAGGAAAAAATAAAAAAATATATTTCTGAGAAAATTCAAAAAAATGGAAAACCTCAACCCTGCCTAGAATATTGCCAATAATATTTACCTGTTCTTTCTTCCTGTTTTGCCATCCACTGAAGTCTCTTGCCTAAAATACATATTTAGACATAACTACTTCAGTCTTTAGAGAAGTAATATGCAACCTCACTGATGATCTGAAATATTCCCAATGAGTGAGATATTCAGGATGAGTGTCACAGACATTTATCAGCTAAAAGCATGGGAAATCAAAATGTACCTTTTGAGGGAACCAGTAAAGCATATATATAGAATAAAGGAATGAGAAAAAAAAAGACTATTCATTTTTTTGTATAGTTTTATTTGGAGCTTAATAAAAGTACAATAAAAAGTTAGTGTGAACTAACTGTGTCAGCACAGGATCGTTTGCTGCAGTCAGAAGTCTAGTGTTTGCATTATTTGCTCACTTACATGTACAAGCTTTCATATGTATAAAACTTTCACACAGAAGTAGATAAACAAGGTCCAGATTCCCATCATTCTCCCGAGTAAACAGTCACTTTGTTTCAGTGTGTGCTGGGGTGAGAGAATACACTCTCTTTTTCCTTCTTTGCTGCTTATTTTTTCATATTCTTTGAGTAGCGCAAACTCTTCAGTAGACTCTTTGACACTCATTTTGTTGGCAGAAGTTGCCTCAAGCTTTGCAATTCTGTTCTCTTCTTGAGTTTTGCTGTCTCCTGCTGACACTATATGGGAGAGGCACTCATAAGCTTTCTGAGCAATACATTTAAACTAGAGGTAACAGGGGATAATGATAAGGAGAAAGCCTCTCTTGGTGAAGAAATTAATATAGTAAATATTGAGGAATCCATTCAGTGCCAGTAGCAGGTAAGCAAGACATAGCTCGAGCTGCAGGTGGAGCTCTGGTGGTGCAGCCCAAAACCTGGGCAAATAAAATTCACAAATGAAGGACATGGGGACCTGTGGCCCCGCCAGGGGACCAGACACTCAGAGATATGCTGAAGACTCTGCTGAAAGAGTCCAGAACTTGGACTGTGAGGGTATAAAAGCCCTGGGGTTTCCTTTTTTTGGGGTTCCTCCTCAGAGGCACCAGCTTGAGCTGTTATTCTGTTGTCGCACCGTGATTAGAATATTTTAAGGATCCAGGTCTGAGACTCTTTTGTGGGAAACCAGGGGTTGAACCAGTGAGAAAACGTGGTCTGACTGTGTGAGAGTGGGGTGTGCAGGGAGAGACACAGGAACCTGTCAGATCACTGGAGCTGCCTGCTGTGAAGGGGCTTCAGTCCTGCAGTTAAAGTCTCCGGTGGTGGGAGCGTGACTGCCAGCGTGTGGCTCCTGTGTGGTCAGATAGGAAGGTTCCCTTAACAGTAAAAGTGTAAAAGCAGAAAAATTATATTTAGTTCAGACAACAATTGTGTGTAATTCAGGTGACAAAACCTTTCGGATGAAAATTAGAGCAAAAGAGATGTTAAAGGGATGTGACACAATTTGCTCTAACAGCAAGCTTATTAACACTTCATGCTTAAAATGCTGTTCTCTACCACCTAATAAAAAGAGCCCATCTGCTGCACACCAGGTAATTAAAGCTCATAAGGAAAACTTCTTGGCAAAAGGAGAAGAGACAAATCCGCCCCATTAGTTGGAATTGGATCATGGTTTTGGAATTCTCCAATACTGTAGTAGCTATTTTGCACTCTATATTTACATATTATACACACTAAACACAAGTATAGCAGTCCTATTGGTCCACTTGCATTCCTATGGCTTAGAGCATTTCTAAGATGACTAGTCTGTCTCACAGTAAATATTTTAGTCCTCTTTCTCTTGACACATTTTTACAATAACAGCGTGATTATCATAGACATATAGGAAAAGTGTAGTGATTTTCCCTCATAAAAAGTAGGAAGAACATATCAATGAGTGATCTTTTTTTTGTTGAAGCCTTATACTTTTAAAATAACTTACAACTAGTTTCTCACAAAAATATATTTACATTATATTACATATAATGGTTTTGGCAAAAGTCCAAGCCTAGTCCTAATTTTTCATATTGTTGAGAAGGTTTTCTCCATTCTTGTTAGTAGTCTTGGCTCATGGTATAGGTAAATTGTGTTTCAGGGGACAATAGTTACAATTTTTTCTTTTATCTTTCATTGCTTGTATGGACAAAGTAAAAGGTTTGTTGAAGAAGTTGTGTATTATTATGCAATTTAAACTTTGTTACACAGTTTGTTTATTTAAGTTTGTTTATAACTGTTTATACAGTTTATTTAAATTTAAGTTTGTTATACAGTTACACATGATCTTGCTCTCCCTCGACAATCAGATAAATTCTTTGTATTTCTTTTGTCTGTACAATAGAGGATGAAAGCACTTTAATTGACAGAGGCTCAGCTAGAATTCGTGGATGCCTCCTGAGCCCCTGCTGTGTCCTCCCACCCTTTGCAAACAACACTGCTGTGGGTAACAAATTCCTCTGAATTAGGGGAGAAGCAGGATTAACTTTAATACTGGTGGGATGTCATCAAGTAATATGCAGAGTACTCAAAGGTAATTATAGTTGTTAATATTTAAAAGCTGTACAAGTGGTCATATGAAAAGGTTTAGCATATGATTGGCTCTTCATGGACACAGAAAAAAGAAAAAAAAAAACCAAAATATATTTACAGGACAGTTAAAGGTCAAATCCTCTTCTATTTTAAAGGTTCAATCTGCATAATAACAAAGAGCAGAGTCACTTCTAAGAAGTATCTGGAAAAAGTATTTTTTAACATCTAAAAAATTATTTCCCTCTGACATCATTCTAAAATGATGGTTGATTAAATTGGTTGTGCTAAAGCTTTAACTTTGAAAAAAAAAACAACTCTAAACTAAAATGCAGTCTAAAGCATAAATTCATTTGTGAAATTTACAGAGGCCAGGATACAGGGGCTTAGGCTGGAGAGCATTGAGTAGCCCTATCTGTCACATTGTAATCAGCTATATCTTGAATTATATTTTCCAAAAAAATTCAAATGAAACAAATATTGTTCATAGATATATCTTAGAAATTAATTATTAAAGTGTTTTAAATTCTGGCCTCTTGAAAAAAGGAAAAAAAAAAACTTGCCAAGTTCCATTTTACAGTTTTTTAATGGAAAAAAATCCTTATAAAAACTTAAATATAATGGCTTGAATAGTTGCATAGCTATCTAGATTTCCCCATAGACACAGGGCTGCACACCATTACCTGTAACTGTTTAGCTGAAGAAAAGCAACAACTTTGAATCCAAAAGAAAGGGCTTTTGGGAACTCATGAAACAATATCCATGCAATGTCAGTTCAAAATACGTGCCCCTTCTTTCTCACAGTTATGCCCTTGTTGTCATAAAGCAGAGAACAGCAGGCTCAGATCTTCAATACTGTGGAGATTGCATCAAAGATTCACTGCATGTTTGCAACAGAGAAACAAAACTTCACAACATTCCCACCCCCCATCCCCAAAAAAAACCCAAACCAAAGGAAAACAAAAGCTCCCACCTGCTGCCTGTGTAGAAATTATAAAGAAAATAATCTGTCAGATTTTCTTAAATGCAGAAGTTTACAAACATTGAGCACTTCTGAGAAAGGTGGCAAACCAGAGGAAAAATATTAATTGAGACTGTGCTTCTAAAGGCTGCTTTAGGATTTATGTCTGTATCATCTCTTTATGTTTGTCCTCCAGGTTACCTAGAATGCCAGTTCTGATTCAGAAGCATGAAGCTGAATTGCGAATGTAGCACTGTGCTAACAAAACCTTAATGCTTTTGGGTCAAAACACACATCCAGCTTACTTGATGCACTTGCATCATGGTAAATATCTCATCAAAAGTCTTTGCAGACATGATTTATCCAGTAATAAGATAAATTATGAGCATTTTAGAACAAATTCTGGACAGTAAATTTAGGGAAAATTCTTTATTTTTTCTTTGAGAAAATCTTACACAAATGTATTAAAAGATCTCTGGTATAATCCAAATCCAGGTGTTCATGACACATAGAATTAATTACTATACTTGTAATTCATCCATTTTAATATTTTAAATTAATTGCATATTTTATCATGTACATGCATCAAAGCAAAGCCTAAATGTAAACTCAGGAAAATCAAAGTTCAAATTTTCTTTACGGTATATGACTTAAAATTTCTTTTGTTGAAATTCCTCTTTATCCTGTTAAAAGGCTCACACAAGGAGCGTGACAATATAAATATATAGATGTACAACGGTTATGCTGTGCGTTTTTTGGGACAGCCCTGTTTCCTCGCTCTGTTTGCTGCAGTCTGGTAACAAACATGGGCGGGAAACACGAGCGTTAACTCTTTGTGTCAACCAAAGATGGCTCATTATAAAACCCCTGTAACCAAATTTGGTGTTTATTCCTGGTCATAGCCCTGCCTGTCAGGGTGAAGACTGAGCTCTGTGACAAACTACTTTTTCAATGCCGGAGAAATAGAAGCTGATTTTAAATCTTGCATATGTAGTAAGAGTAAATTTTTCACAAAGATAACTAAAACTTAACTTTTTTTTTTTTTTCTCCTACACTTTCTGAACAAGCATAAAATGAAATGGATCCAAAGGTTACTTACAAGTTGCTTTGTATTTCTTCTTGGCTGTAAACTTGTAGAGGCACTCTAATTGAGTTTCAAGAATTTGACATATTTAATTTTATCACACGGATTACTTCAAACAAACTATTTTGAAGGAGATATAGCTGTTTCTCTTAAGGTTTGAATTTATTTACATTTTTGGTAGCATATAAATATTTTTTCCTTGGTCTTAATCAAGTAAAGCTTAACAGGAAATTGATGTAAAATCATTATTATGATCTGTAGGGTGTTGCTTTGTGTTAGGGTTTTTTTTGTTGTTGTCATTGTTGGTTTTTTTTTGGTGCAGTTTTTTTTCTTCTTTTTTATTGGTTGGTTGGTTAGTGGGTGGGTCTGGGGTTTTTTTGGTTGGTTTGTTTTTGGGGATTTTTTTTTTCTCTAGGACTTAATATTTTTTCATGGAACAGTGCTTGCTGGGTTTTGTTCGTTTGTATGTTTTCCTTTGCCTGTTCCTGTTATCAGGCTCAGACAAGAATTTATTTTGCATCTCCATCCCCTGATCTATGCATGTATGACTTTGGAAACCATATTAATATTTCATTTTAGAATCTTTTTGGTAGACATAGAATAATTCGTTATTATACCATCTCGGACATCTCTTTTTCACAGCAGTTTCTCATATTCTCATATTCTCTTTCTTTTCTAACAACATGTAAGGTGGACAAGAGGAAGCTTCCTTTTTAGGATGAATTAGTAGTTATTCATCTTATTACAGCTATCTAAAATACTCATTCAGGAATTCCTCTTAATCGTATGAGATTTGTGGACTTCTCTTCCTGTATTTAAGATGCTTGATGTCCATTTGACTTTCAGATATTTTTGTACTTGGAAGTCATCCAGTAGATTTGTTCTTAAATTCCTTTACTAAGATGCACTCAAAAGTCATTGCCTTTCTCTTTCTCTTGCTTCTGTTTTTTTTTTTTTTTTTTTTTGCTTTGTTTTGTTTTGGTTTTGTTTTTGTTTTTTTGAATCCTGGACTACCTGTTCCAGAACTGCTTGGCTATCATTACATAAGATACTATCTTGTTTCATGCTGACTGACCTCACTGTGTTAGTTTCTTAATAAAGACATATATGAAGACATGTTTCATCCATTTCAGTGATCTCTTTTGTCCCTGAGTGCAGTTCAAGCCAATATGGATCATTCAGTTTAATATTGTCGTAGTCCTGTGCTGGCAGCCAGTCACGAGTGGTGTCCCCAGGGTTTCAATATCAGGGCCAGTCCTGTTTAATATCTTCATTGATGATCTGGATGAGAGGATCAAGTGTTTTGTAGACAACACCATATTGGGTTGGAGTGTTGGCAGGGATCTGAACAGTCTGGACCAATGGTCTGAGGTTCAGCAAAGCCAGGTACAGATCATGCCCTTGTGTCACAACAACTCCTGCCGTGCTACAGGCTGGAGCCAGAGTGGCTGGCAAAGCTGCCCAGCAGAAAAGGACCTGGGGCTGCTGGTGCTCAGCCAGCTGAACACGAGCCAGTGAGTCCCCAGGTGGCACACAAGGCCAGTGACGTTCTGGCTTGTGTCAGAAATAGCGGTGTCCAGAGAAGGGCAACAAGGCTGATGATGTGTCCAGAGAATGAGTCCTGTGAGGAGCAGCTGAGGGAGCTGAGGGTGTTTAGCCTGGAGAAAAGGAGGCTCAGGGGAGACCTTACCACTCTCCACAACTGCCTGAAAGGAGGCTGGAGGCAGGCAGGGTCAGGCTCTTCTCCCAGGCAACCAGTGCCAGGACAACCCCTGTGCCAGGGCTTCAGACTGAACATCAGGAATAATTTCTTCACTGAAAGAGAATTTAGGCATAGGAAATGGTTTCCCGGGGAGATAGTGGAGTCACCATCCCTGAAAGTATTAAAAAAATGACTGGATATGGCATCTAGTGTTATGGTTGAGTTGACAAGATGTAGTTCAAACAAAGGTTCAGCTAAATGATCTTGGAGATCTTTTTCCAACCCAGATTATTCTATGATTCAATAAAATGAACCTGTAGTAACACCCAGATGAACTTAGTATTTTTGCCTACTGCACTTTTGCTTTCTTATATGCACAAAGATATGTATATAGAGTTGCTTTTTTTGGTGTTTGCTTGTTTGTTTGTTTGTTTGTTTTGTTTTCTTCTTTTCTTTGAAGAAGCCTTGCACATACCTTGGGAAGCCATAGCTTTGAAAACACAGAAAAATCAAAGTCTGAGAAATATAAGGAGAAATCCTCTTCAGTATATATGAGAAAAGTACAAGAAAAAAGAGTATGCCGCCTAAAAAGTTACCCTTTAGAAGAGCATATTATGAGTTTCAAAGAATGATAGTTGCACATGCTAACGAAATATTCTAGTATTTTTAATGCCTTCTATTTGCTTAGTGAATGAAGAGTAATTGAACACAGTTACCAAAAGTCATGAAGGAACAATTTATAATTCTTTATTTTAATTTACTAAAAGCTTATATAGCTGCAAAGTATCATTTATCCAACTATGTTAGAGAAAATTACTTTTTCTTCTCTTCTTTTGCTCACTGAGGTTATTTAGAAGTTTCTCTCGGTGTTTAATGAATTAAAAATTATAGTCTTTAACAAGAATGTTAAATTTCATTGGTTTTATCTGCAGAATATCAAATAAAAGAGACAGTGAGTTGTAATGGGATTTTTTTTCTCATTTATGTAATGTACCTTCTTTTATTCCTGTCAAATTTTATGCCTTTAAATACTTTTACAAGTTAGAAAAATGAAAGAATAGGTATACTGTAGTAAAGGTCACTTGTATCTGACAGAAACATTTTAAACATGGAGAGATCTGAAGAGAAAGTTCTATCTTTTTGCTCTCTCTTCAAACATAAGAAGTAATTTTCATTTATATATGCTAATTATAATGATATATAAATATTTTAACATGCATATTGTATATTTTATACAAAATGTATGTTATAACATTATAAAATATTTTTATGGGTTTGAATCAAGCTATAGTCAAACATATGATGATTCCTAGTTTTTATTCTTGGCAATTTTAGTATTCTAGGCCATAATATAGTACTTAAGACCTTAGGATGCAGTGCCATTGAAAAAAACTATGCTGGTATCTAGCACAGTCAAACTATTTTACAGAAAAAAAAAATTGTGGAAAGATTTCTGTACTTTGATAGGTTATCTCTTAACTGTGACCAGTCATTGAAAATCCTGAATTTATTTTATTTGAAAAATGGTTTTCCTCCATCTGGAACCATGAAAAGTTTTGATCTATGTAAAGATTGTGTGTGTAGTGTTGAGAGATGATTATTTATTGGGGAAAATCCTTTACCTTGTCTTATCATGAAATGAAAATTTGTGTAGGGATTTCTTCAGCAGCCAGTGAATAGGGTCAATAATCTAACATTGCCTGAAAATACAAAGACTTCTAATATTTTTTAACCTTCTGCATTTTGTTTCTAGTTTTTGATCCTGCATCTGACTTTAGTCAATAATATTTCTCCTTTGCCTTTGAGTACCACATGTTATTACAGAAAAATGTGAAACAGTGCTGTAATTTCAAAATTACATTGAATCATTGTGCTCAGTGGGAGGTTTAGTGCATTTCTGTGGAGCAGAACTGTTTCTGTTGTATATTTGCAATTAATGAACAGAAACCAAAATAAAATGAGACCAGTGTGGGTAATAAAAGCTCTCCTACCTGTGCACTAACTCACTAAGATTGCTGTACTGAAAGATATGTTCTGGAGGTGTTGAATTAACAAGGAGACAATTCTGAAACTGTGGGTCGTTGTGTAACTTTGAGGGAAGGTCACAGCGTCCTCCTTTTACATGGTCATAGCTACTTACCACTGAAGATAATGATGTGAACCTGTGAGAAACAGCAATACTTTTTAATCCAAAACAGTAAGGTCAAAAAAGACCAAAAGTATTCTGAGATGATGTTTAAAAATCTCTTTTATTTTTAAAAGAACTGGGGTATTCTCCCATCTAATGCTGGCTTTGGTTGCTGGTTTGAAGCAGAGATTCAGAGGCATAGTTTTACAACTTTCTACTTTTTTTAAAAAGCAAATGCTGTAAGAGTGTAAAATATTAGGTCCTATGTTCCTTATTTAGATGATAACTAACATGGGACAGAGTGGCTTTGCTTCCACCTTTTCTTTTGCCTAGGTTGTTGACATAGAAAAAGATGACAAGATCAGATTTTTTTCTGGTCAGTGACTGAAAAAGAATGAAATGAATAATACCATTATGCTAATTAATAATAAAAATAATAATTTCTGCTCTGGAATAGGACACAGTTTAAAGTTCTTAAAAATACTGGGTTTTGTAATTTCAGGTTGATTATTCTAATCATATAAATTTTATTAACATGATTGAAGTAACACTCTAGATATTAATTCTAATTCAAGTCACATTCAAGCAAAAATCAAATTGCCCCTTTTTACATGTATTGCCCATTTCCAAGAAATAAAACACACATTGAGTCTTTATTTTAGCTTACTTTATTTATAGTATAGGATGGAGAAAAATGTATCAAAAAGTCATGCAAAGTCAGCTGATTTGGAATTAAGCAATATAATCCATGTATTATTAACATACATGGTATTTTAATTCAACAACTTTTTATTCAGATTTTTATTTAACCATTAAAAAACAAACAAAAAAAAACAGTAAAAAATCTGAAAGAATAAAAGCAATGGTAGCTGAAAATATCAATTTAAAGATAGTTAATCCATCAGCACACTCTCCTTAGAACTCACTTGCCATTTATTCTTGGTTAGGTAGATGAAATCTAAATCCAGTTTTCCTAAGAGATGTAAAAGGTTATCAGATCATAGTATACCACAGAGAATTGAAATGATTTTTGATAGGCATAACTTCGCTCAGTGGATTTTAGAAACTTTTGTTCATTTCCAAAACCACTCCTACTCACAGAGAAAGGTCAGAAATATCTAAAAGCTGAAATCTAAACTCATCCAGCTAGCATTGAAACCAGAGGCAAATTGGTCTCTGTGCAGGGTAATAAGCTTGAGCTGAATATCCTTGCTTGAATTTTTCTGCTACAAAAAACCATGCTCACACAGTGAGATTGTTTTCAGGATTTGAATTACTATTTCAAGATTATTTTCTGTACCATACACAATGATTTGTCAGATGCCTTTGGAACTGCTCTGGATAACTACAGCATTGCAAAGTGTAGATATACTGTGAAATATCAGACAAAGGAAAATGTCCAACCTCTGAAAGAATCCTTGATGCCTTTCCAGGTTGTGTATTGCATACTATTTTTTCCTGTTATTCTGTCCATGGAGGTTTTCATTATATACTCCTACATGACAATAACCACAAGCATATGTTCCTTTACCTTTTGTCATAATGGATGAGAATTAAAATTTTGAATGTAGATAACAGTAAATTCACATTAACAACAATCATTCAGAAAAAAAAATTATCAAATTTATATTCATTCTTTTATGGGTTACCAAAATTCTTTGTAATTCATAGTATTTATCCCCTTGCTGACTTTGTACAATGTTATCAGACTTCTTTGCGTGGAGCTTTCTTTTAACTTTTTTAGCTGCAAAAGTAGTAGTCTACTCCTCAGGTGACTACTGTCTCAGCTGTTTTGCTTTCATTTTTCTATGTGTGTCTGCATGATATATATTTGTTATACTATTTTTTACATTCTGTAATTAGATAGTAATAATAATAGGCAGTGGAAAAATATATCTAACATGTAACACAAAGAGAAAAAGTAAACACTGGAATATGTGTACAACAATCTTATTTGCATTATGATGAAGACTTTTCTTGGTTTGGTTTCTTGTTCCATTGTTGTTTGGGTTTTTTTAAATAGGTGCTAAAATTACAAAGTTAATATTTCAAATGCACTAACAATAAGTTGTTGTTTTTTGAAGTGTTTTTCTTGGGTACATATAAACTAAAGAATTTGAAGTGGAATTGATGCCTTAATTTAAGGCAACAGCACATCTAGATCCTTGGTCATTTTTATTCATATATATGTCCCCTGATCACTTTAATTAGTTCCTCACTTTCAGTTCAGTGTATCTGTGATTTTCCTGGCCAAGAGCTAATTCAGTTTGGTGGGGATGCCTCTGTATCCCTGGGCTTCAATACTCCTGCATTGAAACTGCATCATCTAACACATCCATGAAGCATAACCCAGTAAAGCCACAGGTGACGTTGAACCACATGCACAGTTAGTCCTAAAAATGCCTATTTAATATCTAACTGATGGTATACAATCATAATTTAAACACTCAGGAAATACAGCATTTAGCCCTGTCATTATTAACCGATACATGTTTGATCAAAGAATTTAAACATTTTTCTTTTCTTATTAGAGTTTAAAAATACCAAGTACAAGTGTTCAGTATCCTATTTTGTATCTAAATAAAAACAAAACAAAAAAATAAAAAAGGGGCTTATGTACTTTTAGAATTGTGAAACCTCAAATGCAAAGGATATGCAATGCCAAGGTATAATATATGCAAAACCTTAATTTCTACTCTTCATAGGGGTCATGGTTTAACCCCAGCCAACAAACAAGACCCACTCAGCCACTCACACACTCCCACCAGTGAGATCAGGGAGAGAATCAGAAGGGTAAAAGATAAAAAATTCATGGGTTGAGATAAAGTCAGTTTAACAGGGAAAGCAAAAGCTGCTCACACAAGCACAGCAAACCAAGGAATTGATTCACTGCTTCCCAAGGGCAGACAGGTGTTCACACACCTCCAGGAGAGCAGGGCCTCATCACATGTAAGAGTACTTGGGAATACAAATGCCAACACACCAGACGCCCTCCTTCCACCTTCTCGTCTCCACTTTATATATGACCATGATGCCACATGATCTGTAATATCCCTTGGGTCAGTTTGAGTCATCTCTCTCAGCTCTTCCAAACCTCTCACGTACCTCCAGCTTCCTTACAAGTGTGGCAGCACAAAAGGCAGGAAAGGCCTTGGCCCTGTGTAAGCCCTCCTCAGCAATAACAAAAACATCTCTCTATTGTCATTCCTGTGTTGAGCACTAATCCAAATTGTAGCTCCATAATTGACACTGTGAACAATATTAACTTTACCTCAGCTGAAACCATATAAGTATGACTTTGTATTGGACAATTTGGTTACTTTTTCTGATATAGATCATCAACAAGGAAACAGATTCTTCTCTCTAATGTGAATCCATTATTTGAGAGAAAAAAACACTTTTCAACTTATCTACTGATTTATGTGGTAGAAAAAAAAATATTCAGTGACTTCCTAAATTTTGAAGATGATGAGCAGAATTTAGTTCCATATACTAAGCTCCTGGGTTGTAAATTAGTATTCTATTTATACTTTTTTTTTTTGCAGCATACTTATTGTAGGAGTCAGGATTGCAAAATAGAAAGGAATCAAAACTAGGCATATTAAAAATGTTATGTTGCTGTTTGGGTTTTTAACAATTCTTCTGTGATGTTTTGAGAACATCATTAATAAATCTTGCAACTTTAGATTGGAAGCTTGAAGCCTTAATTATTAATAGAGATAGCAAATTCTTCAGATATGATAAAAGCACTGATGAAATTAGTTGATGATTCTTCTTGTGTCCAGATTACCATGCCACTCCTCAAGGCAGGACAAATGAGTTTTATTCTTTTCCCTCTCCTCTTTGACTTACGCCATACATAAAAGTTAACAAAAAATTTGTAGACTGACCCCGGCTGGCAACCAAGGCCCAAATAACTGAACGAGGAAATGAGTTGCGATACAGACAGTAAAAGTGCATGCAAGCAAAGCGAAACAGAGAATTAATTCACCACTTCCCATGCACAGGCAGGTGCTCAGCAAACATCCAGGGAATCAGGGCTCCATCATGCAGAATGGTGACTTTGGGAAACAAAAGCCATCACTCTAAATGTCCTGCCTTCCTTCTTCCCTGAGCTTTATATGCTAAGCATGATACCATATGATGTGGGATACCCCTTTTGGGTCGATTTTGGGTTAACTGACCTCTGGATCAGTTGAGGTCAGCTGCCCTGGCTCTGTCCCCTTCTGACTTCTTGTGTATCCCCAGCTCACTGATGCAGTGGTGTAGGTGAAAAAAGCCCTTTGTTCTGTGGAAGCACTGCTCAGCAATAACAAAACTCCTGTATTCTTACCATGGTTTCCAGCACAAATCCTAACTATAGCCTTTTACAGCTGCTGTGAAGAAAAATAAGTCTAGCTAAGACAAAACCAGCACAAAAGTAAAAGTCTTGTGAGTGTATTTCAATATATATACAATGTCTGGAGGAGCAGTAGCACAAAATTCAGATTTATGGATTACAAAAGTGGATTATAAGATATACAAATTGAATATCGTTGAATTTTAAGGCATGCCAACATATAAAAGACTATTACTCATTTATACTTTGTGGCTCTGGATAATTTAGTTTTCAGACATGAAATATTTTTTTTCTTGTTGGTCAAATAGGAAGGGAAAGTCATAAAAAACATGTCAGAATTTTCCAAAGCTCTATCTTTAATATTTTATCTCTTTTACTATTTCACCAAAAGCTCAATTTATTTTGCTTGCTAAAGGGATATATATGTTTTTTTAAATGCTCATTCTAGATTTATGGAACTTACTTCAAGAAAAATCTGGATCTTTTGGATTTCAGAATATTTTTATTTCTGTTGGACATTTACATTAGTATAGTGCTTTATTTGGTTCAGTTGCATTTTATACTTGTAAAATACTTAAAATTTGAGATGTTTTCCTTGCATTGTGTCAAAAGTAAAGGTTTTTGATCAAAAATTTGTAGAAATAATATATGCTCTTTTCACAAATATATTTTTTTTCTTTTATTTCATGTGCTTAAAGAATATTTTTACTTGATCTATCTTTATGGGGTTTTTTTCTTGATTATTATTTTGATCAAAATTACCACTTCCACAGTGAAATACTGCAAAATAATAATAGCATGCGTAAAGTATATTTATTTGGAAATAAAATACTTGAGTGTAGCTTTATGAAAATAAAAACCAGTGGTGTTGGTTTAAAAAAACAACATACTCACTTTCTGGTTATCATGGCAGCACAATGAAAGTGGCAGAACTTTTCTTGAAAGTTGTGGAAAAGACTTCTGTAAGCAAATCAGAACTGAATCACTATTTTCATCCATAGATTTTGATTGCTTTTTTCAATTCTACGCATAAGTTGTTCATCAAATGCATTCAATAGGCTCAGAGACAAGTAAAGTGAAAACAGCTTCAGGCTTTTTAGTGGTGGGGGCTAGAAACTAATTTTTGAGCATGAATTATACAGTTGGCGGCTGGAAAAGACTGAAGACAAAAAAGCCATGTCATATTCATGCTCTGCATAGGGTGTTTGTTTGTTAGGATTTTTTTATGATACTTTAATGCTACTCTCTGAATATGAAAGCCCTGTACACTATGATATATTTCGTCCTTGCCTACCTGTGGGGAGGAAACACGAGTCAGCAAACAGCTGTAAATAGTTTTCAAAAAAAACCCATTAATAAACTTCTTTTTCCCTTTCTATTCCTATTTCCTGCTTTTATGGATGTGTATAATTAAATGCTGATGGGCTGAAGAACCTAAGTCCATTCAGTAGTGGGAGTTCACAAGTGGTGCCTTAAAAGCTGTTGCCAATACCTCCAGAAGTAAATGGTATTGTGCCAGGGTTCAGTATAGATGCAGTCAACCAGCTGGACCACTTTTTGTTTCCACTTTGATGATTTTGGGTAAATAATATCAATAGTTCTTTATTTTGGAAAATATGAAATGGAAATTAGTGTTCTTCTTTTTTTAAGATATTAAAGTATTTAAGATATTTTAAAGGTATTCAAATATGTGTATGCAGCTGTATTTTTGCATTCAATATATTCTGAAATACTCCAAAACCAGACTTTAAGATTTCATTTCTGATATCTAGATTTGGAAAAAACAGTAATTTTACATGTGACTTAATAAATAATACATCAATGTTTGCCTAGCTGTCAGCTTAAGCCGCTGTGATAAGAATGGTTAATTACTAAGAGCAAGAATTTTTTTAACCTCTTCATACACTTGTTTTGATAATAAATTATGGAATTATAGAATGACATAACATTTAGATTGGAAAGGGCCTCAAAAACTATCTGGTTCCAACGCCCCTGCCATGGGCACAGAACCTTGAGCTAGATCAGGTTGCTCAATACCCCATCCAACCTGGCCTTGAATGCTTTGGCATGTCCCTCTAACTAATATTTGCTATGTGATAAAAAATGAAGAGGAAGAAAAATCTTAAGCCATTACTAATTGCTGGTAGGAGGAGGGAATTGTTCCTTTAAGCACTAAAGACTTGGAATGAGAACATGGATAAATTTGTAGAGAAGCCAAAAGCCTCATCTTGATGGTGTCTGTTACTGTTTTGTTTGGGGTTTTTTTCCCTCTTCAAACAATGAAATGTGGTTTTGTCTTGATCCTAGCTTATTTTAGATATAGATTTGTCCAGTTAGGAATATTATTATCCTAAAGCTTGTTAAAGAGTAGGAGAAATAGTTACTTCTAAATTGCATGTACATGGTTGGCGGAACTTCCAAAATAAGTCCTTGTTCATGTACCTAGAGTTAGAACAGGGGTTTGTGCCAGTTCAAGTGGTCATGTGTACAAAACAGACGCAAAGTTGTAGGCAAGCACCACTCCATTCCTGGGCCTCACTCCTTTTTACATGAGCCTGTTCTTACACACGGAACCCCTGCAGTGCCCCCGCCCCAGCTGTGGCTCAGCCACGCCTGCAGTGAGCAGTTGGATCTGGCTGGAACCGGCTGTGTCCGGATGGAACCGGCTGTGACCATCTGGAACCAGCTGTGTCATGCTGAATCCAGCTGTGTCTGGCTGTAACCGGCTGTGTCCGGATGGAACCGGCTGTGACCAGCTGGAACCGGCTGTGACCATCTGGAACCGGCTGTGTCCAGCTGGAACCGGCTGTGTCCATGTGGAACCGGCTGTGCCTGGCTGGGGCAGCCCGGCCCTCCCCTCATGGAGCCGCTGCTGCTGCCGGAGCCTGGCCATGGCTGCAGTTCTTAATGTTGAGCAATATGCCTGGTACAGGTAGCTGGGCTGCAGATTGGGCTCTGGGCGGGAGCCTGAGACAAAAGGCCGTGTCTGCCCACCTTTGGGATAACAGAGGGCATGAAGATGGGTGGTGCCAGCCAGGTGAATAGATACTGAGAGATAGCAGGAGTGGGAATTGCTAAACCTTTCAGATAACAAAGGCAGCGAAGACCATTTATGCGAGCAAGGTGGATGGACACAAACAGGAGTCAGGAGCAAAAGACTCAGGAGAAAAAGCAAGACTCATTGGTCTTGGTGAGACTGTGAGGGTGTAAGAGCCCAGTGGTTTCTTGGTCAGGATCCTCCTCAGAGGCATCACTTGAGCTGTTTCAGTGCAAATGCACTGTGAATAAATGGCTTTATGGAATAAGATATCTGTGACCCTGCTGCGGGAGACCAGGGGTGGAATCTGTGAGGAAGCCTGGTCTGACTGTGAGGTGAGGTGTGCAGGCAGTGAAACGGGGACTCATCAGATCTGGGCAGACTGGAGCTGCCCACTGAGAAGGGGCTTTGGTTTCTGCCATCAAAGTCCCTGTTGGTGGGAGTGTGACTGCCAGAGTCAAATAAACTACCCAGACTGGGTCGTTTCCTTAATATTAACTCACACAGAACAGAATACCATTGTGAGAAACAACTGTTTCCTTTTGAAATTTAAAAGGTTTATTAAACCTTAACAAGAATTAAAACAAAGAACTGAATAAGGAAAAAATTTTCATTGCTGGAAGCCTCCATGGCTACCAGCCACATGCTCATTCACAAAATGGATGCTCTGCTTTATATATCCTTAGCCCCTCCCAAAGTTTTGTCAGTCAACTCTTTTTCTGCTGTCTGTTGGTGGAGATTACTTTCTTACATCTTGATTGGAGGTCAGGTGTTGTTATGCTGCACTTCCTGGTAGCAAGTTGCCTCCTCTAAATGTTTTGACTACTAAGGCTATTACAAAGGGGGAGGGGAAAGAGGACTATGGGGTGACATATTACAATAATATTACTATACATCTACATAATATCTATGTATTAATTTTGAGAGCCAACTATTACATTACTAATCTATAACACCATTATATTTTTCTTTTTTTTTAATCCATGCTGTGTTTCATTTTTTTCATTTTACCCAGACTGCGGTATGTATTGATTTTACATGGCAAACACTTTTACATTTGTTCATTGTATGCTAAGCAAGAAAGTTTCCCCTTTGGCTGGCAATCTTTAAGAGGACAAATACAGCCAGCATAAAACTTCTTTTTTCATATTGCATGGAGACCTGTGGGCAGTCCTGTGCATTTTGAGGAGAAATTCAGGACCTTGTCATTTTTATACTAGATGATATTTTCTTCCCAGTGACCCTTGCATACCTCTGGATATCATCCAAACACAGGCTGGAGATGGTGGTGAAGTGTTGCTGTTTCACTTTTGTAGCTGCTCCACAGCTGTTCACCTGCCTCACCAGGGTTTCTAGGTATCAAAGCAAATATGGGATATATGACAAAGGACAAACCTTGATTTTTTCTGCAAGAACCAGAAAACCAACAAGTCCCTCAATAACAACAACAACTATGCACTAAAAAAGAAAAAAAAAATTGCCCCTAGTTCTTGACAATGCTTCTTGAATCTCTCTGATAAGTAGAGAATCATATAATAGAATGGTTTGGGTTGGAAGGGACATTTATGGTCATCTAGTGAACCTCCTTGCAATAAGCAGGGACATCTTCAAGTAGAGCAGGTTGATCAGAGCCCTGTCTGGCTTGTCACTGAATGTTTCCAGGGATGGAACATCTGCCACCTCTATTGGCAACCTGTGCTAGTGTTTCATTGCTGTCGTAAAACAACCTTTACATCTAATCTGAAATTAACTGCATTTCAGTTTAAAGGGGCTGAAATGCATTGTCATTGAGATCTGGAATGTTGCAGTGTGTTGCTTTCTATGGGTCAGTTCAATTTGAGCAGTGGTTATTTCACCTGCCTGACATTATTCCATAGGCAGGTGTCAAATAAGATAGCCCATTGTCAAGTGTTTCTGTTTATTAGTGTGGGTGCCACTGCCCTACAAATACTAACAGAGTAATAAAATAAGATTGCTACAATCACAGCCTAACTACGTTTTACTTGTTACTTTTCTCAAAACAAGAGAATTGACTTTTTACATCAGTAGTCTGCATTTGATTCATATATCTATTTAACAGCTGCAGGCTGTCATGGATGGAATGAGACTTTTCAGCCTCAGAAGGAGGAGCAAGTATTTGTGCTTAAACTGATCTCAAAATGAAATTGTAATTTTTAAGATTCTCTAGGAGTGGCAACAAGAATACCTCTTTCAAGTTAGCTAAGGAAAACCATGAAAACTTAGTACACTTGTGTGCTGAGATGGCTTCAAAAGGTTCATGCACAGTATTTGATCATTTTTGTCAATTAGTTACCATGAGCTCCGCTCCACACAGATGTAAAGCTGAAGTGCCCTCTTAGCAGCTAGAAATGTGGTACTGATAAAATGTATCTTGAAGTGATTTGAAGACATTAGGAAGCTTGTTCCATCTTCCAAATTTGGATGACTTTGGAAAATCTAACATAGATTCTGATAAAGTACTATTCAAATTTTTTTTTAAAAGTTAACTGAATTTCTGGTTGCTTTATTGATACCATCATATTACATGCAAAACCTGATTATAATAATTGATCCATAAAGCAACGTTTTTTTACCTGTGATTTAAAAAAAACAACCACCCAACAGAGCAAATCATGGGCACAGTACACTTTTATTCATTCATGCAAACAGCTGTAACTTTGAACTCATTCGGGAAACCAGCTTTAATCAATAAAATCCCGGGGTTTTTTTGTAGTGAATTTTTCGATAGTTATAAGGAAGGCATACTGATTTTCAAAGTGTGATCAGTGTTCAAAATCTAAAACATGAAGTCTTGGGTGTTTATTTTCTTCTTTTGGACCTTGGCCAAAATGATTGTTTATTTAAAGCTTGTCTTTGTTTACTTACACTGTGAGGACCAGAATATATTGGGGAGTCAGTATAGCCTTTTTGCCCCTTTCCTTCAAGAATTAACAGGTTGACATGAATAAGTCACTGACTCTATGTAAGAAAGAGGGAAAGAAATTATCAGTTTGACATTTCACCTAAATAAACAAACCCGCCAGAATGATTGAGGTTACATATTCAAGAGAGAAGTGCAGAGCTGACACATAGATGCCATAGAAAATTGTGATGAATTGCCTCGGGGTTTTATTAATTATTATTGTCACAGTGACAAGAGTAGGAAGGATCATGTTGCAGCTCACATCCACCCTGCTAATGTTGATGAAGAGGAGAAAAGAGCCAAGATAAAATAATGGGTTTGATGTTTTTGCTGTATTTTTTAAAAATATCCACAGTCTGAGATATTTGTATCGCTGCATGTCATTGTGTACAAAAGAAAAGAATTTATTTTAATGGGTTTTTTACCTAGATTCTCTATAACTTTAGACAGTCCCTTTACAGAATTAACAAAAATTCTGGAGTGTGTATTTTTATTTGGTGAAACGTTCTACTGTGAGGTGGTCCCCTTATCTATGTTATAGTAGTTTTCTCAACTGGAATACTGCCTGTAATTACAGCAGTTATAGATAGACAATTCAGGGCACAAGACATTGTAATTCTATTTCAAGTGTGATCCGAATTATTTTGTGCAAAAACAAAACAAAAAAAAAAGTCTAATTTTGAACTACTGCTGTTCTGCTTCTTGAACTTTGATTTGACAAGCATAATTCTGTCTTTTGAAATAGTGTTATATAATATCCATTCTGCAGATTCATGGTATTTAAATGTCTGTTTAGGTAATCTTGATAGCTACTGCAAGATTTTAAATGAGTAATACAAACACTTGCACTTATTTTTTTCAACCAAGTCTTGCTAAAATCTCAAAGTGGGAAATGTTAAAATGTTATGTCTGGAAAAAAGTGTTGAAAACATATTAAGAGAAAAATGGTGCTGAATTTTCTGTTATGTCTTTGATATACAGTCTTGCATCTATTTCCTGGTGCTTGCGCACAATGTCAAAATTATTTTCACTGAGTAGAAGCATGAAAAATTCATACAGTAATATAACTTAAAAAAATAAAGGAAACTAAATCCTATCTCTTGAATAAGTTACTTTATACTAAATGTTGTCAGAAAAGGCTTCATTGTACTAAGGATTCACTTAGTTTATACTAAGTTGTCAGAAAAGGCTTCATTGTACAAAAGATTCACAATTCTGGAGTCCCTGGTGGAATGGGACACTCAAAAGGGAATGGGGATCAGTACTTTCCCTTTGCAGATGTAAACGGATCAGCAGAAGGAACAGTCTCTCTTCTGAACAGATGTACTTTGAACCCTGCAATGAAGAAAAAACTGAATTAAATGATCACAGAAGTAAATGGCCAGAATCCATGTCCATTTTGGATTTAGCTTTATAATTGTCCTTCGTGTATTTAGAAGATAAAATGATTAGTGAATTAGTCACCTACCATGGGAAATTATTAAATACTCAATTTGGAGTTCCTGAAAGCTATAATTCTTATGCAGCTTCTGGGGTATTGATAGACAGATTTCTTATAGCTTTAACTTAAGATAACTTTAATTGCAATAAAGCAAAGTTTAGTTGAAATATACTTGCTTTATTCCTAGGAAGGATGGTGCATCCTTCACAATCATTGTAACTAGACATTTGATATTTATTCTAGCCAGTAAAATACAGTTCTTAGGATGTCAGCACTTCATGTGATCACACAATTTGCCATAGAAACTATATTTATTATAGACATGTAATTATTTAATTTGTGACCAAAAAAAAGTTTCTTTTATTGAAAAAGACAACTACTGGAACAACTTAGCTGAAGTATTAGGAAAAGAAATCAGATCATTAAAATTAACAGCTTTATTCTATTAAATTTTGAGTCTTTGTCTCTCTCATCTATTTTCTGCTTGAAGTATGAGATAAACGCTTATTTATAGATTCAGCCTCTTACTGGTTCCTTTTATTGATTATAGTAGGATTATTATTTTGATTGGGGCAAGTAGAGCAAATCACAGATCTTGTATTGACTTTACTCCATTTGGTCTATAAATAAAATCAGTAGAAAGAGTGAAATGTCAATGATCATGCTGTTTCAGACACAGACTGGAATTCAATTCTACTCTTGCACTAAATATGTTTGCTTCAATTTACCTGCGTGTCACCATGATCATACCTACTAAAGCTGCTACCTGCCAATTTAGAGAACTTCTCTAAATTTTTCCTATTGGTATCAGAACATTTTCTTCAGCAGATGCCCAAAAACCCCAACAAAACAACCCTTTCTCCTTTATTCTTCTCATAATTTGATTCATTGTCAGTTTTCCCTTCCAATCTTGTTCATTAGAACAGTTAGAAATGTAATGCATTTGTAAACTTTGTAATGTTTTTAATTTCAACAAGAAGGAGAGGGAGAGAACTAACTGTACTGATGTACCAGTGGTTTTATGACATGGGCATTGTATAGAAAACCAAAGAAATTAAATTAACACCTCTAAAGAAAATCATCACCAGCTGGTCTATTTCTTATTTTGTGATAATTTGTCTCCTTGGTGATGTGCTAGAATTATTCTGAGTTCATCTGTTCTTACCATGACAGAAAGAGAGACAGTGCAATTCTCATTCCTGTTGGGAGGGCAGTTAAGAGACATCACTTCTTGACATGTACAGAACTGTAGCTTTTAAACAGGGAAGGGGCAGAAGGGGAAGATCCCCCACAATTTTAATGGTTTGAGATTTAAATGGTTTGAGCAGCCCAACAGGAAACTTTGGGAATGGTTCTGTTCACAACGACTTCATGTTCTACATAGGTTTCACTTAAGAGGTCTCGTACGTGTTTTGCTTGTAGTCACATTAAAAGTCAGAGGAAGGCCAAGGAAAGGTTTGTTAGTGTCAGTTTATCTTTTTTTTTCTATAAAAACAGCACCCCTGTAGACTATCCCATAGTCCCATAGTTAGCAACTATTTTCTAATCTTAATTTCTTTCTCAGTGCCAAAGCCTATTTGATATAATCTTCAAACCCTGGATAGTGGACTGATCTCTCTTTTTCTCTTTTTCATTTTAATGGAAAATCCTTAAGGTTATGTTGACAAATGAGATTATCAATGCATTGTGCCCATGGCTAAGTGTCTTGTTACCTCTTCCTATTTGCAACACAGTGCTGAACATTTTACTCTGAAAGCCAACTAAAAATATAGTATCACTTACCAGACAAAAAAAAACCAACAAACAGGTAAGGCATTGATTAACAAATGCATATCAAACAGCTAATTAAGGAAATGAGACTTTTATTTAAAGACACTTGTTTTAACCTTTATTTATATATTAAAAAAAAAAATTAAAAAAAAAAAGAATTTTAGTCACCTTCAGCTTTATTGAAGAAATGGCAGTGCTTGGTAAAAATGCCAGATTGCTTTTTTTAAAGGAGAAGAAAAGACAGCCTTGTGAATCAATAAAATACGTTATATAGTGGTAGTATATTTACAAGTAAATAACATTGTAGGGTGAGTTTATAACCTGTTGCTGGTGAAAAATGGAGTTTTCCAAACTTATAAGCCACTGAGACAATACAACATGTTGGGTTTATTTCTTTTGGAAAGAATGCTTCTGGATATCCCATAAAATTGCTCTTTACTACTGACTCTTCATCAAGTCTGTCATGTCAAAGTAAATTACTGACTTTCCTACAATTCTGAATGAAGTGGTATTGCAAAAACCAACAACTCTTCATGCTGAGCTGTAGGTTTAAGCCTTACACATAGTTTATTTTGTGATCTTCTAAGGGAAAATGTGTAATGGTAATTTTGTTTTCATGTCAAGGTTCTGTTTTCACTTCCTGTCATGTAGTGTGAAAAATAAATTATAATATATTTTAAACGTTTTTTTTAATCATTTGCCTGTCAGATAAAATCTTACCCCCCTGATCATTAGTGAAATTTTATCTGTTGACTTAACTGACACAACGGTTTTCATTTTTCTTGTGCTTGATTATTATATAATATAAATAGAGTAAACTATTTTTATGACTGGATAGAAATACTTTGCAATCAAAATTTAGTCTTTACAATTGTTGCAAAAGTATCATTACCTGCAGCAAGTAGTGAAATGACACTGAGTTCAAAGTATAGTGTAAAAACTAATGATTAAGGAGCTCATAATATTGTTACACGCGTGTCTTCATTGTTATAAGGACTTTATAGGTTTGATAAGTGCTAAATAGTTTTACTGCAAGTAGGTCACAAAGATGGTACAATACAGTTGTTACATAATGATGGGGGACAGTTTCTTCTCTGTCTTCCCCTCATGACCTTGAGCAATATAAAGATATGATGTAGATCATTATTTAAGTAGCAGGACTGATGAAGAGGTGGTATTTTTAAATTGGTGGCTTCCATAAATCATAAATTAAAATGAAAGTATGGAAATGGGTTTTTAAATTTTCAGGCATGGATAAGTGCAGCTCAGGCAAGTCTTAATGAGTGATTTTGTAGTCCTAAGATATACTTACTATGGTGACAATTTCTTAACTAAGAGTGAGCATAATGCAAACATATATTTCATTTGGTGGAACTGTATTGAATAATTGCTAAATAAATTGTCACTTACTGGAAAATTTCAGCATTTCTAGAGTCATCAGGAGTTCCCTTGCACTTTTTTGGCGATAGTAGTGTTGTGTGTAGCCCTCCAGCTGAAGGAAATCAGACCCAGGGTTTCAGCCTGGTCAGCCTGGTTTTTTGCAAGTTTCTGTTCAGGCAGTCTGATGAGTTCAACAGCTGTGAAAATTTTACATTTGCAATTATCAAAAGAGTCTCTAATTTTCATGATGCAGCTTTGCCTTTAATGAGCTGAACGGTATCTCAGGAGGTCTGCATAACTGTCTGTGCATTATGAGAGTGCAACCAGAACACACACACACATACACACACACACAAACTGTGTGTGATGAATGCATCTAATTCTGAACTGTAGCTTTTGTGTGACTTGTAGGAATTTCACCATAGAAATGGAGGATATAGAATATATTCCAGTTCCCACTTTTTTTTTTTTTCATATAGAAAATCTGTTTAAATTAGAACTTACTGCTAAAACCAAAGTTGATCCTTTCACCTTCAACTTTTAAGTAGAATTTTAATCAAGCTAAAAGCTATATTTATAATTGCATATAAAAAGGTAAATATTTCATAGTTTTCCCTCACTATTTCTAAACATGTAGTTTCTTAGCTATATGAAAATACACAGGGGGGGTTTCTGTGAAAAGCCTCTCCTGTGTCCAATAGAGTCAATGCCATGGGCTCCAGGACAGACCCACTGCTGTCTCAAGCTGAGCCAATCAGAGAGGGTCATAACACTTCTGGGATAAAATATTTAAGAAGGAAAAAGTAGAAAGTTATTAGGCAGATGTAGCTGTGCTCAGAGAAGAGTAGGATTATGTGAGAGGAGCAAAGATGCACACACCAAAGTCAGTGAAGAAAGAGGGGGAGGAGGTGCTCCAGGCACTGGAGCTGAGCTTCCCCTGAAGCCCATGGTGAAGCCCATGGTGAAGTAGCCCTTGGAGGTCAACAGAGGTAAATGTAAAATGAAATGTTATGAGTGAGCAGGCTCTTCAAGACTTCAAGAAAACGTGGACTAGTAAGCTCCAGACTGACTGAAAGCTGTACATCTGCTGCGCCTTAAGTTGCTTTATTAAGCTTGAATGAAACTTAAATTCAACTCTTGGAAAGACATTGGTCAAAAAATGCAAAATCAGAACAAAGCAAAGTGAGCAAAAGACTTTATTTTTAGTTTGGTTTTTGTAAAACTGCTGATTAATTCACTAGGAATGGACAAAAAAATTAGATTTATATAAGGGAAATTTATTTTCAGGCCTTGAATCACCAAATGTCATTGTTTAGGAATGGCACTCCCCGATTATTTATTATTTATTGATCCATCTGCCATCAAAGGTCCAAACCAGACAAGGCATTCCTGCCCCTCCTCCAGCAAGAGACACAAAAGGTGGAGATTACAGATTGAGATAAAACCAATTTACTGTAAACCGCAATGTGATAAGAAAGTGAACAATGATGCTAATAATGAGAGTATAGAAACAAGAGTGATTTACATACAAAAATTACTCACTAACATGACCCTGACACAATGAACAAGGGATATACAGACCCTCTGCACCCACACTTTCTTCTTTCTAACCATAATTCATGCCCATGTTCTTCTGGGGAGTGAGAATGCCCCTGGATGTGATCTGAAGTCCTCTGGAGTGCTAGAGTGCTAAAGAATAACACCAAGGCGCACCCACACAGCTCCTGGCACTGTCCCCTTACAGCTTCTGTGAAAAAACTAACTTATTCCTAGCCAAAAACCAGGACACTAAACGGTAACAAGGAGGAGTTGGACACACCAGCTATTTTGGTAATAGCAAGTAAAGGGATATTGATAGAAATCCCCATCTGCTGGAAAAATGAGCGGCATAAATATATTGGTAAATTACAGGGAACCTGTATTTCAACCAAGTTGACAGCTGCAGTGTAGCAGGACGATTATTTATTTTCCAGTGTTTGAAGGTGCTAGAGCTTATTCAAAAAAGCTAAAAGAATTAACTTTAGCATGTGACAGTTATAGGGTTTTTTAATTGCTTCTGTTTCAGAAATTAGTAGTTTTTAATCTGATTTTTGAAGCAAGTAGGTGGGTTAAAGTACTTGTTTAGTGAGAAGCACTAGACAATTTAAGTTTTAAATGACATCTAGCAGCTGTCCGTGGCTTACTGAACTACTAGAACAATACTGTGTAAGATTTGTTAATCATTTTGAGGAAACACAATGCCATCTGTAAGAGTGTCCTCTAGGCAGGTTTTGGATAAGGGCTTCTCCTTGTGTGGCTGCCCTGAATGGCCTTTTGAGCCCAAGCCATCTGTTGTCAACATGACCATATTTTCTTATTTAATCATATTCCAATACTTTAGTCAATTCATTGGTAAATTAGGGAAAAAAGAGTTTGAAGTAGCTTCTTGCAAGAGTTATGTGCTTGAACTTCAAATCTTTCCTTACCTGCCCTTGTTTGTCTCTTTTTTTCTTTTCCATTTCTCTGGCTTTCAGTTATTCATCTCTACTACATTACAATTGTCATGTAATTTTATATCTGTTGTTTGTAACAGATAAGTTTTGCTTTTTCTGCTGAAGGACTTGCTCAAAGATTATGATGGGCTCACTATACTAAAAGTAATTTTCAAACCTTTTAAAAGCCCGGGATTAAATTGTATGGAAATATATAATACTTTTGTGCTGTTGAAATACATATTCTTTTTTGTCTTGGTATTTTAATTTCAGCTGTATTTTCTACTCAAATCTATATTTTCTATCACGTCTGTGATCTTATTTATAAGGCAATATCTGAATACTTTTGTACACCTATATAAACAGTGCCTTTGTACCTCATTTTTAGGGTTCCAACTTAATACTTTTTATTAATGTCATTCTACATTGGTAGAAGGACATTAATTCTACCAATGTAGAATGTAGAATTAATTATACCATATCGGGGGGGAAAAAGAACTAAAAACCATTCTGTGTCCTCTAATTAATAAATTAATTCTAAATTTTTAGTGTATTCAAATTCATGTAGACCAAAATTATTAAAATAAGCAAGTGTGACTTTATGTGAATTTTTAAGTAAATCAAATTGGCTTGCTCTTTTCTGACTGTGTCAAATTTTTAAAAATAAAATCTACTGCAGATGACTTAGTGTATGAATAGATACTGTTTATAAACAACTTAATCATGATGCTACCTTGCTGTTCTTTGCTGTAAGACACTATATGAAAACAGAGAAGAGCTTATGTGCAGCACCTAAGAAATCTCCTAATAAATGTCCTTGCAAATAAGAACAAAGGTCTCTTGCAGTATATGTATTCTGATCATTAAAATTATTCACAAATCAATTATTTAATTTTGATCTGAGTTAAATAAAAAAAATTTGTAAGCTTGAAGTTATCTTCAAGGTGGGGGTAACTGACATTTTAGAGAAAATGCAGTGAAATTTCTGGTGGAAAATTTCATTCAGCTAATTCTCCCGGTGAATATATTTGTGGATTGAAGCTGTCCTCTATAATCTCTCTTTTATTCCATTACTTCTAACTTTCTGAATTCAAATAACTGCAGTGTATTCAGTTCTTTTATACAATGATAAAATATACATTTTCTCCAAATATTGTCAAGTCATCAAATATATGCCTCCTTTTTTCTTTTTCAGTGATGACATTATTCTGTGCTACATAAAACAAATAATTTATAGTACACTTAATAAAGAATAATTTAAATGTTTTGTTTTCATTTTTAAACCATCTTATTTAAAGACCAAAATTTTGTTTGATATTTCTGTTAGATATCTAGAACTGTTAGATACTTTAAAATGGAAACCTTTAAAAAATAAAATGTGAATAAATGTAAATATAAGGAGCTTAATGAATAACCAAATTGACACTATTACATTAATCAGTGCATGTAATACCTTTTTTAATTGAGACAGTGTCATTGCATTTCTGTTTGACTTCTTGACTGGAAAGAGGTTAATATTTACATATGTAAGCTTTTATTTTCACTATAATAGAGAGACAAAGCTGCAATCTTGTTCAATTTAGAAACTTCATAGAATCCTAGAATGATTTGGTTTGGAAGGCATTTTAAACATCATCCATTTCCAACCCTCTCCCACAAGATCAGGTTTCCCAAAATGCCATCCAGCCTGGCCATGAACAGTGGCACCCATAACATATGCGGCACCC
Organism: Melospiza melodia melodia; assembly: GCF_035770615.1. Lineage (NCBI taxonomy): Eukaryota > Metazoa > Chordata > Aves > Passeriformes > Passerellidae > Melospiza > Melospiza melodia. Next base: position 5,876,553 of record NC_086196.1, read on the forward strand.
ATAGCTTCTCTGGGCAACCTTTTCCAGTGCCTCAACACCCTCTAAGTAGATTTCCTTCCTGACATCTAATCTAAATCTCTTGTCTTTTAGTATAAAAACGTTTCCCCTTGTCTTACCTCTATCTATCTATCTGAGTAAAGTGTTGTCTTTCCTCTTTTTCATAAGCCTTCTTCAGGTACTGGAATGCCACAATGAGGTCTCCAAGGAGCCTGCCTTCCCCAGGCCTTTGCTCTCTCAGACTGTCATTGTAGGAGGAATGTTCCAGTCTGCTGATTATCTTTGTGACCCTCTTCTGTGCCACAGCTTGTCACTCAGCTATAGAAAAGCTGCCATTTTTTACAGTATCTTTCTACAGGGAATTTTAGCGTCTTTTGTCTAGCCTCCAGGGAGTATTTCTCAAGGCCTTCTTGAACGTCATTCTTGCAATTTTGGCTTACATTTGAAAAGTATTCAGGACAAATTATGGAGGGAATAAGGGCTCCTGGGTTATCCATTTTTATTCTTAGTCTGGTGCTAACGCTGGGAGAATAAGTAAATGTCTAGAGACACTGCCATAACTTGTTAAATTTTAAATTGTAGGTGTTAGAACCTGAAGCATGAACACCCAATATTTCTTCTAATAGCGTAATGGCCATTGAAGAAAGATACGCAGTGTAACCCATTTGTACATAATAATACTTGTTGTGGCCCGCATCTGACTGCCAGTGATGTCTCTGAGCTGGCTAGCAGCAGAGCAGCCGGAGATGGGCCGGCCACAACGCCCTGAGGGATCTGCAGGATGCGCGGGGAAACGCTCCGGGAGCTCCAGGATGGTGTGCTCGCGTGGAACGGCAGCAAGGAAGGGATGGGCACAAATGAAGGGCCAAAACTGAAGGTATTTATTAAACAAATAAAAAGGCACAAACGAGTGCAAAACAAGACATAAAGGTGCTACTTCGAAGGACCCTGAAGTAGGGCTGACACGCATACACGTGGTCTCTCGTAGAATGTTCTAGAAACCTTCTGGCCAATTACGGGCTGTTGATCTGCATGGCCACTCCCAATTAGTCCCAGTGTCTTTTGCCCCTCCCCGTAAGCTGCCTGGATGTCATCAGTTGTGGCTTCTTGCTTCTTGAGGCTTGGTGTTGGCTGTCCGTAGTGTGGCTGTGAGGCCAGTGTCCAGCCAGTCTGCCACAGGACAAGCTCCCACAGATACTTTGTTTTAAAGTCATGGCCTTCAAAGCATCACATAATTTACATAGGTCTGAGTAGTTCATTAGTGCATTTTCAGATTCCAAATGCATCTAAAGGAGAAGATGGAGCATATCTGGAGTAGGACTGATATTATAGCAAGGGAGTTTTCAAATAGCTTGTATTGCTGCATGAAACATCTGTTTAACCAGCCCTTCCTCCTGCCTAATACTGTTCCTTGATTAGGCACTTCCCATATGCTGAACTAAATTAGGATGTTAGTGTATGTGGTAATTGTTTATTATTATGATAATAGTATTTTAAAATCTGATTTATGTTTATAGTTATTGCCAGTCTTTCTTCTTACTATTGCATTAGAATCAGAGCATATGAAACATCTTCAAGGATTTCTGAATTTCCTGTGGCATATATCAAGTAAAACAATAAAGATGACCTCCAAAGCTGTGGAAACTGTAGTCTTTATGATCCCAACTGAGAAAATACAAGAAATCTTGTTGATTCATTCTCAGTCAGTGAATAAAGAATAGATTTTATATTTATCAAATAGAAATTTGAATCACTAGTCTTAACCCTAGAGGTTGTATACAGAATGCAAATCTGTCAATCACGTTAATGAACTCACAGCTACTCTTCAATTATTTCTGCAAAAGACTTGAGAATGTGTAATTTTTGCAGTATAATAGCATGACATGTTGAGAAGTTCCAGAGTTAAGTCATATCCACTGAGAGTGCTGTGTCTCTGTACTACAGACCTGTGTGGTGGTTGAAGCATCTTTGATGTTCTCAAACCTGCTATTAGGAAAAGAAGCAAAAAAACCCCAAACCTGACTAGAATATTTCCTAATTTTTCTTCCTGTCCTGTGACTTCAAATACTTTTTTGATGTTAGTCTCATGGAATACTCACCGTTTCCTCTAGCTGATGGTTCCTTGAAGAACTGGGATGCACAATGAGGGACTGTCTATGTAAAGTAATGTCTTACTTTGATATTAGCCAGGATTATATCCTTTTTAATTATTTTTTTTTTTTAAACAGAGAGGGTATACTGAGAATGTACTAAGAATATATTGGGAGGGACTGGTCCTAAATTTATTTGACATAATTACAAGGTTATATATGTTTAGTTGATATTTGCATTTCAGAAGAACATTGTCATTTATTTTACATTTACTTTTACATTTACTTTACATTTATTTATAAGTTTTGCAAGCTTTAAATAGAATATTACTTTCCATTTTCATTGACACCGTTGTTTTGAAATTTTTAAATTCTAAAATGTAATTTGAAATGATAGCAAAAATACATTCAGTCTGTGAATGAGCTTTGAATATAAGAGAAATAATCAAGTTTTATGTGAAAAAGATGGAAAATAAAAACAGAAGAAAGATTGAAAAAGCATGAAGCACCTTTTAACACCCTAGGTAAATGAAACTTTATGCAGTGCAGAAAGAGTACAAACTAGACATGGGTCTTTCAAGAGCACACAAAAGTTTTTTTCTTCAAAACAAACCAGAGAAATATTGGGCATGTGACTGGATGCATAGAAATGATGTATCCAGAAAATGCTTGTAGATGCTGCAAGATTTAAATGTATTTTGAAAGTGAGATACTCAAATCAATGATACTTGCTCCTCACATGTATCTCAGTAGCAGTGGACAATACTTTATCGTGGTGGATGAAGTGGAAACCTGGCAAGATTGTAACAGAGGAAGATAAAAGGTCTCTGACAGGAATTTGTTTGAGCACCTTTTCATCTCTTTTCAGTCTAAATGATAATTGTTAGAGCTAAAATACATCTTAATACCTAATTTTTAGTTAAATTCCAAAATACTGGCAGGTAAAGGTATCAAGCATACTAATATGTAAAAGTATATAATTAAGTAAGCTGAAGTCCCTGGTGGCTCTGAACAAGTAGAGACAATAAATTGGTTTACTGATTTGAGAGATTTATTCTTTTTTTTTTTTTTTTTTTCTCCATCTGGAAAGATAAAATCAGGCAGGTTTGTTTTACAGGGAATTGGATTTATTTTGTCATGACAGCATGTCATGCAAACACCATCTGTTAAAAGTACACTTGACAGTTCACTGGGGAAAATAGGAGCTAAAATCTGTGCCATGTCTAACAAGGCCTGTAGACATCCAGGAAGAAGTGTTGAGTTCCAGACACAGCATGCCTGTCCCAATCAGAGAGATAGTATTTCTCTGGATAAGCAAGAGCCTAAACCACCCTGCCCTGATATTGGTGTGAGAGTGTGTTGACACCTTGTGAGAGTAAAGTAGTGGCTGAGAAGAAAATTTTGCAAAGGTTGTCATCCATTTGGGAAGATCATTTCATTCTGTGCTATAACTAAGGTTTCATGGGGCATTTACTGATGTCCCAAAGTACTTGAGCATTTTGTATATACATAGACCTGTACAAGGAGATGGCTTCACTCCAATGTGATATGTGATGTCCTTAAAACACAGTAGCAAAGGTAGCATTCTCCACCTTGTATAACAGTTGTTACCACAAGGTTCATGTTTAGTGAAGTTAGTAAGTTGAATAGCCATATCAGTTGTTTTGCTTATGTTTGTGTTTTGGTGATTCGTAGTCAGAACTGAATCTCATGTCCACTAACATAGCTACAGTTCTCTGCTAAAAGTAGTAAATATTTGACTTTTTCTTTTTTTTTTTTTTTTTTTTTTTTGAAACAGTGGAAGAAATATTAGTGGGGAGGGAAGTTATTTTAAGAAACATCAGTGTAGAAGGGCTGCTTTTGTAGCAAGACCAGGTTTTTCACTATAACTGCATTTCAGTGCTGACACTTTTCAAGCAACTACAAGATTAAACTTTCAAAATAAAATATATGAATACTCACTAGTATATGCTTTCTCTGAAAGCCTTTATTCACACCCAAAAAGCTTTATCAATCTAAGTAATATTAGTGAAATTAGCAGGATTGAGCTCTGGTGTAGAGTTGGTGAATTCCACATGCTATGCATGGACAAAAGTCCAGATGAACTGAATTTTTACTCATGTTTGGCTTTTGTATTTAGAAGGAAATAGTTTTTTAATGAAGACCTTATATTTTCAGTTGTGTCTTCAAAGAAATTTTTGATATTATCATAATCTTTCTTGATGTAGTGTACAGAACAAGTATGCAGGGCAATGAGTAGTGTTAAAAAGATATGGATAAAAGAGATGATTCCTGTATTCCTAAAACATTCTAGATTGAAAAAAAAATGCTTGTGTTGAAATATACTGTAATCATTGCAGCTTCTCTGCTTCTCTACAGTAGACCTGACCTGTGCTCAGGTCAAGAACTATGGTCCATAATAGAGCATTGTCTCAGTTGTATTTTTATAGTGCTGCAATACAGTTTTTTAGCTCATTAAATCTTCTCTTGTAAATCTTTGAATTTCTATATAAATGAATTGTCCCTGAAGCTGCCAAATCAGACATGAAGATTTATAGCTCTTAAAATCTGATTGTATGTATCCTATTTGTCACCACTCCTTTTGTTGCTATATTAAATTTGAAAGCATATCACTATGTGGGAAAACCAGCTGCTTTTTACATCTAAGCTCTCATCACCTTTCAGCTGTAATGCTGTCATGTGTAATCCACTCAGATTTATGTAATTTATTTTGTGCAGCTAAAATATTCCAATTAACTTTGTTTTGTTTTGTTTTAAATTCAGGAAGAATGCTCTGTTCTTTTCTTAGAAATTTCCCAAAAATATTTTAAGATGGAAAATATGATCCACAAATTTCTTCTAGTTCTGATTTTTGTGGAAGAAACAGAGAGACTGGAGGCATATAACTGTAGAAGGTTGGCCCCAGCTGGGTCCCAGGCATCCACCAAAGCCTCTCCATCACCCCCCTCCACAACTGGATGGGGGAGAGAAAACACAACCAAGAGTTCATTAATTGAGATAATGGGAAAGATCACTCACCAAATACTATCATGGGCAAAACAGACTGGAATTAGGGATATTGCATTTATACTAAAAAAAAACAGAGGAGAGTAATGTGAAGTAAAGACCTTATAAAGACCTTATCCCACTTTTCCCTTCTTCCCAGCTCTACCTTCTCCCCCACATGTGCAGGGTGATGGAAATGGGATTATGTTCACTTAGTTCATCACACATTGTTGCTGCTGCTCAGGGAGGAAGCAGCTCCAGCATGTTGTTCTTCTCATGGGAGATAATTCTCCATTAACTCCTCCAATGTGAATCCATCCCATGGGCAGCAGTCCTCCCCAAACTGCTGCAGTATGGGCTGCAGTCCTGCAAAGACAGACTGCTCCAGTGCAGGTCCTTTACAGGGACACAAGTCCCACCTGCTCCAGCATGGGCTCCTTTCTCCACAGGTTTGCAGGATCCTTCATCTGCATCCCTGTGGTTCTCCATGGGCAGCAGGAGCGCAGCTGCCTCACCAGGGGCTGCAGGGGAATCTTGGCTCCAGTGCCAGGAGCACCTCTTCCCATCCTTCTGCACTGATCCTGGTGTCTGCAGAGCTTTTCCTTTCACACATTCTAACCCTGCTTTTCTCTGGCTGCAATTACAACTGCACAATCACTTTTTTTAGTCAATTCTCCTGTAGATGTTACCACCATTTCTAATTGGCTCAGCCTTGGCAATCAGCAGGTCCATTTTGGTTTGGAGCTCCCAGAGATTGGCTCTGCTGGACATGGAGGAATCTTCTGGCAGCTTCTCATAGAAGCCATCCCTGTAGTTTCCCCCCCTCCTCCCCTCGTCCCTGCTACCAAAGTCTGGCAATGCAAACCCACCACAGACTTTATGTCAGTTCTTCCCTTTTTCAGCTGGAAACACCATACATCTGTATGTGCAAGATAAAAAGCACCTGTGTGTTCAGGTTTTCTGAATATTCGGTCTTCTGCTTTATATAATTTATTCATGATAAATAACTTCTAACTTCACATTTTCCTTAGTTACCATTTCAGGAGTGTAGTAGGAAAAAGGGGGACACAATGTTCAAATTGTTTTGAATTTTGAGAGTACCATAAGTCTGGATATCTGTATACATAGTATGATGTAATTATCTGAGAGTCTGGATGAAGAAAAAATGGAGGGAAAAAAGAGTGGAACAGTATAAGATACCTTGTCTTTCTCTTCTTAGCTGAAAACAAAAAATAGAGATTTGAGCCTCATTTGCATGATCACATATTCAGCTGGATAAAAATGCGTTGTTCAATGTCGTATCTTGTATATTTTTTGAGATGAACTTTATCTTCAGCTGAGGTAGTGATTGGTCAAAAGTTGGGCTCAATGACCTTAGATGTTTTTTCCAATCTAAATGATTTTGGGATTCATAAAAATGCTCCTGCTATACAATTCTACAGTATCACAGTTGGGTTCTTGCCTTTTGTTTATTTTAAATCTTATTATGGACAGATTTTATTATGAAGATTTTATTTTCTCTTATATTTCTTAACCTTACAGTGATGTGTTGTGAAGATTTCAGAGGGTGGTTTCATGAAATTTTTCTTTTTCCTGTCTGAGGAAAACTTTGACTTCTAGTGTATTCATAAAAAGAATGACTGTTGGAAATCAATCATTTCCCACGGAAGAAATCCTTTTTTTTTACCATAACAAATGAAAATAAATAATACATAAATAAATCAATTATGTGAGGATTCTTTTTGGTAACAATTTTCACTGGTTCAAGAAAAAATGTCAAAATACAGTTGCATTCAGGCAATGGAAGTTTATGTATGGGAAATGTAAAGAATCATCTTTGGAGCTGGATGTCTAATGTGTTTTTTCTTTACTTTACAGTGACCCAGGGTGGGGATGCAATTGCATCTGATACATGTCCTGATCCTGGAATTCCTGAAAATGGGAAGAGGGTAGGCTCTGACTTCAGGTAGGTCCATCTCAAGCTTTTTACTATGAGGATAGTAAAACATTGAAGTTTGTGAAAGAATTTCCATGCAGGAAGGCATTCAGAACTCAGCCGAGCAGGTCTCTGAGCCCCCTCTTCCAATTGGGTTTGCTTCAAATGGAGTAGATGATGTGCTCTTCCAATCTTCTTTATTCTGTGAATCTGTAAATGTCATAAATGAATCTATACATTTCATACAGCTTTTATGTGTTCATGATACACGGTTGGCCAAACACACTCTCATCTAATTGTGGTCCAAATCAGTGGCATATGAGCAATTGTTAAGAAACAGCAGCAGGTTCAAGAGCACTGATAAGCTCTGAGTGGGTAAGGAAGAAAATTGCTTATTTTCACCTCTAGGGGGTAGATTGCAAATTGAAAGAGAAAGCAAACTAAAGTAGTTTTGGTGAAACTGGCTCAAAGATCCGAAGCGTGAGTCCAAAGAAGATCTCAACCACAAATTTCCCAGCAATGCATAAAAATGCCAAGAGGGAAAACCCAAAAGAACCTTAAAGCTCAAGGTACATTTTAAGATATCCAAGGGAGTCTAATGCCAAAGACCTTTGCAAACCACAGTCAACTGTTTTGAGCATAGATTCTTAGGAATGAATGTGAGTTAAAGGTACCTTAAATGCCTGGGGCTTACTTATGAGCATTGCTTGTGCTTGCTAAACTGACAGAGTAAGGCTGTTCCCCTTCCTCTTTCATCCCAGCCTCTTATAATATTTTCATTTCACCAAGTGTATCTTACTGTTCATGAGGATAAACAAATGCATAAGGTGCTCAACAAGCAATATCATATAACATAAATAAAACATGTTCTGTACTTTGATCATATTAATTGTGTGCATGTTTTGGGCCTCCAGTTCTGAATATTATTTGAGAGAAATGATAACAGTTTGTTTTCCACCTAAACATTACTTATTATCTGACAAACTCATTATGCAACAGCAAATGTTTTTTGTGTACTTTAAAGTTTGTTAATATCTATTTAAAACATATCTATCTTAAACTTAACTGTCTAAATCAAGAAGGATATTTAATATAGAAATTTTGACTGGAATTTGGTTTTTGTTTCTCTGAAATGACAAATCAAGCTCTTCCACAGGAGAAGGGGAAATAATATTTCCTGCTGCTTGCATTTCTCCAATGCAATAAAAGTACTCTGAGGAGTAAAGAAAGGCAATGTTTGTTTTGTTGGTTTTTTTTCTTTTCTAAGTGGCAAGTATAAACACCAGAAGGAGCTATTGTTCTTGTCAGGAGAATGACAACTGTGAATATTAATCTGAACTAAAACATGTGAAAATGCACATTATTCAAAATCTTTTCCAGTCTACTGAAAGACATGTTATAAGTGGGATTGATGGAAAGGCAGAGGGTTTATTTTCCAGACAGCCTGAGACCCAACTGATTCAGTGATGACAAGTTCTTTGAAAAGGGTTTCACCATTTTCAGCATAATAATGGCATTCATTCTAATATAATAGAGCAAACAAAGAGGTACTGAAATCTTAACCTTTTCTTTCTTTCCTCCTGCTGTGCTTCTACTGTGTTCATTTCAGGAAGTAGGGAGATAATTTTCAGTGATTTTAATTTATTTAGATACATTTTAGATAGATATTTAGATACATTGGATAGATATTTAAATATTTAGATAGATATTTAGATACATTTTTGGGGAGAAATGACAATTCAGATTTGGCTAGAGTAACGAGAATGCAATCAATACAATTTTGAGGTCAATATCACATTTTATATTTATGTGAGATTGCAAACCAGCAGATTGTTTAAATGAAATCTGAAATGTATCTAAATAATACTGTTTCAGCTCTGCTTAAATATCATATGATATGTGTCGTAATGTGAAAATGCAGTCATTTCCCACAATTTCACCAACGCTTGTAAAACAAATGGCTTTTAAATTTCCAAAATAGATTTTGAAAATTAAATTAGATTTTTCATATTAGTATTTTCTTTTTTAAAATATATTCTTCCAGTCAAATTCTAGCCTTCTTTACAAACCCACAAATTATTTTTGGATAGAGTTCAAATTTAAAATAGAAAAAGTAAAATGAGGAAGCAAATTTCTTCCTTTTGTTCGAAGTTTACAGAGAGAAGTACCAAAGCAAAACACAAGACTTATGGTGCTCACAGATTTGCTCAGTGACTATGGAGGTAGAGATGAGAAAAAAAAAAAAAACAAAAAAAAAAAAAAAAAAAAACAAAAAACCAACAAAACTCCCCAAACTCAATTAAAACCTTTCATTCTTAACTAGTGGATATTAAATGAACTAGGAATTTTCTTTTAAATCACATATCAAATAAGCTATAAGACATCTTCAAAAGGATGTCCCCTTTTTAAATGGGAAACTGTCAAGATTAATCAATGGAGAGACTCAGCAATTTCAATGTGAGAACAATTTGATTGTAGACTGTGATCCAGATGCATCCCCTCTCCTGAGATGCTTCTTTAGATCCATAAGGAGCTTTGGAGTACTTTGTGCCTTGCTCTTTAATGTGCATTTTTTTGCATTTTTCTTCTTTGTTTTTATTATGTTGTATTTAGCATAATTATTTTGTGTTCATTGTATTAGTTTGTGTTCAGATATTTCAGAAGATTATACTCACCATGTAAAACATATCAAGTTCACATTAATTGCCCTTAGATCCTTAGATACAAACTATTTCCAGAGCTTTAGGAAAAAATACCCCAACCCCCTGAAGTAAATTTGTAGAATAATATTGAAACAAATTGAATCATCATGAGTGTATAGCTTAGTGTGTAATGTTTTATGTATACATTAATAAAAACTTTAAAAGTATTTCTACAATGATCTAAACCCAATCTAAATATAAAATCCTTACCTTACTGCATTAGATATAAAATTATTTGTATTCCTCCTGTTCATCTACCTCAATCTTGTTTTTTCTTTGTGAGGGGGATGTTCAGGTATTTTAAATTATAAATTGCTGTCGGAGACAGCCAATAACTGCAGATATAATTTCACTCTATATTTTTGTATGTGCACAGTTTTGTAATTCTCCTTATGTGCCTTGATGGTAGCAAACTTAAGGGAAATGTTGGTTTTCATGTTGCTTCATACATCATTACACTTGTGGCATGGTCTTCATCCCATATGATTTTTAAATACTTTACTTCTCAATTTCTGTTTTTCACTGCTAGGTAGCAGCTTGGGGTTTTTTTCCAAGAAAAAGAAACACGGAGATCCTAATTCTAAAAAATAGGAGGAAATGCCATTAAAAAATGTGTTTATGGCATTAAAATGTCATAGTAATGAGTAATATTTTCTTTACCAATAAAATAAACTAAATTTTATTAATTTGAGATTATTTTTTTTCAAAAACTGCTTGATCTCTTTTTCTGAGGGCTTTAAGAATGTTCTGAAGATTATGACAAGTATAAAATAAAGACAATTTTAGAAACTTACATTACTTTTCAAGAATTTTACGCATTTTGCATAAATTATGGAAGAAAAAGGCCAATATTTTCCCTGCCTTTCTGAGTTTTCTTATTTAACAGCTCAAGAACAAAGTGACAGGAAAAGCAGTTTTCAAAGCTTTTTGAGATTTGAAGCATCATACTAAAAACTTTAAAATTAACCAAAACAAAATCCTAATGAAGTTTTCTGACAGAATGAAAAAAATACAATAGAACCACATAATATCAATAAACAATACAGTTAGCATTTATGAGATTGTCTGAGGAGCTGAGAAAATACTTGTCCGTGAAGGGTGGGAATGAGCTTGTGATGGTGAATGGCATTTCATGCAGTTCCTCCCAGCACAGTTTCAGCATTGAGCCTCCTGAGTGCCAAACAGCAATCCCCTGATGTTTAGGACTCAACAACTCACAGAGCCCAAACTGAGAAATCTGCCTTGTTGAGTTCACTTACTTCATGACACGGGACTATCAAACACAAATTTTAAAAGTGCAAGGAAACAAGCAGCAGAACCAGTTGATTATGATGGGGAACAAAGAACGTCACAAATAATAAATGGAGCCAGATATGTAAATACTGTTTAAGAAAACTGTCTGTGATATAGACCGTAAGTGTATACAGTTTTTGAAAATCTTCATAGCAATTGGGCAGCATAAGTAATTCCAAAAGGATATATTTCAGTGTTACAAGTGTAATCGTCAAATTTCAGTCCTAAACAATTTATAGTTTAATGAAATGTTTTAGAGGAAATTTCAACAGGGTCAGGAATAGTTAATGAATTTCTGCCACTGAATAAAATTAATATTTCCTGGTTTTATGTTTTGAAAAATGTCCAAATTGCTTATTCTCTCATTTGAGTGAATATAGCAATGTTGAAATTATTTATTAAGTTCTGTTGCCTGAAAGAATTGTATATATTTTTGATTGATATATAAAAATTGATTTATATTTTATTAGATAAAATATATATTCATATATTCATTGAACTCATACTGTTAAAGAATTTAGTGTCACAATTGTTTTGTATTCCTTAAAAGGTGGGCAAACTGAATAATAGACCTTTCCCCTAGAGTATAAGTTGGTTTCTTATGAATACAATATTGATAGAGCACCTGATTTTTTTTGTTTGGATTTGGAAATACAGTCACTTGGCAATATTTACATTTATTTGAGAATGTTGACATTAAAATATATTTAATTCCTTCCTTCTGTCTCCCCTTTTTGCCCTAGGGTGGGTGCAAGTGTGCAGTTTTCCTGTGAGGACAATTATGTCCTTCAAGGTTCTAAGAGCATCACTTGCCAGAGAGTGACAGATACACTGGCTGCCTGGAGTGACCACAGGCCAATTTGCAGAGGTAACTGCAATTCTTTGGAATTTTTTTGTGAAGTTTGGAAGGGTAATTTATAGTTTTTGCTGCAATTAAATTCAAAAGTAAGCAAACTAAAACAGGGAAAAATATCTCATGTATATGTGTATATATGATTACAAACGTACAAAGATTTTTATGTAGCTTGAAGTATGCAATCAAATGTGTAGAAAGACTATCAATTTAGGGAACAAATTTCACTTAAATAGCTTTAATTTCACTTAGTCTTTCTTTTTGTCATGATAAACTTACTTTAAATAGAACTGATTGGTTAGGTTTATGTTAATTTTTTCTAAATTAATTACTAAATATGAGATTCTCACTCATATTATGTTTTATCAGTCACAGATATTTACCTAGTCCTGATTTTTCAGTAAATTTCTTTCTGTTCATCTATTTTGGTCAACTTTACATAAAACCTGACCTTCTAACATATTTCTAAATGTTTTTGCATTTAGACCCCCCTGCTTTAAATTCCTGCCCACCCCACTTTTAAGGAGGAACAGGGGAAGTGGCTTTGTGATACTTTCTATGTTTTTCCATTGTGATCTACTGTCTGTAAGAAAAAACCAGAAAAATATATAAGTGCTGCCAAAGTACATCAGATCTGAGGTGTATAGGAAAAAATAAAGAATGGACCACACCAGGGTCACAGGCAGGGAGGCCCCAGACACTGCTTACATTAGCTTGGTGCTGATGTAAATGCTCCCAGTTTCCTTTCATTCCACACAAAAATCTTACAGCAATCCATTCCTGCTTCCTGTAGGCAGAATGCAAGGCTATCTAACGTTTTTGTGCAATCTTTTGCAATAATTCCATTTCCTAAACGGACCTCTGGGCTCAACTTCAATTGTCTTCTTGCTTGGCTTTAGTCCTTTCCCCTGCCCATCCTTTTAGCCTCATCTTAGAAGTTTGAATAGGAGAAAGGTAAAGGAGTAACAGCTTGGATCAAAAATCTCTCTACAAGGGAGATGTTTCTTAGCCTTTCTTCTTTGAGGACAGCTACAGGAGGGACTGGCTGGTGGTTTTTATTGCTGCAAAGTTGCACCTCTGGATTAGTGTCTGCTGTAGCAGACCTTAGGCAGGAGGAATTGAAAATAAAGTAATAGATTTTGTGATAGTTATGGTCCTGGAGGTACGGTGTTTCTAGCAGTTACTAGAAAGAAAATGCCCTGTATTTCAGATCCCATTATTTCGTCCTTGTTGTTCCCTCAATTAAAAGAATATAGATTGCTTAATACAGCAGCAAAGTGTCAAGCTTTCTGTATTGTTAGTAGGCAGCATAGTGTGGCATCCTTAAATGTGATTAGCTTTTTGTGACACTGAGGGACATGGTTTGGTGATGGACTGGACAGTGGTAGGTTCAGCCTGACACTCGGTGAGCCTAGACCTCTTTCCTAACCTGAGTGACTCTGTGACTTTCTTTTTCCATGTTAAGTACAGACACCTTTATAATAACTGTTAAATGATGCTTTTGTAGAATTTCCTGTGTAGATGAGGGGTTTGTTTAGACTTCTACTGGGATTGTAACAGAAGATTTCCATGTGAGATATCTGAGACTTAAATTGGTGAGTGACTGTTAAGACAGTTTTGGTCATAAACATGGAATCTTTTGGATTCATGGAATCGTGGATTAGGGTTCAAAGTGTAGTGGTTTTGATTTTTTAATTTGAGATTTTACTAATTTTCAGATTTTTTAAATTAATGTGTTGATGAGTGTGGCAGGTTTGGTGTTGGCTAATTATTAGTGTACTTTTTGTTGTGAGATAGGATTAGGAGAAAGGTAAAGTAAGTTTAAAACTTTAAAAGGGTATAAAGAAAATTTTATTAATAGTAACTAAAAGAAAAAAAAAGTAGTAAGAATTAAAACATGACAGAAGGGAACTTAAAGATCATCTAGTTACACTCTCATAGACATAGGCAAACATTTTCACAGAAAATGGATTTCTAGTTGATTTACCTTGTCATAGAATTATAACAAGTTCTCAAAGTCTAGTCTCTCATATCATAATAAAGAACCAAGTTTTGGTAGTAAATTATGATGTTGGGATAGAAAATCTGATAGTTAGTTTAATGTAGTTCCTTTTTTCCTACTTGTACCAATCACACTTCTATCATGGAGAAGATCAGGCTTCCTCCCAGCAGTTCATGAAGTAAAGAAATACCCATATTTCATGCTTTAGAATGGAGGCAGCCACAGAGAGAGATGAAAACTGAAATTTTCTAAAGTACCAGAGATATATTGTGTGGTTTATTCCAATACTCAGAAAAAGAATAACCAAGTTTTTAAAGAATCTAATCATTCCTCTTGCCTGTACTGAAACTTAAGTAACTGAAGGTACTACATTCCATTAAAAGGTAATGGAATATATATGGATAGATTCTGAGATTCTGAGATTTGTATCTAAGAAATTCTACAAAGTATATATTTAGAAATTTTATGATCTAGACTCTCTGTTTAGCATTTTTACAAAGTACTGTAATACCATAAGCATGACAATGACATTTTGAAATATTCTGAGTTCTGTAAATCTGTGTCACTGGAAATGATATGTCTAAATATTTTAAATACTTCTAATTCCTTAAATATTTTCAGAAATTTGAATTTTCTTCTAAAATCTATCCTTAATGCTCTTTAAAAGATAACTGAGTATGTTAAGTAATATATTTTTAAATGCTGACTATCTGGGTTTGCTGAATGTGACAGAGAGATTGTGATGGTTTCAGAACTAAATCTGCCTTGCCAAAGTCAGACTGCATACTGCCTTGAACCACTTTATATTTTTTTCTTTCTAATTATATTTCCTGAGGTGTAAAGATCTGAGACACCACAGAAGGTCATGTTTAGGTTAAGGACATGCAGTTACATAAATATTGAGATACATGAGTTTCTTTCTCCAAGTCATGGGGAAATCATGAAGGAAAGCACATACTGGCCCTTACATTCATGGGTAGAAGGCTCCCTCCATCCCTTTGGAAAGGGTAAATCAATCTCCAAACAGAGTATTGATATGATAATTTTGAGTATTTAATCTACGTAAAGTAAGAATAAAATATTGTAAATGTTGGGCTGATTAAATTGAAAAGTGCTCATTTCTTCCCCTGTAGGTAAATTTTCATTATTTTTTTTTTTGTCTGGCTGAAATATCTTTAAGGGCAGATTGTTTTGGAATATATCAGCATATTAACACTTTCATGGCAAGTTGTTGCTAATGCTGTGGCAATTTTATAATATTTATTTTAAACAGAGCATCTAGTCTAAGGCAATCTGGTTTGTTGGTTATCATTTTAGCTAGAACATGTGGTTCTAATTTACGTGGACCGAGTGGCATTATCACATCACCAAATTACCCGGTTCAATATGAGGACAACGCACACTGTGTGTGGGTCATCACAACAACTGATCCAGAAAAGGTAGGCTTTTTCTCTTGTCTCAAGTAAATTTTGGATTTGTCTGAAAAATATTTTATATATATTTGCAGAAATGCATGAACACATGCAAGTCTGTATTTTCATTTAAACACAAAAAGGAACAGAGCAGAGTTGTTACGAAAGTACACTGGGCTCTAGAGAGGAGAAAAGTAGCATGTGTGAAAATGTCCACTCAGAGTAATAGGTCTACTAAAAATTTTCAAGTTTTAAATACATTTTTAATGAAGTACAGAAAATCATGATCAAAATTCCACATTGCTAATTAAGTTAATAGTGAATTTTTCATGTTGCACCTTGATACCTAATCACTGTTGAATCTTAAGATAAGATTTCTTGTCATAAAAACTGTACATTACAGGTAAGTATTTTGAGAGTTGTTAGTTATTTTACTACCTGCATATTTTCTTTACAATCCACTGTTTTCCAGTAATGATTCTTAATACATAACTATGAATTAGTAATCTAATTGCATAAGATAGTGGTTATACCAGAATATATTTACTGTTTTTTCTGTAAAATCAGTAAAGGATGGAAACACCCTACCTGTAGGAAAAAAAAAAAAAAAAAAGAGAAGTTGAAGAAGTACTTTACTTATATTGTGCTTCTGTGTAATGAAATGCTGAATAAATGACTTGCTATATGGCAGGGAATGTATGATCTATATGTACTTTCATAATTGCAAACCATATATTTCCTGTGCAGCTTTTTGTAAGACTGTATTCTTGACTTCTTTAAAGTAGTTAAGGAAAAAAAAAAATCTTACCATAATTAAGTGAAAATGTTGAGCTGCAGAAAAGATAAATTTCCTTCATGCTTTCATCGTATATTTTTGAGATTTAAATACTGTTGCTTTGTGAAGTTAATTAAATTCGCTTTTTTCTTAAAGAGGATTCAGTTTGGCTCAGTAAAGATATGTATTCAGGAAAAATGGGCAAAAGTACAAGACTACCATATTGAGAAAGATTTCACTGTAGTGGGACTCCTCGCAGAACAGAAAAAGCTCTTTTCAGTTCCAAACTGACCTGCTATATTTTATTTAAAATAGTATTAGATGTGAATATTTCTCCTAGAAGCCTTTGACTTTAAAATAATTGCATTTTATAGAAATTATTAAATTAATTTGCATTTTTTAAATATAGAAAAACATTTAAATTATGGAAAATGTATGAAAAATTAATCTACTCAAATTTATATCCAGTAGTGTGCTGTCTTGTTGATTTTGCAAAACACAGTATATGTTTGTAAGAGAAAAATTAAATGTGTATTTTAAAGAAAGTTAAAATTCCCACAAATAGAGGAGCGTATTGGCATCTTCATGCTTTCTTTATTCGGTTAATTTTAATTTTAAGTAGAAAAATGGTACTGACTATGCTGTTAAACTGTCCAGAGTGTGTTTTCTAGGGGACTCAGTAAACCTCCATCTACTACAATAATGCACAAGTTCTCTTCATCACGCACAATGTATCTTTCTCAGTGAATTTAGAATTTTAGTAGTGCAGAACTTGATGAGATTGGTGTGGATTAATTTGGACTTGAAAGTAGAGATCTTTGGGCAGGTTGCTAGTTCATCAGCCACAGGAGGAATTGCACACCCAGACAAATAAATTATGTTATGTTCAAAATTATGAAGTCTGAGAAAACACTTGAAGCTTTTACCCAGAAAAAAATTAACACTGGTTATATCCACTCTGTGGAAGGTAAAGACCTGCTAACAGACACTGATAATCACAGCATGAGACAAAGAGGTGTAACTTTTAAGTCTTTCATTTTTGACATGATGGGCAATATTGAATGTGTTACCTTTTTATTGAACTTGGATTTGTCTAGCAGTGCAAGCAAGGAAGAATTTTCTTAATTTGATATCTCTTGGAAAGGCCGTAGTTGCTTTAGGACTATGATGACTGTAAATGTGAAGTATTAAAATCAGACTTATTTAGGGCTTACAGTATCTTTAGGTTGCTTTCACATAAAGTCCACATCATTTTATCAGTATTGGCATTTCTATTCCCAAATAACGGCATTGGCAGTTAATACCTACCCTTTCAGTTAATAAAAGATGTGAAAGAAAATCATTTTACTTTACAGACTATCTGATTGAATGGAACACTACTTCTTTTTAATAAAAAAAAAAAATTGCTAGCATTTTGAAATCTATTAACCTTAAAAAAAAATCAATTACCAAAATAATTTTCAGGTTTTCAAAACAATGAAATTATTTTAAGATATGCTGAAAGTTTTGCGGATTTTCACCCTGGACTTTAATTGGAGAATGACAGAACTCTTGAACTTTGAACTTTGTACTGAAGGTCTGATTTTAGAATTACTTTGAGGAATCTACTCTTTTGACTTGCAGATTTGAAAATATTTATCAGACTGCTTAGGGTCCTGTTGATTTTCTTTTCCAGGAAGCAGACAGCTCATGACATACTGTTACTCTGTATTTTAAATTACTTTTGACTTACTCTAAAAGTGAATTTGTGGCCTTTTATCAGGTTAGGTTGCAAGTAGAATTTTAAAGATAAGATAGTGGTTCCTCTTAACATAACATTCAGTGAATTTTGAAGAGGATAATGCATTAAAAGACATTTCTAGGTTTCCTTCCACAAAAAAAAAAAAAATCCCCCCCAAAAACCACACAGAAAACAAAAACCAACGAAAAAAAAAGCCCAACAAATCAAACAAACAACACCCAAAAAAACCATCCCAAAACCATAATGAGCTGGAATATTTTACTTTTTTTAATGGAAAAAAATTCTAAAATTTGCATTCTGGTCCTGGCATGGGGGCAGATTTTTAGTGCCAATTCAAAATGAAAACAAATTTCAACATCCTACAGAGACAGTAGCATAGTTTCAGGTCTTAGCCAACTGTATCAAGATCATTTAAAGTTAAAGGTTTCTCTAAGATTTATTTGTCTTTTTCTGAGCAACACAGAAATCTAAATTTTAGTCTTCTCCTGTTCAAAGGTATTCCTGCTTATTTCTTCCTTAACCATTTATTTGTTTCCTCTGGATCCCACTTATTGCAGCTTTTGATCAGCATCCTACTGAGTCATTTATTAGACTTTCATTACTTGCAAATACAACTTTATGGTGTTCTTCTGACTGTGTCAAGTGCATGCTGTAATTTTTTACAACTCCTCATTGTTTTAGCTCTTCTGTTATGCAATTTCTCAGCTTTCTAGAATCAGTTACTTTGAACTCTTTTGAGGACGTACTGGTGTTCTCTTTGCTCCTTCCTTACTGTTAGTATAATCTCATTAGATTATGTACTAACCCTGCCTCTACCCCTTGCTGTTTCAATTCCTTCTCCAGCCTGTGGATACTTACTGCCTTGGATTTCCTGCTGTTTTCACTGTTTTATGGTAACATTGCAAGGGCTCAGTTTTTCAGCCCCAGTGTGTCTATTGGACGGCAAGATTTGTTGCATTATGGCGTTGTTGCTTCAGCACGGATGCCTAATTTTGCCCAATATTTTCCTGACTGATTGCTGATTGTGGTGTAGTAGATGTGCTATGGGCTGCAATATTGCCAAGTTTAATGACCTGGTAAATAAAGACTGTGTCCCAGTTACAGGAGTTTTTATTGAAGGCTGTACTTTCTGCACCGTACAAAGCACAGATATATTGAGTATTTGTTTGAGCCTAGCAACTTCCTTCTTCTATAAAAAGTAAAAGTTATTCACTACAATTGGCACAACTGAAGACATTAAAATTAATTATAGTGAGAGTGGGAAACTTCACGTACAGTTTTATGGGTTTGAGCTCTCAGGTATTTGTATAAAGTTGGATTATGCCTCAATATGTTGGCATGAAAATATATTGGTATAAAATGGTATTTCTGATTTATTGCCTTTCAAAGCACATAGCTGGGGAACTTCAAAACAACATTTTTATTCAGAAAATCTTTGCCCAGTTCACACCTAGGGAATTCGCATACTGTTACAGTTGATTTTTAGATAATTTAAGATAATTTATTCTTGCAATATGCTTTAAAAGTGCAATCTTACTAGGTAGCATATGGTAATATGCAGGGGGATTGAGTGAGATTATCTTGCTGATTCATGGATTGTTTCAGAAGTTTGTGGTAGCTCAGACAGGATCTGTTAGTGACACTTGTCTTCCATATAAGTAGCTTATATATATATAATGCTCTGCAATGAATTCAGAAACTGTATCTTGTCCAATTAGGAGACTTAATGTTAGAGTGGGATTTTTGAGAATGTGCCCTTAAACAGGGCACATTTCATTTCTTCAAATTTTCATTATAGACAAGGCTCCTGTCTCTCCAACTGGCCGATCAGATCATTCTGCCACACATAAAAGGTGATTTAGCATCTACAGAACCTGCAGTGTAACTGTATTCTGGCTGGGGAAGAATCTCTTGCTGAGCACCAGATAGCTCATCCCTAAGAGATTATTACCGTAATCCTAAAAAAGTTAATTTTATCTGAAGAATTTATCCTCTCACTCTGTATTACCCTTTTAAGTTGCAGACATCTTGAGGATCAAAAATATGTAGATCTAGGAACTACTTTCACTAAACTTTTGTGTATTCATGGCAGTGTACCATTTCATGCTTGTGTTTACTCAATTACTATTTCACAAATATTAGGATCGATTTAATAAAGTGAAGGACAGTCATTGTGAATTTAGGATTCCTCATTTTTACATCCTATGCCTTCTGCATCCTACAAATACAGTAGCATCTTTCTAAAACAGATATTTCCCATGGAAATGGAAAATGAAAGCAGACATTTGTATTCTCTTATCTCCTTCATACAGTGTTGAAGCTTTATGCCATCTGTGAATGTACATGTTCTAATTTAAACTTTTTTTTTTTGTTGGTATTTGCCAGAATGGCATCTTTGATTTTAGGGGGCTATGACATCATTGAAAAAGAATTCACATAGTTTAGAATTAAAATTACTAAAGTCCTAGTAATGAACTAAACAGCTACTGGTTAGGTTCCCTCTTGCCTTGAAACAGGCTTGTGTACTTATTTATTTTTTTTTATAATTGAGGATTACAATTTTGGAACAAAAAATATCTAAAGCATTTACATCACAAAATTCTTGTTGCCCTATAAGGATGAGATTTTTAATTTTCAATGTCTTAAAATCTCTTACAATACTTCCAGAGTTGTGTTAGTTTTATAGCATTAAATGCATTTCAAAAAGAAACAAAGTTGTTTGTAAATTTTGGTATATTGTGCAAAAGGTTCTTATAAGCCTACTGGAAAAATCATGTTATGTTTAACTGATTCCCTACAGTATATGTTCATCTTCAATTTGAATTCATGTGCATAAATTGTGACACAGAGCTCCATATACATACACGTGTTATAAAAAAAAAAATATTGTGAAAAAAGCAATCACAGTTTACTTTTAAAAATCATATATTTTTGATGGGTTTTGTGTATAGTAATTGACATTTCTACCTTTCGAAACATCATGTGATTAAGATGTTAGAGCTGGAAAAAAAGACACCATTTTAACACTGAAGACACTTAGAATGGAATTTGATTTGCATGTATGGGTCCTGCATGTCTGAACTCTGTTTATATTTGATGTACATCTGTGGAATAGTCAGTAGAGTCAGAACAGGGCTTCACCTCCTCCTAAAGCACTCCACTAGAGGCTGATGAACTAAATCAGCACTGGGCTTTGCTTGCTCTTACTGTATCAGAGCCAAAGGGGATTTAGACATTCAAAATGTCACCCTGTAAGGTTTGGTGTATACATGGTGGTGTGGAAGAAAATGTGCTACAGTAGATGAAGGATATCCTGCACAGATTGAATGGGAAGGCCATATATATGGAATGGCCATATATATGGAATGCAATAACATCACTTCAGACTGGGGTTATACCGGAGTTAAACTGCTGAAGAAAATCTCTCAGACATTAATACATTTATTTCTGAGAATTTTGATGGAACTGAGAAACCCAAATCAAAGCCACTTTCTATATTGAGTTTAAATGTCTCATTTGAGCATTAATTACAAGAAATTTCGACTCTTGTTTTCTTCAAACTAGGGGTAGTCATGGAAGATGGATGCATGGGATCAATACTCATCTCATGACAAAAGCATCCAAGCACAAATTTCCTTCTACACAAGGAAAGTATTTCCCGGTTGGCAAGAAAAGCTAACCAGAGGAGCAGTCTTGATGCCACTGGTGTTATTTCCTGTGGCATTTGCTTTATTTTTCTCAAGTGATTTGTAACATCAAGTGCCAGAAACCACCAAACGCTAAAGTTTTTTGCCTCATAAGGTCATTGTCACAAATACAGGCTGACAGTTATTATTTCTTACTATTTACCTTCCCTTTGACCTTTCTTCCATGCTCTTTTTGAGCAAAGGAAACTAACTACTGAGCCTTATCTGTCTTCAGTATCTCATATGTGCTTTCAGGATATCAGCTAGATTCACACAACTGAGATTTAGCTGTAGGATGGGAATTTTATGAGACTCATATGGATCTAAGTATGACATATTGAGTTGGAAATGGCAGTTTAGGGGAAAAAACAACCAGTAAGACTTCTGGGAAAAAAAAACAACTATAGAAGCATACACATGAAAGAATGGAAAAGCTGAAAAGGGGGATTTAACAGTACATTTGCTGTGATATTGTGTTTGATTTTATAACAAGTCCATAATTCAGACAAGCAGTTGGAATGTATTAGATGGTAAAGCAATGCTCAAGGCAAACAAAAGTTTCAGTGTCCAAAAAAAGTCAGCAAACAACAAACAAACCAAAAATCAAATCCTTGGAAGTGATCAAAATGATTTTGTTGAATAAAAAATGTATGCTTTTTTCAAAGTTTAATGCATCCATTTCTTCATGTTCTAATACCAGATTGAGGACCCTGTCAAAAGAAAGCAAAATGTGATATTTTCACTGTGATATGTTTCTTCTGTATCTGCTTGGGTCAGAATTATATAAATCCATTATTGTGACTTTTTAGTTGAATACTTAATGCAGCAAAAGTGTTTGCCTTTCTCATAGATACACTTTTCCAGACTGTATATCTGAAAACTTCACCATTATTTTGGCCTGTATCTTGAAAAACAAAACCAGACTATTCCTCTTTGAATTTTTATTTTATAGCTTAAAAAATCCCTTACTCAAAAAATGCACCCCCTCCCACTCAAGTCTAACTTAAAAGTGCCTTTTTGTTTTCCAGTTACCAGAGATAGTTTTTCCCACTTAAAAAAGTGGGAAAATAAAACTGTTAAAAAAAACCAGGTACAGCTTCACTTTTATAATTGACATTTATTATCCAGTCACTGCATGTACATACTTCATTTGTTGCTGAGTGTTGGGTTGTTGCCTTCAGCTTTTTTTTAACAGAGAATTTTATTAGCTGCTCATGCACTTCCAATTCCTCCATCATTTCCTTCCTCCCATGTCATTTGTCCTTTCATGTTGGTCTGCCTCAGTTTCTTCTTTTTTGCTGTTTTGATCTTCATCAATGTATTTTTTCTGGTTTAGCTTTAATCTTTTCTTTCTTTTCACTTTATGTACTTTCAGAAAGCAAAAAAAAATATATACAGTGTTCAACTATAGAATCCTACTAATATTCATCACTTAAATGGAGCTTAAAAACTGATAAAAGAATGGTCAGCTGAAATGTTAACTTTTAATTTTAACCAGAACAAAACAAGGAGTTTTTATTCATAGTTTCTTAATGTAATTACAATACTTTTCAGCAGAACAATGTACCCGTTGGTGTTGTGACATATTATGCCACACACACAAAAAACCTTATTTACACTCAATTTCTTCGTAGTAAAAGGGATTCAGACAACTTTATTAAACAGAGAATCAATTACTCTTTCTAAGCCACAGCTGAATATGCTTTAAATATATCTAAATACAAGACACTTTCTTTCCACATAGTATAGAATTCAAATCAATGTATTTGTCATCACTCCTGAAGATATAGACACATGCAAATAAACATTGGAATGTTTTACTTGCATAATACAAATATATAAATAAAGCAACATAAAATTATTACTATTCTCTCATTTAATTCAGGTTTGGGCTTTTCTTTTTGGACAGGAAGTACTCCTTACAGAGTGTGCATCAAAAGACAACATTCTGGCGCTGTGTTAATAAAATCCTAAAACTAAATCTCCACTTTTTCTCTTACCTTTGTTTGTTCTACAAATTATTTTTAATTCCCTTGAAAAGAACTATTAGGTTTATTCACCATTAAATCGTCATCTTTGTAAATCAAAAATATCAAGGTTTTTGTGTAGACACTTTTCCCATTTTTCCTGGAGTGTCTGCAACTATTGATAGTATATAATACCTGAAAAATGTCCTTGAAGTTTTTGCTTATATTCCTTTTTTTCCCTGTGCATTTTTTTTCACTTTTCAAGTATTCAGCATAAAATATCTTTGTACAGACACTGTGCAGCCTGATGGAGTTGGTAATGAGGCCATAAACCCACATTTACTGCACAAGGAGGCAAGTGCTGCCGAATATTTTATGCTCCTATAGTTCTTTGTTACCTCACAAAGCACATTCATTTGCCTTGCCTTGGAACATGATTGTTGGTGTTCTTTTTATGTGTTTCTCACCATTTATCTTCTCTTGTAGATTATTGCTTGGGTACATTTTCTGCTGGGAAAATGTCAGCTGATAGCTTCTAGGCGAAGAATAGAAAAATCTGAGAAATTCACAGATTGCATAGTGAACTGTACATATATAAATATAAGAAAAAAAAGAATATTCTAAAAATATTTTTATTTTCTGATAATTATTACTCTCACTTTGCTTTAGCAATACTATAGATTTCGTGTTGGTATCACAGTAAATAGAAACTTGCAAGTATTTACATAATAAATTTTTTAGAATTTCATTTAATAACCTCAATTTGGTGTAATATTAAACAGGAGACTCATATTTTTAAGACGTATTGTAGAGACAGAAATAAATGGAGGACCAAATTATTAGCCAGATGTGTAAATTGCCGATTTCACGAAGATGGCGTTAAAGGGGGAGGATGTAATTCTATTTATTGGAATTTTTACTTAGTCTTGAACTATAACAAAGTTTATAGTAAGTTATGATAGAATTAAAAGATTTTCAAAGTGTCATGTGGTAAATTCGCCCCACTAGGGCTGATTTGATAGCTGAGACAGCATGAGAAAAGCAAACTGCAAGGATGTCTCCATAATTTAAAGCATTTAAGTGCACTCCCTAAATTAATTTTACTTTATTAGGGTTTTTCTATCTTCAAATTAAACTCCTCAAATGGTATTGTAGCCCATTTAAGATGAAGTTTTCTCCTGACTTTCATTAAGTAAAGCTGGAATATTCAATGCTTAACGTGACATATGGACAATAAACTCATAAATGTTAAAAAGAATAAAATATATATGTTTGAAAGGGTGCTAATGTCTAATTAAGTAATGTTTTAAAATTCTGGAAATGTGAATTAAGAATTTTGATTAGAGCTTTTCAGAAAATAAACATTACACCAAAATGTGATGCTACTTTAAAGTAAATAGAGACAAACCTTCAGTCCTAAAGTGTGATCTCATCAAGAAGCAAGGCAGGCATTATTACACCTGCTGTATATTGTGAAAGGATTAAAGCAGATTAGCAAGCTGATTTGTCCCAAGAAAGGTGTGGATAGACTTGAAGTATGTTAGGAAAAAACCAATGGTTCAGCACTTGGTGGATTTCTAAAATCTTCTAAGAAGCACCACCGTAGCCAAACCCCAGAACCTGGTCCTTCCTATCCTCAGCTTCAGTTGGCTTGAGCACTGAATATTTCAGCATTGATTTGATCCACAGTACAGGTAACAGACTCTTTACACTATCTTTTAAACATAGCTTTCAATTTAGCAGGTACTATCTAAAATCCCTTGGGTTTATGAGCCTTCGGGTCTATACCAGTCAGTCACATGTCTATGTGTTAGTCATTTCTTTAAGATTTCTGACTTGTTGAATAGATAATCCTTGAAACAGGATGCAGAAAAAAAGGTTAACTACCCTTTTAAAACTTGCCCCTTTATGTTTCTAAAAATATCACCCGTAAAGTTAAAAGTGAGAATAAGGTTTACACATGAGATCTACAAGTGCTTAGTGCTAATTTACGGTACTAGAAAATAGTAAGTGCTTGTTTGTCACATCTTCAGTCATTACTCAGCTTCTATGCAATTTTTTTTTTTTTTTTTTTTTGCATTATTGCCCTGTTTTCAGCAGGAAGTAACCTGTTTAAAGATTTTTTTTTCATTCCTTATATTTTCCAATATTGTTATGAGACAGAACTTGCAGGGGAAATACTGGGTTTGATTACTGGTCTCATCTCTGTATCCAGGGGAAAAATGGCTTAGACAGAGCTTGTCAGGTTGGCCAGACCTTTTTCATGCAGAAATTATCTCAACATTTTACTCTTCATTTATTTAATAGCTGTTATCACTGTTTCAGGCTCACTGGAAAGGTAACAAGTGAAGAGCTTGCAGCATAATTCAGGTGTTCTGTAAAGAGAACAGAGAAGAGTGCTGGCCAGAGGGCAGGGAACCTTGCAGTTTTCTCTGCTGTCCCTGCCTTTATGATGGATTTGATCAGTATAAACCAGAGTTCATGAAGCAGTGTTTAATCATAATGTCACAGGAGGAACAATTTCACAAATCCAGAGGAGGGTACATTCATATCATAAATGCAAATAAGCAAAAGACAATGTCACTGCAGGTTTTCTTCCTATTATTGCTAAGATTTTTGGACCTATTTATTTTTGCCAGATATGTATTGCATATAATTTTTTTAAGAGATTCATACCATAAACTGAATAGTTTGTCCCCTTGTATAATTTTTTTATTATAGGCCTTGCTATTTTATTTTCCTGTTTCTAGTAGAAAGTAGAGATTTTTGCAGAATCACAGAATCATTGAATATCTTGAGTTGGAGAGGACCCATAAGGATCATCAAGTCCAACTCCTGTCCCAACACAGGACAATCCCAAGAGTCACACTATGTTCCTGAGGGCGTTGTTCAAGAGCTTCTTGAGCTCTGTCAGGCTTGGTGCTGTGACTGCTTCCCTGGGGAGCTGTTCCAGTGCCCAAACACCATCTGGGTAAAGAATCTTTTCCTGATATCCAACCTACACCTTCCCTGACACAGCTTCAGGCCATTCCCTCAGCTCCTGTCACTGTCCCCACAGAGCAGAGATCGGTGCCTGCCCCTCCCTCCCCTCACAAGGAGCTGTGACTGCAGTGAGGCCTCCCCTCAGTCTCCTCCAGGCTGAACAGACCCCGTGCCCTCAGCTGCTCCTCACACAGCCTCTTCTCAAGGCCCTTCACCATCTTTGCAGCCCTCCTTTGGCCTCACTCTAATAGCTGACTGTCTGTCGGTGTCCAAAACTGCCCCCAGCACTCAAGGTGAGGTCACCTTAGTGCAGGACAGAGTATTATTCCAGGTGAGGTCTCATCAGTGCAGAGTGGAATAATTGGGCAGCGGAATGTTCCTTTTCAAATTTTTAAATGTGATGACCCTATTAGATGCGGTCTGAGTCAGAATAAACTTGTGATATTGCAGAAGTTGTGTCTTCACATAGATGAGGAGGAATTTAGTCCAGTTCTCTATGGAAAAAAAATAAGAGATTATTGATCAGACTCTTGAAAATAAATTTAAAAATATTAGCAAGTATCAGTAGGAAATCTTAGTGTGATTCTATAAAAATGATGTTTCTTGTTTTCTGCCGGCTTATTATTTGAAGAGAAAACTGGTTGTTTTATTTATGATATTCGGTTAAGTGAAAGTTAGTACTATTTGCTGTATGGCTGAGTTTCAGTAAATTCATAAGTGAAACCAAATCTGTGTTCAAAAGTATTCTAACACTTACTGGTATTTTTTTTCCAATGTTGCATGTATTTCAAGGAGATATATACTGTTTCCACTTGAGTGTATACTGGTATTTACTGTTGGTTTTATACATAAATGCAATTCGTCAAGTTTAATCATTCAGGGAATTGTGGAATATTTTAGACTGGAAAATACCTTCAATACCCTTGAGTCCAACTGTTAACCCAGCACTGCCAAGCCTACCCCTAAACCATGTCTCTAAGCAACATATCTACACATCCTTACATGCCTCCAGGAATGCCAATTCAGCCATATCTCTGGGCAGCCTGGTTGAATGCATGACCACCCTTTCAGTGAAGAAATTTTTCTTGATATCCAATCTAAATCTCGCCTGGCACAACTTGAGGCCTTTTCTTCTTGTACTGCTGTTTGTTACCTGGGGGATCGGCCTGTATCTGGCCACAGCTTCCTCTTAAGCAGTTGTAGAGAGTAAAAGGTCTCCTGTGAGCTTCATTTCATCCAGACTAAACAACTCCAGCTCCCTCAGCCATTCCTCATTAGACATTGATGCATTTAATGACAAATAATAACCTTTGTGCATGACAAAATTTCTTAAAATTTACTACTGGTTTCTTTTATTTAAAAGCAATATGTAATGATGAAATCAAAAATACTGTATGAAATTTCATATCTGATTAAATTAGCCTCTCAAAGAAATCCGACTTTGTTGAGATAAAACAATTCCAATAATAACAATTCTCAATTTGTTAAAGATCATAGATTAATTACCTCTCTTTTAGTAACTGGAATCGATTTTCCTTCACTTTCCATTGAATGGACTCTATTGATTTAATGGATAAACAAGGTCTATTTTTTTAAACATTTTTAGTGGTTTTTATTAATTGTAATTATACCATGTAGCCTAAAACTCATGTATTTCCCAGCTTGTTTTCTTAGTCTCTGGGTGCTCATGTTCACAGACTTTAATCAGTGTTTAAATCACAAAACAATATACTGATTTGGTCTTTAGAGATGTGGGGCATCCTCTTCTTGATTAAAATTGTTTAAGGGTTTAATGTATCTGCATGGAGCTGTTCTCAATATTGTGCTCTCAAAGGCCTTCTCTTTGCACCTTTCATCATGTCTCAGGGCTATAGAGTAACTCCTCTATTATATTAAAAAAAGCAGACATATTAAGATCTGTGTAGTAATTCCACTGATGCACAGAGGAGGGAACCACTGGACAAATTCCTGCCTTAGGAAGGGGCACGGTGAAGAAGCTTCTTTTCCAGGACATGGGAAGGCATTTAATTTTTCAATTGTCTTCCTAAGAAAAGGGAAAATAGAGCCTAAAGCATCCCTGGCAGTTTGCTGCATAAAAATTAAAATCACAATTTTAATCAACATGCCTTTTGAGATTTTCATGCCTTTCAGAAAAAGGAAGCACCTGTTAAAATGATCTTCCTTTTCCTTTTAAGATGACAAGTAAGAACACCGATTTCACAGCATGGTTTTCCTCTTCATCACCATCAGTGGTAACATTGCTCATTACAACAAAAGGAAATATTTTTAACCTAGTGAAGAGCTTAGTTATTTAACAATTACTTAGCAATAAGTTATCACTGGAACATAACTTGCTTACTGATATTTCTGAAATATGTATAAGCAAAGACCTGTGCACTGTGGTAAAGTATTCAGGATTGAAGTGAGGCATAAACAGAGGCTTCACTGCAAGAACGAGATGTAGGTCACTTTAGTTACAATGAAAGTTTAAAATGGAGACCAGCTCATTAGAGAAACTCACCATTCTGCCTGAGAAGGAAAACATCTTAGGAGAAGTTCATTCCTCTCTAAGCAGTTCTCATTTCAAATTTGGTATTTAAATAGGTGGAAGACAATGACAGATGCTGTAAAATGTGAAGTTTGAAGCTGTAGGAAATAAGAAATTAATATATTTTTTTTGGACTCCAAGTCTGATTCTTCTCTTATGGCTGTTCTGTTTTGCAAAGCACAAGACCTCTCTTTTCATGGAGTTCACAGACTGCCATGGGGGGTTTTGTTCATGCAGGTTTTAGCCTCTCTGCAGATGTCATTCTTCTAAGCTGTGTTCTCTATAGTTATTTATTGGCAAAAATACCTGGCAACAAGTACAAGTGTAGATAAAAAAATCTGATTTATTTATTTAATCAAAATCTAGAAGTTTCTAGAAGGAAAATCTAGGGATTTTGGGTTAAGATGCAAAACACATTTTCTCTTTAACAGCTTTCTTCACTTCACAGGTAAATCTTGCAGAAACTTGCATCTGCAGAGCATGAGCAGAATCTCAGCAGGTGGAAAAATGAAAGGAAGATAGGACAAGACCCAAGTAGGGCCTCCAGTTGTCCTAAGAGAATAAATTAGGCTGTGTTTACATCAGCATTAGCAGTACAGTGCACCACAAGCAGCTTTGTACTGCAGAACAATTAGTGCTAAGGGCATGAGGTTCTCACTGTGTATATTTCAGAGTTTTTACTGTGGACTGTTTCTTTACCCTGAATGCCTGTTACTGGCTGGAGAGCACCTTCCATCTTTTTATGCAAGAAAAGAGATGAACCTATCTGCTTTGAGACTGCTCTGTGATGCAAATCAAAGCACAGTAAGAGCAGATGACTCGAGATTGTTTCTGAAGTGCACCCTTGATCAAAGCCTTGATGTGAATGTATTTTTAATCTCCTGGTACAACCATCACAACACACAGAAAAGCCTGACATTTGCAGGCACATTTTACATGCAGGATTTGATTGGGTCAATGGACAAACAAATGAAGACTCAGAAATGTCCTTTTAAGATTTTATATATCTTCATGAAATTCAAATACAAATCCCACACAACAAAGT
Source organism: Melospiza melodia melodia (assembly GCF_035770615.1). Classification (NCBI taxonomy): domain Eukaryota; kingdom Metazoa; phylum Chordata; class Aves; order Passeriformes; family Passerellidae; genus Melospiza; species Melospiza melodia. The sequence goes on from NC_086196.1 coordinate 5,906,588, forward strand.
CGTTTCAGAACCTGCTTTATTCAGGACATTGCCTGTAATGAATGTATTCTTGCTACCCGCTAGTTGTTTGTTGGTTCATTTAGCTGGTTTTTTTCCAAGGCAAAAAAGGCACTTAGGTAGAGTATGCACACTGGCAGAGTATTTGTGTCATGCTTTAATTCAGACTTTCTCACAATTAACATAATAATTCTTAATATTGTTCTGCATTATCAGACTGTTAACAGCTTTCTGAATTATCATTATTTTCAATTGCGGCTTTTGAAATATTCTGTCTACAGTGCTTACATTATCTTTCAGGAGAAGGTATTGCATTGCACATATTACGTATGTGCAAATCTATGTAGAAAACTAAATGCTTACAAATTACTTTTTTCTACATTAGTCAGTTATTAAGTCTGTTTAATTAGTGGCCTTTCTGCTCTGATGTTATCTAAAGGGAAAATATATGTTCATTTTTTCGTCAAATAGCTATAATCAGGGAAAGCTACACAGGAATATATGTCCTTAGGCAGATATCTCACTGCCAGTCTGATGAATAACTCTTTTAGCTATACTTAAAACAGTGAGAGATCAATTACATGAAGCACCTTTAGACATAAATGGGTAAAGATCTACATTTGGATGTTTTAGAGCACATTTCAATTACTGCACCATAAATAATCCTTTCTGGCCTCCAGCTTCTGCATCAGTAAATTGTGGACCTCTCACAGTTCCTGTATCTCCAGGCAATGTGAGGATTTTACCTCACACTTTCAAATTACGCTAGCCAGCTATTTAGATTTATACTTAATTCCAACCCAAGTACTTGTTTTTTCAACAAATTTCTATTTGCCTTTTTTTTTTCTTCCTTCTAAAGATGAAATTTAAAAATCATTTTACAGTGTGTGTTTGAGCACATCTCATTTCTATTCAAGTAAATAAGAGACATGTTTTCAGAATAACTACTTTTAATGCTTTTTTTTTGTTTAACTTAGGCAAATCAAAATACAGCTCTTGAATTGGGTTTAAAATAATGAGTGAGGTGGCATTTTTATTACTGCACTAGTTTTATGGTAATTTAGTATAATCACTTGAACTGTAATAAGCTTTATCATTTTAGTTGTACCTACACTGAGCCAGGGAATGAATCAGATTACTTCCAGAGGTCACTTGCAACCTAAATGATTCTCTGATTAACCAAAATGATTGCAACATTGGGAATATTTAATATGTTCATACATTCATTTCTCAGGTGCTAGGCATTCACCTCCTTTCCTAATGACATAAGAATGACCAAGCATGTTTGTGGCATTTCAAGTATAACCAAATGCTTATAGACAATTTTAAAGACATTGCAGCTTTTCATTTAAGCCCTGTACAATGCTAATAATAATTCTTGAAGGTATGTGATTATATGAGCAGGAGTTTGAAAAAGAAGGGCCAGAAAATATGATTTTTTACAAGTTTTAATGAAGTTTTACAATAAAATAAAGGCATTATTCAAGAATTGTAATTCTTGTAAATATCTCACTATGATGACTTTATCACTAGTATTTGGAATTAATTGTGTCAGGTCTTTTTCTTGTTCTACCAGCTAAGATATGAGTACTTAAAAATCAAGAATATTTTAAAAATATTTAAACATATTTAAATATTATTTATTATATTATTAATTATATAACATTATATACATTATTAATTATATAACATTTAATATTAATTATAATTATATAATAGTAATTATTAGTATTAATTTATTTAAATTAATTAATATTTTATAGAAAATAATTTTAGTAATTTGAATTGCTTAATATTCCCAAACCCCAAAAATAATAGGGTCAATTTCTTTTAAAAATATATGACAGCTTTAATAGACATGAGTAATATTAAGAGATCTAGTTTGAATATTTAAATATTGTCTTCAACTTTTACTTTAAGTTCACGGTTGGACAGCTTCATCATATGGGGATCAAAGATTTGTGTGGAGTTTTTGACCCTTCCTGTGTTGTTCCAACATATCATTTTACTGTGAATAACTAAGTGACAGTTTGGAACATAATTAATTCACTTCCCCTTCAAGAAATACTCTACCTTCCTCTTGTACTTAAATAATATGCAGACAAAATTTCGAATATTGAAGATATAGTCATAGCTGTCAACCATTAGGACAGTGATAGACTACTACAATTGACTATTATTTATTGAGTTTTGTACGTTTTAGGGTCTAAAAACTTTCACAATTATACAGATCGAATTTTTACTTTTTTCCCCCAACTTCTCCGCATGCACTAGCATTCAGACAACCTGTAGTTGGTTTCACAAATTAGTGTTCTAAATTAAAAATCCTGAGGAAATCTTCATTGGATCTGTAAGCTGAATCCTTGTGTGTGAGGCAGAAACTGCTCGGTCTGTGTATGTCTTGTAATTCCCAGAAATCTTCTATTGGTAGTTTTTGGCTGGTGGGGTTTGAATCAGATTCAATGAAACAGATAGAAAAATGCTAATGGGGATTATTGACACAGAACACTGATCTCTCTGACAAAAGTACAACTTTTTTGGTGCAGTGTAAAAATGCTAATGGCACAGTCCAAAGGTCTCCAATAAGTCATAATGGCAGAATTAATCTCCATGAGCCATTTTCTGAGACTTTCTACACATTCATATTTGCCCTTGGTTCATGTTTTTAGGTTATCTTTGCAATCACATAATGAAAAATGTTTTTAATAAAAACAAAAAAGGGTTATTCTGTACAGAAATAGAGACAAAAAGAAAATCTACAACAAATTTTGTTTGTAGCACTTTGGAATAGTCTTTTATAAGAATGACGGACACTTTGTAGTATTAGAAACAAAATTGATATATGCTTGCACTATCATTTTCTAGATAATACGGAATATATTGGAAAATTAAGAAATATGCTGTCATTTCTCACGTTTATTTTGTCTGTGATAAATGTTTCTGTGAAGCTAAATGAAACACCTCCTTTATTAGTATAAGAAAGACAAAATTGGTCTTATTGCAGCTGTCAGATTGTCTCCAGAATCAAATATATTTTCATATAAAGCAATATGCAAAACACCTAAAGAATTAATATGCCAGTAAAGATTTTATTGAAATCATTAGAATATATCTTTATATATTCTAAACCTATCTATAACCTTTTTATGGAGGCACAGTACATCCAGATATAATTCAAGTATTTTTTTATTTAGCTAATAAAAATGTCTACCAAATAGACACTGATAGTGATAAAGAGAGAATAAAATAGTTTGGAAATTACATTATAGATCCATATTTAGAATTAATAACATTAAGATAATCTCAAATGTATTTATTTTTTTAGTATTGTTATCTGGATTTGTAATTCATAAAGAACCTTGGGGTTTTTTTCCTTTTAAAAAGCGATTAAAGGACAGGAATATAAACAGAATAATTCTTTATTATGCCACATCTACATTTTTAAATACTTCTTGAATCAATTATTACATGTAAACATTTTCTGTGATAGAAAAGCAAATGTTGAACTTTGAATTGGCATCAGACATATTTTATTTCATTCCACTCAGTCTCACTGGCCGTTTATGTCTCTTGAGAGCAGGGAAATGAGAGCTGCTCAATAAGGCCATGCTATTGGCAGGTATTAAGTTATTCCTTTACACATCAACTAACTCTTGGTTAAAGCAAATGATAGTGGAAGCCAAACAGAAAGAGAAGTAGTTGTGGAACCAAAAAAACCCCAAACAACAACTTGACATTACAATTTTCTTTATTTCTACTCTTTATTTTTAACTAGCGTCTTTTTAATGAGAATCAGTGTATAAAGAGTTATTTGCTCCTAACAGTTAGATACGCATTCTTATAATTTCTTTATTCTTTGTTTATTTGGATTTTAGAGAGTTAAAAAGGCTACATATTTATCAGAACACCTGTTCTGTTCTGTTCTTTCAGAGGTAAACTTGACTTCTTTTTATTTTTAAGACTGACCAGCTTTGAAAATAATTGCTTTTGTCTGCCTCCAGTTTTATTTTTTATTTTAAGAAAGGATCAAGATTGATTTGTGTACAAACTCCTATCTTTGCCAAAGATTTCATATTAGTGTCTTAGCTTTTCACTTTTCCTTTGAGGCATATTGTACATTGCTATTTAGGCAGCTTGTAGAAGTTTTGCAGAGGAGAACAACTGAAATTAAAAAAAAAAAAAGAACAGCCCACAATCAAACCCTCAGAACTGCTTTGTGCTCAGTTTCCTGGTCATTTGTGGCTGTGGAACAAAAAATAAAAATCTCCTTAAGTGCCATATTTCAGTTTACAAGATACTTCTATCTTTCCTGAAATCCATCACTTTTGAACACCTATCTACTAGCCAAACTATTCAAAGAGTGAAGATAACAAGAGTCCTTCCGAAATAAATTTTACAGAAGTGCCATTTTAGTCTAAAAGCATTGTATTGTTGACATTACAGCCATGCTATTTTGTCATATTCAGAAACTCCAGCTGAGTACTTACGTGATTTATACTTTTTCCTTCGTTTAAATTTCTGAGAACTAAATATTGTCTACTATAAATATTTTTTAAAGGAAATAATTTCTATTTGGTTGATATTTTCCTTGAAGATTCAGGTCAAATTGGCGCAGCTTTGCAGTTGAGGTCTCATAAATGTTGATTAAAGAGAAAAAATGTCTCCCCATCTGTTGCAGACAGATGTATGCTCTTTTAAGGTGTCTGACTTTTTCAGAGAGGTGACTGATGATTTGTGTTCAGCTAGTGTTCTGTTGTGACATCCATATCCTCTTCTAGAGAGCTGTTACCTGACTAGCTGTCACTCATTCTGTAACTGAGCAGTACATTACACTTTTCAAAATGTAATGTCCTACTTAATGACACATTTCTTTCTCTTTTCTTTTTCTTATTTTATTTTTTTCTTGTAAGGCAATGTCACCAATTTTTCAAGATCACCTTTCTAAATCCCTCTACAGAGAGTACCTCTCTGTATTCACATTCCTTCCCAGTGCAGAAACTTGAATATTAACATAAAGTTTAAAAAACGTTGAAATTTCTATGTATCTTTAAAATCTGAAGCTAAAAACACTAACTCCAAATAGAATTTAAAAATCCCACTAACACTCATCAATCATTAAGTATTTTTTCCCTGAAGAATCAGCAGTTAAGTAATGATTTGTTAGATAGCTAACTCATCAAGAAGTTGGACCACTTCAGATGTGGTATCTATTGTGACTGAAACCATAAGGGTTCACTGTCTCCAGCTAGACTTAAAACACAAAGAGAAAGTAAGTGTGTGTTAATAATTTAAATTTTTATCTACTATCTTCTTAACCAAACTACATTTCTCATCTAGCTGTGTTCAGTACTGCAGCTTACTATATTGGCATTGCCAGTTTATATATGGTAATGCCAATATTTTTGTTTCATGTGCAGTGTGGAGGTGGAAGGTGCAGGAAAGAGAAAAATTAAGAAAAGTGAAGATAAAAGAGATTAGCCAAAAGAAGTCTTCTATAAATATTATTTTTTAAATAATCCTTGTTTGGCACATGATGCAAGTATATTTTAAATGCCTAAAGTCTTTACAAATAAGAAATAAGTAGACTATTTAAAATATTCATTATTAAAAGGAATAAAAGGAAAGCAGTGATAAACCTTTCAATAACTGACAAGAAAATATATTCAAATTAATAAAAAGAAGCTAAGTCAAACTTAACTTTGGACTTAGGTTTTAGTATAGTAATTTTTTTGTTGATTTCTATTTACAACATCTGGAGAAAGAGGAGCAGAAGTGTATTAGGATAAATCAGGTATTCTGATAGATGGCAGTAGCTAATATTTGATCAGGAAATTTATTATCTGCTAATCAAAAACGGTTTTGTGACTAAATGAAAGATTTTGGAGACAAAGGCCAGTCTACAGCTTTTCACATCAGATTAGAATGACCTCTGTCAATGTGTTTCAAATATGTAGACAACAGGGAAGTTTTACTATAGAGATAATACCACGATGTTACAACTATTGATACTTATAGAAGATTGTAAACTTTTTCTGCTACAGAAATACAAGTAGTCCTCACCATTAATCACAGTACCACAGAAATGAAAGTAACAGTAAAGCAATATGTGTTAGAGAAATACAGTGAAATTAATTTTCTAAGGCTATATCTACTGTTATTTTAAGAACTCCTGGTCACAGAATGGTAACTCATCAAAAAGAAATAAAAATCTTGTTCACAGACAGAGGAAATACACAGTATGTTTAAGCAAAGCTAAGAATTAATTTTTAGTATAATTGAGATCTTAGGAGATAAATTCAAGAAAAAATATTAGTATACATCTAATTATCAGTGAAAAAGAATAGTTCATACAGAAGTCTCAATATTTACTATATATGGTATACTTTGTGTGTATTAGATACTAAGTTTCCTTTTCTCTGTTACCCTAGAGGTAATTTTGTCCAATATATTTCTTGACCCCTGGTGAATAGTATATAGCTGTGTGGCATAGCTCCTGTAAATAAAAAAAAAAAACAAAAAACAAAAACTCATTCTAATGGAATAAAAACTTGCTATAGATATCTGTATACGATTATCATATTACTTTGCAAAGATAAACAAAATTAAACTGACTAGCCATAGAGACTTGCTTAATAAGAGAAATTGTCTGTCACAGAAATGAAGTAAAACAAGGCTGCAATCCCCACAAGAAAAGTTCAGACAGGGAAAACCTAACAAACACCAGTCCTGAGGTCTTGAAAGTTCAGTGCAAACGTTGTGTCTTGTTACTAGGAATGGCAATGCTGCATTACAGCCCTGTCGGGTTACAAGATAGTGGGGAACCAGGGTGAAGTCTCTTGGGAACTGACTGCGCATTCTAGTGGTGCCTGGGTGTATTGAGATTTATTAATATTGAGGGGTATTTAAACTTGCTATGCATATAAGAAACATTCACAATATAAATAAATGACTGGTTCAATGATATTTGCTCGTCTCGCACAATATATTAAATGGGTGTAAGGTTTTGTATGTTGCAGCTAAAAGATGACAGCAGATATTTATTTCTCAGAAAGAAGTCTTTGTAAAATATTTTGGAAGTATGCGTTGTAAAAAAATGAACAACCTCCCAAATCTAGTGCAGCCGTTAAACATATTTGTCTGTCTGTGTGCATTATTTGACCACATGTTAGTGTATATTGACCATGTGGGATTTTTTATTTTTACACTTAGGAAAAGTTTTGTGGCATTAATTATATTCTGAAGTCCAAAACTGCTATCTGCTAAGTGTATCTGAAAATCTGTTCCATGTAATATTACACTTTAAGCGTCCATGTCTCAACAGAGCATCTCTGTTACTTTGGGCAAACTGAGATAGTTTGCCCAAACAAACAGAGATCTCAGTGTGCTGGGGACAAGGGATAGGCAGCAGCACCTACCACTTCAAAACTCGCATTTTTTTTTAATTGGTGCCCACCAGGATGCTACACCAGTGGGAGTGAGCAGATGTGTTTTTCAAGGGCTTAACATTCATACAAGAAATCCAATTACATGTCCACAATGGGTTTGATTCATGCCTGCTTTACATCCTTTCATCTAGAGTTCCATGTTTTAACAGGCCTGTAATCATCTGTGCCTTGAGGAACTGTCATGCATTTACCCATGTTTCCACTTCAGCGCATCTGAGTGCCAATGTCTTCCAAGATGTAGATGATCTGTATTTTGCTTCAACAGGTGCATGCAACAACTGCATCCTGAGCAGTGCAGGAAACTGTCATTCCTCTTGCTGCATACTGATATGTCAAATATCAGTCATAAAAAAACTATGAGATGTTGAAGTAATTGAAAGAAGGTGTGTCAGAAGTCCAACGCTGTAATCAAATTTCCTTTTATCATCTTATTAAATTCTGAAAGAAAAATTTGCAGATCCCACAGAATCAATCTCACTCAGATGGATTTTCTTTCTAGCTTTGTTACATATTTTGTTACAGTATTATTGTTTAAATTGTCTAAATTTTTTCAGCAGTTGGGGAGGAGAAGAGAAAACCTTAATGATTTAATCTTGCATAGTGTCACACACCATGGCACAAAACTCGGGTGCTATATAATTGCATGACTTGGAGTTTCTCAGATGACTCGACTGATTTCTTTCTTTGGATTCTTAAGTACGTTGGGGTACATCAAGTTCATAGTTGTGCACTTAATTTGGTTTTTTAAAGTTCTGTGATTTCATGTAACTGAAATAATAATAAAACTCTTTGTACTATGAATATAAAACATTTTACGGCAGGGAAATAAATAGGTAAAAAATTATTGGTAAATGAGAGCATGTGAACAAAACATCAGAAGATTTAGACATCTTTTGGCTTGCCATTTATCACTATATTTCATAGAACAGTTCAACTATTTTTGTAGAAAGGTTTATATGATGGAGACAACACTTCGCTTCACATATTGAAGCAATTTTGTTTAATTTGTACTTCAAATACATATTTAATGAGGATAGAAAACATAGTTATAAAATATCCAAATTAATTTTGCATTTCTAATTTTCAAAATCATATTCATTAAGATTGTTTCACTGTGAAACAACTTGTGCAACCTGATGTAATATTAAACAAGTATCTTCCTGAAATTATTTCAGTAGCTCTCCACTTTCATATTTTTCTGTAAAGGTGCCCGGAGTCTTAAGTATAGTTCTTTTATTAATTTCCATTCATGGCAGAATTGGACAGTTCACATTATAGATTTTTTATTATTCCTGCAGTCATTTAAGAGTGGTGGAGAGCGAAATATGAGCTCTTCTTCCTGGAATTCAGGGAATAGTTCAAAGCTGTGCCAGGGGAGGCTTAGACTGGATATCCGGAAGCATTTCTTTTCCAACAGGGTGGTTAAACAGTGGAACAGGATTCCTAGAGTGGCCCTAGAGTATGCCCCAAGCCTGCCAATGTTTAAGAGGGTTTGACAAATGCCCTTAATAATATAAGTTAAATTTAAGTCAGCCCTGAAGTGGTAAGGCATTCTATTCTATTCTATTCTATTCTATTCTATTCTATTCTATTCTATTCTATTCTAGTCTAGTCTAGTCTAGTCTAGTCTAGTCTAGTCTATTCCATTCCATTCCATTCCATTCCATTCCATTCCATTCATCCTACCTTTACTATTCTACCTTTATCTCTTCTATCCTGTCCTACTCCTAGCCTAGCCCAACCTATGCCTGATAACAAAGTCCATATTGCATGCATTGTTACAAGTTATTGTCTTAGGGCAAAAAAGGTCACCAATGTTATTAAGCATAGAAGATGTCAAAGAACATTTATTCCACTTTAAATTTTATTTTATCTTGTTAAAATTACATTTTTCATTTTCATTTCAGGTTTTTACAGATTTAATATCATTTCTTGGTCAAATATTAAAAAGTGGTTTTAGACTTTAGAGATCTTTTGTGATTTGCTTTTGTTCTGAAATGCTAGGACACAATTTTATTAGGGTTTCTCAAGCTCTTTGGTATAATGCTGCTATTGTTGCTCAAGATAGATAAGTTTTTCTGAGAAATAAACCTGAACATGATTTATCAAAATGCTTCCCTTCAGCCTCCAAAACTGCATTGTAAAGTCTCATTCTTCATCTCTTTGTGATAAAATTATATAATGACAGTGTTAGGGTTTATTCTAAATATTAAAAAAATGCGTGCATTGCTTATACATTGTTATAGAAAAAAAGGAAGAAATTGCAGGAACATCAGACTACTGAGGTTTCAATTAGTTAAGCAAGGAAAAAAGGAATATATAACTCCACCTAAGGCTTTTTGGTTTGCAGGTATCATTGACATTCAAGTCAAATTTTAACTGTTCTTGTATCTTAAAAGCTACTTCATTTGGTCACTGGCCCAGCTTGTCTCAAGTATGGTTTACATTGCATTTAATTTTCTAGACAATATATCTTCATCTTTTGATGTCAGTGGGAATTTCAACAAGAAAATAACTGAGCACACATCTTTCGAAAAAAACCCTAATATTTTTAATTGGTCCAAAAGTCTTTGAAATCCATCTTTAGAGATATTCTTCCTTTTTCCCCACACTATTTTATTGATAATGCAGTTTGCTATTGAGTATTTTTTTTTTAGTAAATTATTTATATGTTTCACTCTGATTTAAAAGTAAGTCATGTAATATTGCAGAGGGAAAAATGCATGTATCCTTAACTACTATTCTCTTTACATTTTAATGGTGTTTTTACATAATCTCCTCATTGAATATTCATCACAGATGATGTCTTAGCAAACTGACAGAAACTGTTCTGTTTACCCATTTATAATTTGAATTAGAGCCAAACAATGTCTTCCACCCAAATGTGTACTTATTGGGCACTATGATCTGCATATTCAAGCAGATTGCTGTATGGTCTTGATACTAATGACCAGAGATCATCTTCACTGATTCCACTATATTTCTTATGAGGTCTAGAACATTGCAGGTCAAGAACAGCTCTACTCAAGTGATTATACATGCAAGGACATAAAATCAAGGTAAACTCTAAAGGAATCAGCCTGTAATCATTAAAGTAAATCATATTTACCACTTCCTCTTAATATATATGAACCTCATGGCACAGGATGAAAATAAATATATTCATTACCACTGAGATGCAAGGGACATTTTCATCATAAGTATGGGATTTGAGAAAGTACATTGAGATGTCAGAGATTGGATTTTAAAGCCAAGACAGGCAGGCTTTTATTAACAAAAAATTAAATATGTAATTGTGTTTTGTGTTGGGGTTTTTATTTTTGGAAATTTAAACCATGCGAAGCATTGCTGAACAATGTTCAAAATGTATATGCTGTCATCACTATTGTTATTTTTATGGCTTTTGGGAGAAAGAGTTTTGTTTTCTCCCTGTGATCTCTAAGAGAAGTTTAATATTTACTGTAGATGAATGTAAATGTCTTCGTAAGTCATTTTATTAGAATTAATTTTAATGTTTCAATTCTCCTACATGGTTGTGGTAGGTTGATCTTGCCTGGCTGCCAGGTGCCCACCAAGCTGCTTTCTTGCTCTTCCTCCTTATCAGGCCAGGGGGAGAAAATAAGATTAAGAAGCTCATGAGTCAAGGTAGGGACAGGGAGATTGTACACCAGTTAGGGAATATAGATTCAACTTTGGGAAGATTAATTTGCAGACAATTAAACATAGAGTAGGATGGTGAGAAACAACAATAAAAACTTTCTCAAGTCAAACTCTTCGGCATCCTTCCTGACTGATGAAAAGGTGTGGGGAATATGGGCTGCAGTCAATTCATAACAGCTCCTCTCTGCCACTGCTTCTTCACACTTGTACCCTGCTCTATTGCAGTGTCCTTGTTTTGGGATAGTAGTCATTCAAAAACAGCTTGAATGTGGTCCTTCCCACGTGCTGCAGTTTATGGCTCCTTTCCTTTTTATTTTGTCATGTCAAAGTGTAATTGTAAATTATAAAGCTTTTGTCACATGCTATGATTCTTATTACTTCCTAGGCAGCAGGTTGAATTAAATTTTAGTTTATGAAAACAATAGTAAGAATAATACAGAGAATTATTCAGAAAACAATTTGGTTTTTATTTCAAAAGTACACTTGGGCCAACAAGGCCTGTTGTTGTATATTTTAAAAATAGAGTAGGAAGAAAAGCTCTAAAGAAAATGCAACTTTCAAGGTCAGTTTAAGTTAATGTGTTAATATGAATGCCAAAATTTCATATTCATAACTGCTTGCTATTCATAATGTAAGCACAGGGAAAAATAATTTACCTGTTTTTTCAGAATGAAGTTAACCTCGATGTATTTAAACTTTGTAGTGTATAACACTATCTAAAAACTTCCAGATTTATGTAAAACCTTGGTGCCCTGACAATTCAATTTCCATGTAATGTTACTGAGATTTTATTACAGAGATATGCATTCATTCACAGTTCCTTCATTCTCATCATGTATATAAATGTTTTGTATTTATAAATGTATATACAAGCAGTTTATATATTCTAGGATTATAAATAAGAGTTTTTCTATATGAAGCATGTGTTTTCTTATTACACCAAACACTTCAGTACATCAAAGATAGAACTTGTTTGTCCATCCTCAAGTATCTGTTATGGTATGAGATGCTCAGGTATTCAAGATGCTACAAACAAGGCTGATGTGTATGACACAGGAAAATCCATGTCACTCTAGAGAGGACGACAAGATGCAAAGACATCTTGTATGGCAGAAAATATCAGAGTGTGGACATCTGAAAGAAAGAAACACTATATGCTGACACATTGCTTCGTTTTCCTCTTAAAATTCCATAAATGTAACCTTCCATTAGCACAGTAAACATACCTGCTTTATCAGAGTTTCTAACTTGGCTCAATATGGCCCAGAGCTTTCCAGTCTCTATTTTAAAAAGCATTGAACAGTAGTTGTATGCATATCTAGTGAATTAATTGAACTGTCACATTGTATTTTTCTGAGGCATTTCTTTCTATGAATATTTTGGCATTTCCTTGGACCTATGGAGGTTTTTCAGTGTTCACTTCAATTGCCTTTTTGCACCATACAGTGTGATGGCAAGATGTGTCACCCTTCTAAAAGAAATAGTTTGTGCTCTTGGAACTATTATGCCACAATAACAAGAAACCAACAAGCTCAAGTGCTCTACTTCTCAAAGAAAACTGGTGGTTTTGGACCTTTCAGCTACTATTGACAGATGCTTACTACTGCAGGAAATTATCCTAAAAATAAGTTTCATAGTGTTAGAATGCATGAAATAAAGGATTTACCCAACTTTTTCAACCAAAAATAATATTTGAACTACTAGGTGTGTATGGATTTCCCATAGTTAATTTTTTGTTTAAGGTCACAGGTGCAAATTTGCTTTGTTATTTTATTAGTTTTATGTCCTGGTCATTCCACCGACCCACATGTCATTACAAAGGTATTTGAATTCCTTTGGTGAATATTGTACAATGATATTTGAGTTAGGACACATGAAATTCATTATATTTTTTTAAAGTTTTCTGAAATTTGGATGTTTGCCATACATGATTCATGTTTCACATGAAGTTTAAGTAACAAGAATTTAAGTGTCAGAAAACTCTTGAGGAATTATGCTTTTGAATAAGTAATTTTCAAGGACTTGAAATGAATTACTTTAAGGACTACACAATAATAACAGGGCTGGGATTTAACACTTCAGATTCCCACATATGGCACTTTCTAGAGAATAGTTTGTGTATAGATGGATATACACCTTTGATACTTAAACACTTCTTCATGTAGACCTTTCTTTCATGTGCTCTATCAAGATTCATCTGCACTTTGAATTAATCAATAAAATTAACCTACTCCTTAAAGACTTTAGGAAGAAAGACAACAGTCAAATGGAGTAAAGTCAGTATTTTTCTCCTGCTTAAATTTTTAAGGCAAAAAAAAAATTGGTGTGCTCATTTAATAAGTGATATTCTCAGCCTTTATTTAAGTCAGAGTTCTTATCTGGTAATTCATGTGATATTAGTTTATGTGTAATTTGTTTTTAAAAAATGCTAGCTGGAGCTTTTAATTTTCAAATTTAAAGAACATTATTTGCAGACCTTGTTTTGAACAACAAATCTAAAAGTATTTCTTTAAAATGTTTTGAAAAATATTTCCAGTAATAAAATTAGCAAAATCAGAATTCTTTTTGATGAATGGTAAGCAAATAGACGCATTTTTTTATTTCATTTCCATTTTTCAGCTTAAAACAAATGACACAGTGTTTCTTTAAAGCTTGTATTTCCATATTTGTTTCCTACTGACAGTTGGAGCAGCAGCAGGAGCAAAAATGAAAGCCATATATTTGGCATTTTTCTTTGGCAAAAAATGAGAAATAGATCATCCTAATATATCAGAGAGTTGTCTAAAATTGTCCAAAAGTTATAAATTCCAAACTTTTAGTGTGAATATATGAATAATTATCTCCTCTTGTGATTCTGCTTTTTATTGTTTTAATTTTAGCTTTCAAACCTAAATCAAATTGATTGATAATTCATTAAAAATATGGCTCACATAGATGTGAAATATTCAGGGGACTTAAATTTTAATGCTGTATACTATTCTGTGTACATAGAAATGGTAACATATTTGTATACATACCAAACAAACAGAAAGGAGAAGGAGGAAAATGTTTCAATGATTAAGATGGCAAAGTGAAATTCGACATGATGTTTAGGCACTGTAGCTGAAGATTAAAATCTAACTTGGCAACAAGCTGCTTCTCTAACTGAGTAACAGATTGTGGCAGCTCTGTTAACTCTGAAATCATCATTATGGGATCTTTTTTTTTTTAGCGTCTCCTTCTACAGAAGAAACTAAACTGTGACTAAAAATGTGTTCATTCTCTTATTGTGGATGTATTTAAATTCCTTAAGCAGATGATTAGTTACAGATCTATTTTACGTAATTAACAGCTACCACTAAAAATGGCACTTCATAGTATCAAGAATTTTATTATTCTCATTTTTACATTTAATTCTCTATCTTTTTATAGGTCTAGCTTCCAGCCACTGTATGTCCATCCTTTCTATCCTATATTTCAGAAAGTTCTTCCTTATTGGAGTAGTAAAAGATTAATGTCAAATCACTTCATAACTTTTACTACATTAACAAAATGAGCTGATTTTTCTTCAGATTGTTCTTATTGTTTTGTTCCAAAGATTTCAGATTATTTGGCCTTAATTAACTTGCTGAGGAAGGGCTATGTCAGTTATGGCAAGTACATTCAAAGTTATCTATGTTAAAAATGGCAATCCAAAGAAAGAAAAGCTGTGAGTCAGATTGAAGGAATTCAAGTTAGTCCTCTTAGCCCTCAACCATTTAAAAGTCTTTCCAAAAGATTTTATGTGTTAGCATAGAATAACAATTATCATGGAAATGGAGATAACAAGATTTTGTTCAATATTGTGTAATATATCTTCACAATGTATCTCCCATAAAGGAATGTTTCTTGTCACATTTCCTATATGCTTAGCCAGAAGCTTAAAACTTTCATTTATGTTTCATATGCAATTACTTTTTTTTCTAACTTATTTTGCTATTAAAGAGGTGAACGTTCATATTTGTTTTTAAATTTTTGTATAAAAGAATTTGTGAGTCTAACCAAATGTATTATTTGGAGTCAAACCAAATGTATCATGTAAATAATACATTATCTTATATTTTCATGGAATATTCTATTAGGTTTTCTCCTCCATATGAAGTAATAGTTGCATTAAAAGTCTTGCAGTTATTTTTTTTGTCAGGAACAACTCTTTTTTTTGTGCTTCTACATAATTTTTGCTTCCTTTTGGCTTTATTAGTCTTGATTTAATAATTAAATTTTGCATGTTAACCACTGATAGAATCTAGGAATACTAGAAGGTACACCAGGAGAAGATTAAAATGTATATTGTTTTATCTGAAGCATGTTGCCTGAAAATCATACGATTACTGTAACAATGGACAACCAAGGCATGAGACCCCACTAGCAGGGCTTTAGGAAAGGCAGATCCAACCTGATCTCCTTTTAGATGACCCCCTTAGTTGATGAGGGAAAGGCTGTGGATTTTCTCTGCCTGTAGGCTTTTCTTTGGGTTACAAACAAAAGCAACATAGTTCAATGTAAATATCACCTAATCCAGTGGTGTAAATTCCTCTCTACAGTTCATTGTACTAGACTTTTCCAATTCCAACACAGAAATGAGGTGGCCTGGCTTTCTATTTTAATACTGAGAAAGTTTAAACAACTGGCTTGGGTTCAATGATGCTTTTTTAGAGGGCTAAAATTTGATTGAGATGCATTCTGCCCTGATAATCATATAGCAATACATTTAAGTGGATGGAAAGTGTAGTTTTTCCATGTGTTTCCTCCCAAAAAGGAGCATAATAAACCTTGTGCTGAAAACTCAAATCTGACCCAAATGTTGTTTCTAACCACAAAACAAAAGAAAAATTAACTGCATCACATGCAATGGCTGATGTTATCTGAGAGCTTAGCCAGGAATATCTCTAAAAGTTAGTATAAAGATAAAATGAATAATTTTGTGGAAAATCACTGACTGCACTATTGTGTCAAGTTTTTTGCAGAAACCTTTCGTATCAAATTACAAAAAGGTAAATATCACAAAAAAGGTGCAATGTCCTGATATATGTGTACATATATATCAGCTGCAACTACTTGCCAATACTGACCTCTAAAATTGCTTGTCTTAGAATTGTTCTTTTATAGAAACTAAGTCCATTTTCATACTTTATGTTAAAAAATTAAAATTTTGTAAATAACTTTTCAAAGAACTCTGAGAGGTACATTTGTAATTTTCTTGGCAATGCATGACTAGACATTATGTGGAATCACAGTTTAATGTTAGTAATTTATGCAAGGAAATTCATGCTTTTGAATTTCTGTGAACCAGCCTCGTCTATCTTTTTATGAATTGGTAGTTCAAATGTTCTACCTTGTTATTTTATGATCCAAGAGATAAGAATGTTTTAATATACTTCCAATACTAGCTCTTCCATTTTTATATAGTTAAAAATATATATACATACAATATATATAGAGTTAGAAAAGGAAAATACTTCAATAATGAACAATTACCACCAGTTAGTGGTGTCTGGCATCTTTGTATCTTAGCATGTGATACTTCTGAAGCATTATGAACATTCTGAGCACTGACTTGCTCCTAAGCATGAGAAAACGCAGAATTTTCTGCACTTGTGGTCTTTCTAGGTATCTTTCAAAAATCATTATTGCATCATTATTTCATTTATAGCAGGCAAATAATTCAAGAATTGAACAGGTTAGATAACATGTGGGAATGTTTGAAGTAACTGAGTTATTTAATTTTAATAGGTGATAAAGCTTGCCTTTGAAGAGTTTGAACTGGAAAGAGGCTATGATACTCTTACTGTTGGAGATGCTGGGAAAGTTGGTGATACCAGAACAGTGTTGTATGTGTAAGTATACAACTTCCAAAATTTTTCTTGGAAATTTGCTGTCATGTTGTTTCTTCCAGGCCAGGATATATCTACTTAAATTTGCAATTTTAATGTATGGAACTTGATAATTAATATAAGCTTAAAATTCAAGCACCATCAATGAAAATTTTTCATTACAAAGTTTGCTCCAAATAATTAGTAGCATCTTTTTCGGCTTTAACATTAGGGACTCAAAACTGCAAATTGAATTTTTTAAAATAAAAAATAATACTTCCTTTAAAAAACAACTACCTGTACAACTGGAATTGTATTTACAAGCAATTAAGGGAATTAAAAAATAAAAGGTTCAGATTGCAGTGAACAGAAGATACAACTTGTGTAAAAAAAGGCATTGATTGATTTAAAATTTTGAATATTCAAAATTTGATTTGTTTATAAAGTTTTAATGAAAGGACACAGTCTACTTTTCAGTAAACTTAAACATACTTTATGGAATAATATAATGTAATATATTGATGGTGTAGGAATTTAGATAAATTTGAAGGAAAATTCCAGACTAGATAGCTACTCTTAATTTACAGCTCTTCAGTAGTGTCTGGACTAATGGAAATAATAGAATCCTGTACAGATTAATTAATCTCATCTACCTTAACCATCTCATTTTTGTTGCATATGCTATTTTTTTCTTACTGCATAAGGAGATCTTGTGGTTAACAAGATATTTTGGCTGCCACTTTTAGAGGGTTAAGTTATCATGTGAATCCTGGTCACCAGACACAGAACAAAATTACAGATTTGATAAATTATCAATGACTAAATAAAAGAAATTAGCAGCAATTATGCCATAATAACATTACTGTCTTTATCCAACAGATAAAATCTGTTGGATAAAGACAGTATTGAACACATTTGATAAAAAAATCCAATGTACCTTTATATTTTGAGAGAGTTTTAATTCATAAAAATAATTGCCATTTAGTTTCCTTTACTTATCTATAACAAATGAGTGCTCTTAACACCCACACATTTTATTTTAAATAAACTAGAATGCTTTTGCAGGGAGACATCTGAGGACAATATTTCCATCACACGTATTGGCTTATGAATATAGAGATTTATTAATTGTTAATATCTGAACTGTCATATCAAAGTTCTTAGAAAACTCCTAGTTTAATTTGGCTTAAAAGTATGATGAAGAATTATTTAATTATTTGCTCAATGCTTGTTTTTCTTGGTTTGCAATACCAAGTATCTGCTACTGAGTAAATTGAATTCTATATTCTGAGTATCTGAAAAAGGAAAAAGGAAAAAAAAATTAAAGCAGACAAGGAAACTCCCTGTTTTGAATGCTTGCACATTATACTAACAAGCAAACAAATGAACTGGGAATGGATTTCCACATCTGAGTTTATTTTTTCTTGTATTTTGCACACCAGTTGTGTAATGCAACAGCCCTTCTGGTGAGGTTGATCTAATTGCTTATAACTATGACAGAAGGGTTTGCATTTTTTTTCTTTTTTGTATTGGGATACATTTTTGCTCATAGAGAGTGCAAAACTCCTTAAGAGTCAAGTCTTTAAGTAGGAAATTTTCTATCCTAAACTGTTAATGGTTTTCTACAGTGGGCATACTTTATATGTCAAAACTTTCCAAAATTATGTCAAAATTAAATCTAGGTGTCAATTCTCTTTTTATAACCTTTCCATTTGAAGCCATTTAGCCTGTGACTACCTAGTTGACATCTATATTCCATGACTATGCAAAAAATAAAAATAGAAATTAAAAATTTTATTTTATCATATTAATTGCTATTTAATAAGCAGGACTCCATAATAACATCACCTCCTATAACTTTTTTTAACTTTAATAACATTTTAAAAATTCTGTAGCAGACATCCACTTCTAAATTCATCACTGGCATTTCTAGAACTAGTACAATGGTCCCAGTAGAGACGCACTTTAATTCTAACCATTTCTTATATATATTTTTTGGACTAAAATAGCAATGTTTTATCCATAATAGTCCACAGCCCATCCTGTAGGATTATGGTACAGTGTTGGTCCTACCATCTTGACTGTAAATTGTATGTTTGATGAAAGTGAAATGTATGCAAATAAATTTAGCTGCCTTTTGGGCAGTAAAATTAGCATTACACTGAAAATCATTTGAGAAACAAAATTATTAATAACTGAAATACACTCGAATACAGGAAGGCCCAAGGACAAGTCTCATGATAATTAATAATGAATCTGAATTTCTGTTGAGACAGTGTTCTTGAAGTTATTAAACACAGGATTGTATCATGCATTATGAAATATGTTATACTTAAACATCACCACAGATGTGTGCCATTTCACTTGCTGTTCAGGAGGGTCTTCTGTAAATGCAAAGCAACATCTCTCATAAAACTCCACTTGTAGATATATTACCATAAGAAAGTTCATAACTAAATGTCAGAGTGATTTTCTTTTCAAAATTTTTTATTAGTTGGTTGTAATAACATCTGTTACATTTAATGAGCTTTCAGCAGCACCTTGCAGTTTCTTATTCATCCCAGGAGAATGAGGTCTTACAGCGAAGACTTTTCTAGCTAGTTTTAATTTCTAAATTTCTCAGGGCATCTTAAAGAAATAATACAGCTTTTCTTACACTCTTCAAGCTTCTGTTGGCAGACAAAATGCCAGAATTTCTGCAGAAATTATGCAGAATATCACTGTAGAATCTCATTCATTTGATTCTAAAACTTTGTAGCTTTTCTGATTTAGTTGCAGATGGTCCGATCTTGAGATGATTACAGACTGGGAAAAACTCGGAGGCAGTAACAGCATGTGTTGATAGACAGATGGACATTCCTTAAAGATTTGATCTGCTTTATCTTCTGTCCTACCTGAAGGATGTAGTTCTATCTATGGAGGCATTCTCAAGGAATAAAACCAAACAGAAACAGAAACAACAACAAAACCCAAACTAAACCAGCAAACAAAACAAAACAAAAAACCAGACAAAAACTACCACCACCACCACCAAAGAAATGACTGTACATTTTATTGATTTTTGCTTTTGGCTTCTTTTTTCTCTTTTTTTTTTGGGGGGGGGGTGTGGGGGAATTGTTTTCTCCCATTTCCTTCCCTTCCAAAAGTCTTGGCTCTCTTCCTATACCCCAACATGTGAATCTGAGGAAGCGACTGTATTTTGTTTGGTACATATCTATCATGTATGGATAGACCACTGGCATTTTGAAGGAAGGAGGTTCTTCCTATTTGATGAGTTTACCTTTTTCAGTTGTGGCTTTTTCTTTTTCTTTTTCTTTTTCTTTTTCTTTTTCTTTTTCTTTTTCTTTTTCTTTTCCTTTCTTCCTTTTTTTTGATTGCATTCTGTAGAGACATTTCTATTAATTGAAAGCATTTCATCCTACTCATAAAGACTTAGAATTTTCGGGTTCATTTTATCTGGGTTCAGAAATTATCAATGTAGGTCTCATACATTAATCAGGTTACTGAGTGTAAAGAGAGCCATTTAAACAGTTGTTAGTTGGTCCTGCAATAGGTTTACACATCTAAATAGCCATTGAGAAATTTTTGCACAAAACTTGCAAGTTTCCAGTTGTCCTTCGGTGTGTATGTAATCTTTGCATTTTCTTTCTTTGTATATGTATTTCTGCAGGCATCTCCTAAACTACTTTTGTTTGTTACTCACTGTCTGGTGGGATATTTTCCTTTCCTAAGCTGGTTATATTATTAATTTAAATGAATGTCCCAACTTTACCAACATTCATTATTTTATCAGCAAGAGAATGTTAGATATTCTGAGTATACCTAGCATCACTTTGAAGCTGTACAGCTCCCAATTAATTTAGTAAGCAGCTCAGTTTTCAGACTAAGCAGCTGCTTTATTTTCATTCTTACACAGGTCAAACTGAACAACCTAGCTATTTATCATTGTTTCCTGATTTCCTTACTTATCCAAGCTAAGCTCTGTTTGTGTGTTTGCATATGCTGACTTATAATGGATTTTTTCCCTTCCTTTTCTGCACCTATAGTATCAAAATAATCAAATACTAACTAAGGTCATAACCAGAAATCTTATAGATCATATTAGAGCAAACTCAGCCATTTTATCAGCAGTTCCAGGTGCTGTGTTCAGTAGTAATGAGTAAGCCCATTCTCATATGGGGATTGTGGTTTTAAATTTTATTTTCAATATATCTGAGTGAGAACCCGAATTATTGTAGATATGGGATATAGTCACTTTTTCATAACCTTGATTGAAGACACAGAGAATTCCTATAACTTGTCTCATGCTTCCTCTGTTCTCACCTTGTTTCTGCTCAGCCTCTCTATTTATTATGTCTTTGCATTTAAGTTTTAACAGTATTAACATCTGGTTTACTATATTTAAATAATATGTATTTGAATTAATCCATACACTGTTTTCTTGAGAAACTCAGCTTCTAGAACATCTTATCTTGATTTGGCACATCCTCAATTTTACTTAACTGATGCCTATTTGTTTTGCATGATCTAGACAGAGGGCTGGAAGAAAGAGAATTTTCTGGTTTGTTTCTAATAAAAGTTTAGTTAGTGAGTGTCTACCACCACTTTTTATGTGTGACTTTTCCCACTGCTTTTTGTAAAACTGTATGCCTATTACCTAGATCTGAATGGTTGTTTCGGACTAGAACCTGATTATGCACTTCTTTTTCACTATTAAGAAGCAATCCTTCCTAATGATTCTTTTTGACACACAATTTTTTGGTTTCAGAATTATAGATGTATAAGTGACACTACTGACAAGTGCTGAAGTTTTATGATGGGATTCACCAGTTTGCCTTATATGTGTTGTATACTGCACTGTATTTATCTATACTGACTTATCACACATTGCTGTGTGAGAAAGAGCAGTTTCCCTAAAATTTGAGAGATCACTCTGAGTTATTTGAATGTAGTAAATGTGATGGTAGTAAGTTCTGAACACACAGGCTGTAAGGCCTGTAAAGCAATTTTCTTCACTTTTAAAAAGCATGGCAGAAAACCGATACTGATCCAAACGGGTGAAAACTAATTCATTCAGTCACTCTCATCTCTCACAACTTCATTATTTAATGGAAACTTTAGGTAGGAACAGCTTTATTACAGGTGTTTAGTTATTGTTGAATGCAGTCATTCAAAATATTATTTTCTATTACTTCACATTGTTCTATTTCATATAGAATAGTTCATTTTATCAGAAAAACAACTGATTAGAACAGGATGCGAATGGCTTAAAAGCCAGTGTTTTGTGGTAGTGGTGGTGATAGTAGTATTACTAGTAATTTATGTATCTGCTAATTGACTTTGCCATTCATCCTACATACAGACTCACTGGATCTAGTGTTCCTGATCTAATTGTGAGTATGAGCAACCAGATGTGGCTTCATTTACAATCTGATGACAGTATTGGCTCACCAGGATTCAAAGCTGTTTATCAAGGTATGAGCTACATTAACTATTTTAAACTTACGTTGTAACTTACTTCAACAAATTAATTTCAAATAGGCATCTAGTCCTTTCACAAACTAAATAGGTTTTATGCTGTCTCTATTGTCAATTAATAGCAAATGAAGACATGAATTTTCAAATATCTACAAAATATCTACAAAAATACAAAAAACCATCTACATGAATTTTCAAATAACTACAAAATAAAAATATTTGCAAGTAAAAATGAAATTTATTGTTCTAATACTTTTTGCTGTGAGGTCAATAGAAACTACAAGTTTCTAATATATTTGAAAGGTCCTAAATTTTATATTCTGCTAACACATATCACATTGGATACTATTTGGAAAATATTGTTAATATTCTAAGAATTTTTGTGGTCTTAGTTTTTATAAAACTTATTTTCATGCCTCACTGAGAATCTTCACAGACCTAAGTCAAAATTAGTATGTAATGAAAATAACTGAACAGATATATTGTCTATTGTATATTATTGTGGAAATTAGGAAGTTGTATAGAATTGTGGAAATTTAACTAAAAAAATTATCTAAGTTACCCTAGCCTCATTTGTGTTGCTTCTGTCTCAAAGAAATGAGAATCTTTGCAATATAAATATCTTGAGGTTTTTTTCTTTTTGATGGTGTGAAATTCAGTACCTTCTGAAGTTGATTAATTGTATTAAAAAATACTTGATATCTCTTCGTATGCATTAATGTATTGAATTTTTCCCTTTTCAATAGGTTGTATAGACCTGCAGCTAAAAAGAGCTCTTTCTTATTAACATCTGGTATCATTTTCTGTTAATTTCCATGTTAATTAGTTCACCTTAAGGATAAGGGAAAACACTTGATACTATTTTCAATAGTACCTTATGGGCACATATGATGAAAATTATTTGATAATAATCTTGTCAAAATTAGTTTTGTACAAAAGATGCTGCAAAATATTGAGAGACTTTTCACAGTTCAGTAACTGAAACTAACTGAATTAGAAGAGTGGGAATGCTCCTTAAACATTGTCCATAAACTGAAGTACTCTAAGTGTTTCCCTTCATTTCTAGTTACCCTACTGTTTCAATACCAAAACAGGCAAAATAAAGAATGGAAAGTTATGGAGATATTAAGGTCAAGTTTAGAAAGCTATACATTTATTGCACTAAGAACATTAAGGCTTGCCTGAGCAGGTTTTTAGAAGTAGGGTCTGTGGCATATTGTAAACGTTGAAAGGAACAGGAAGGGGAAATATTCCCCAGTGGTCAGCCAGGAAACGTGGTGGCACTTCTCCACACGAATAGTTTTCTACTGGTGCTCTCTCCTTTGAGGCAGGTGGTGATGATAGCAGTGATTCGGGTTATACTGCCACCATTATTTTTCCCTAACACTGTCTTTCTTTGGGACTCACTCAAGCTCACTGTTTGTTATTCCCACTCATGGTACTGATTGGAGCATGATAGTCAGATCAACTGTTTTACATTCGTAGTTTAAGTTTCTGTGAGCACATATTGCTGGATAATATTGGATTGTTTTAATTATTATTGTCTACTTATTTTATGCACCATGTTTTGGTTTTCTTTAATGGGAACTGAAATCAACAAAATAAGGAAAACAGAGGAGAAAGAAGGTGTGATTCTTGTGAGTGAGGGTGGCAATCACTTCCCCTGAGAATCCTCCACAACAACACTACTGAGATTTGCTGAGATTTGCAGGTCCATGGCCATGAGAATAACCATGTGAGAACAAGGACAATTACAGAGGCTTTTGAAACACTGTCCTAATTGATCAAGTGTGATGTACAAGAGCTCTGAATGAGAAATCAGCTGCAGGCTTGTAGCCCTTCTATGGCTAAGACTTTAAGGAATCTTAAGACATTGTGCCATGTGTTAAACCTGTATAGTTACAGCTCAAGTATGTTTTATTGCATGAGCACAATCACATACTCTTTATCTAATTACTCTTTATCTTACCCCTTCTTGTCTTTTCTGTCATTATTTTATCTCCTGTACTCGAGTAATTTCTAGGGTTTGTGTTTATTTAGAAAATATGTTGTCTTTAAAATTTTCATTTGTGAAATATATTCAGTGGAAATAGTGATTATAAAGTGAGAGAGAGTGTTGGCAAAAGTTATGTATCTGAAATTTACACTGTTTCCTCAAACCTTCATAATTTCCTCAAAATTATGAACTTTTCCTTCTCATAACCCTATGAAAAAATTTAAAATTTTAAATTTTATATATCAGATGATATTTTTTTCCGCTATAATTTCTTTCTGGAACTTCTAATGTAAATTAATCTGTTGTAATTTCTGTATTTGTCTAATGATGTTATTTTATTTATGGAGTTCAACCTCTTATTTCTGGGGACTTTCTGCAAACACCTGAAGTACATAATGTGCATTTTGCAGTAGCAATAGCATCTCTTTGATGAAGTATATTGTTATCATTTGGCATTTGGATTTTGGCTTTCAGTCTTGTTTTCCAACCAGTTGTGGATTATTCTGTGTTTTTTTTAGTTTTGTAAGTAAATTTCAGAATTCTAAAGTCTGAAATGTTTACAAGTTCAAAAGTTTAGTAAATGTTTTAAGAGGAAGGTGAATTATAGATGTTTTTCTCTTTTTCATTTCAATGGTCTCATTAGTTTTATTAGAATTTTCTCATCTTTTATTGTTGATGAAACTTTTAACCATCTGCACTCTCAATACATTTCCTGCTTTAGGCTAAGTATAAAGTTTAAACTTTTATCCTGTCATAAGGCGCCTGAATAAATCTCCTTCCCCTTGTTTAGCAGTCAAAGAACCTCTCTAAAAACAGAATCCAATTTTAATTGTGAGAAAGTTAATAGATTGTGACGTGTAACCTCAAGGACACTATCTTTGTGATTGCAGTTAGCTAAAAGGAAAGCAAACTGCAGTCCTTGATGCCTTATACATGTTCTGTAGACACAAAGTAAAGGACATCCTTATTTGAATCTTTTCTCCCAAAAAGTTGTGAGTTTTGCTCAGGATTGGAACATGATTTCTCCCCCTCTTGGGATATATTTTACAGCTCACCTACTGAATCTTGACTTTGTATCTATTATTTTTTATATTATTACTTAAATAATCTCATAGTATGTAGAAAATTCTTACTTTAACTGAACTTCATCTCATTTTAATTATTAATAAAGGATATTAATGATGCAGTTCACCTGTGTTACATTATTAGCATTTCCACCTAAAAATGCATGAAATGAGGCTTGTAAACGAGCTGATATGCAGAACAGATTTTATGTATGAATAGTAAATTTAATCCTATTTACAATTTGCCTATGGGATGAAGGTCGGGATAATGCAGCATGTTACTGTGACAGCAGGCCTTGTGGCAGTATCAAACAGGGGCGTTAGTTTGCAGTTGCAGCCAAAAAAAAGGACTGATAAAGTGAATATATGCCTGAGTTTGGCTTGTTCCACTCATTTTATGGGTGTGCCACATCTGTATAAAGGTGCTTATGGCTGTCAGGATCCAAGGTGGATCATGCAGCCAGCTGATCGTCAGGCTGCTTCCATGCTTGTGGACCTATTGGCTGTACCACACTGACATAAAAGCACATGACAGCTTGAAGTTTTAGGTGAGAATGTTTTATGACTTTATTATGCTTGAGATGTTTCTCCCATTCAACCCTGTGAACCTGTAATTCTGATAAAAGTATTTAATCTTTCGACTTCCAGACTTTATGACAACAAGTATAACATCTGTTTTATAACCTGTTTAGAATTCATTTTTTATTCCTGACTTTACATGGTTATATAAAGTAATTAGGTTATTTCACTAGCCTATCCTTTAGTTCATAACAGTGTTATAAAATAAATCTGGTGGCTCAGTGATATAATTCTAGCATTTTATGTAATTTGAAGTTATTAAGAATTCTTGGAGATGTCAGGAAGTATATCAGCTCCTGCAAGCAGCTGAAAATGTCAGACTTACAACCTTTATTTGTACTGATGTTCAACTGAGCAGTTAAGCTTGTAAGCTCTTCATTATGAGCTTGGAAGAAGATTCTTCTTTGCACTTGAGACTAGTAGAAAAATACTTCCAAAACATATTTCAGTTGGTCAGATAAATGTCAGTTATTTTTGCATAGAATTAATATATATAGCCATGTAAAGTATTAGTAAACCCTAAATCAGTGCAGTTTTTTACAAAAAATCAGCATTCCTATAAATTTTATTACACTACCAATATTGATATAAAATTTTATTACTGTTTGGAGATTTAATAAAACCTGTGGTGAAAAAATAAATGGAATTAAGACTTTCACAATTGGACATGCGCACAGGGAAATCATTATTGACAGTGTAATGCTCGTAAAGAAAACAGATATAAGTAATTCAGTGAAAACTCTGAGTTTCTTTTGCTTTAACCTTTTCTCTCTTTCATAAGCTTAACATATATTAAGTTTTCTTCTTGTATTAGGTTTCTATGTATTATAATTCAGAACATTACTCATACATGTCTTTTTGGAGAACAGGAAATAAATATGTTTCATGTGAATATTTTTATTTATGAAAGCTACTTGGTTCTGTGAAGAACTGTCAGAGTTCCACCATAATACTGTATGAATGAATCTGTTTGTTGTGATACAAAGGGCAGGTTAGTTTTCTGGATGGGCAAATGTCAGTCACTTAATTTCTGCCACAGTATATTATCAATCATTTTCAGAAGCTTTCCTATCTTTTTGTCTCAACTTTTTAGAATATAACGTTCAGATAAGCCTAGAACAGGCATTTCTCCTTTACAGCATACCTGAATTTTCTTTCAATAAATAAATAGTACCACCAGTAGGTTGCTAATAGAGTGAAAAGAGGCACACTAAGTTACTGAAAATCACTGCAGCAGTTTCAAAGAAATTTTTAATAGTGGGAATGTGTTTGCCTGAGTTTTGTATAATATTTTGGATGGCATACAGGACATACTTTTCATCTAGAAAATACACATCAGCCTAAGGAACAATATAATAGTGATATGCTTTAAATTGTTGAGCGTTTTGCATATTTATATATTAGCAGACTGCAGTGGATAAGACTAAATTTCTGTCTCTACCACAATCCTTTACTAAACAATCCCAAACAGAAGCTCAGTGAAGAGAATAAATAGGAGTAAGCATGTAGCACCCTACAACTCATTCTCCCTCCTAAATTAACCAAATAACAAAACAAAAATGGCTAGATTGATTAAAAATTTGTTAATAATTTTTCCTTTTAAAGTTTTATATTAATTGTGTAACTCTGCTTCTTATGTCCTATTTTTATTAGAGGACTTTTCAGGTCTTGAGATCATTTTGCTGAACTCTGCTCCACAGAAATACAATCAATGCCTGCTACTCATCTCAGTCAGCTTAAAGATTGACATTGATTTGTTCAGTCATGCTGTTTAACAATGTTTTAGCCTCTTTTGCTATAACCTTCAATACAATGCATTCTATTGTGCCTATCATGGACATTGTCAATATGCTGCATAAGAAGATGCATGGTAAAGGAATTAAGGAATATCTTTATTGACGTGTCCATTATTTAAAATTCAGAATTTAAAAAGTAAAATACCCTAAAACTCTTGGAACTTTCTGCATTTACAATTTGATTAGGTACAGCCAACACCCAGCACGTGTGTTCTTTCTTAGTGATATGACATGACTGGAGCTGGGAAGCTGCTGCCTCCCTTCTCCCCTAGACTGCAGCTGTGTCTGGCTGATGACACATACCTGTATTTATATCTTTTCAGCTATTGATTTAACAGGTTAGGTTTAAACCCTTTGTTTGCTTCTCTTCATAAAATTATTGAAAGTTGAAACAATAACGTGTCTCTGAACAAGAGAGAATTCTTATGTTTTAACTCAGCCAGTGAAGACCATTCAGTTGCTCAAACTTTTTTGGAAAGAAATTTCACATAATATTTAAACACATTCTGTGTAGAAAATAGATCAGATATTTTTATAGATTTAATGTTTCATATTTTTTTATTCAATGTTCATTGTTCAGTATATTTGACCTTAACATGAATGTTATTCCCAGACTTTAAACTTTCAACTAAGTTTTACCACGGCTTTTTAAAACCATTATTAACATTTGATGATTTTTTCAAAGATTAGGAACAAATTGTTAAAATAAAACTGGCATAGAATTAGATTCTTGTATCATATATTTGAACAATAAATATAAGTAATTGATCTTTTGGGGACTTTTTTGTTTATTGTTTTACTTCTGACAGATGTTTCTTTGTACTTTTTTCCTTCTACTGAAAGCAAACGAGAATTGGAACTGAGCAGTTTAATCTAAGTGTTAGAAACATAAATCCTAGTCTTTATTTCTTAGCAGATACAGCTAAATTTGAATGTTTGATCAACAATTTAATAACTTTAGGTAAACAAAAATAGGTTTTTTACCAGTTAAAGCTTTCTCTAATTTTTTTGATATAGAAAACACAGCAGTGTATGCACCATGAACTTAGCTGTCCATTGATGTTGCTTAAGAACACAGTCTTTTCACTCTTTAGGCCAAAATAATTCTCTTTTAGTAATTTGCCTTATTTAATTCATAAAGTGGTGACATAATCAGAATTTCCTGTTAATATCTACAACTGAGTTTATTTGGAATTCTTAAGCACATTTCATTCATTTATAAAGTTCCTGTAAATAATGGTCAGACAGAAAGATGCATCACAACTAGACAGCAATAGATAACGTTATTATTTTTTTTCTTTTGAATAAGAACGCTTATAGAGCATTTTATTTTTATGCCCATTTTCTGTATTTTTTACTACAAGGTTGAAACCATGAGAGCGATATTGCCTCATCATTTTGAAGCCTTTGGATGCATGACACTCACTCTATGTTTTCAAAAAGCAAACACTTGATTTTAAATGAGTAAATGTTCGTGTTGTCGCACCAGTAGTTTAAGCTTTAACCACTTGGTTTAAGCTTTATTTTCATGCCTATGTTTCTTTAAATAAAAAATGTTTTTCAATTTGTAATGAGAGAATTATTAAATTATATGATGATTGACACACATTGGTCTGTATCGAAAGAGTCATAGAAACATTTAGGTTGAAAAGAACCCTGAAGATCAATGTGTCCAATTATTAACATAACTTTGCCAAGTCCAAAACTTCTAATATGGATGCTTTTTTTTAAGTCTATCTATCAAAGAAAATTCTGAATGATTTGTGAGAAGTGATGTTATCCCTGAAGTCAATAAACTTTAAAGAAAGCATTGTTTTAATAAGCTTGATAAATATTTAATTTTCCCCTCTAAGGGAAAATGCAATATTATTGCAATTTTTCTTAAAACAATTATCTGGAACAACAAAAAAAATATTTTTGAGTCAGACTTTGGTTCACAGGATTTCAGTGCATGTATGTGCATGATGTCAGTATAGTAAGTTCTTTTTGTGATACAACACAGGGTAACTTTATTCAAAAAAACTAAATGAATATTCTTATTATAAGCTGGAGAAAAAGATAAAATGACCCTAAGACACTGTACACAAAATCCTGCTTCCAATCAAAACTTTATAGCAGACATTTTAAAAATACATATATATGTATATATATATATATAAATGGTATTTCACATATTAGAATAATTTCAAAGAATCTGAATAATCTCTCCCCTCAAAATTTACCAAAAATTTTTCATGTTGTGTTTTTTGTATGTGTATTAGAATACATTTTATACTACAAAATTAATTCAGTAAATTTTGCATAAACTTTTAAAATAATACACCTAATCTTATATTTACTGCTATTATATTTAAAGACCATAGGTTTTTTTTAAGATAACCCAGCTATAAAAGCTGATATTCTTTTGATGAAAAACAGTGATAAAACCCTGCAAATAGGAACTGCCTTTATTTTTTGAAAATTTCTATTACATCTTCAAGCAGATGTTCATAAATGTTAAAATTAACCAGGTACGATAAATTTAAAGTGCAGATTTAGCTGAGTAATCTACCTTAAATCCCCATGTAAGTGCTCTCCTTCAGTGACATTTTCACCTTTCATAACTACAATTCAATCTTCTTTGAAAGAAGAATACAAATCCACTGGAGAGGATTAAATCACAGTGATCTGAGGACGATGACACACCTGAGTGAGTAATCTTTTATCAGCAATGATGAGAGAGACCGGGAGACTGAGAAGTGCTCAGAATCTGACTTTATTGTGGACTACATATGCTTATATAGTATTCTAGGAAGGCTAGTAATGTTTTACTGCAATGATTGGGTTAATCATTACATCAACAAACTTATACATTTTACAATATCCCTTGCTTGCAGAGCTTGATGTAATTTTCTTTTCTGGTAAGTCTTGATTTAATCTTCAAAGTTCTGTTTGCTCTTGCCAAGGCATTCTGATTTGATAATCTCTTATGCCAACCAGGCCCGAAGTCCCTCATGTGTGTTCCAACAGTTTTGCATGTCTTTTCATGTGGCTTTAATGGCCTTCATGGTGGTTTTTTCCTAGTTAGGGAGAAGTGTGTTTGTGTACATGTCGTTGTGGTTAAGCCCAGCAGGGGCAAGGAAGGAGAGATTCTCCATGCTTCCTTTGAGCGGCCAGACCTGGTGGGACAGTCATTCCATGGCCGAGACGCCACCCCTAGGTTTTAGGGGAGGGGGATCAGAGGTGCTCTTCACAGGCAGGCCAGGATATACAGAGGTACAAAGGTGCCTTGCCAGGGCTTTATCACCAGCGTGATGGTGTATGACATCAGTGTTCTCCATACAAATCTTCACCTGATTGCATCCAGATCCTTGGAGTCCTGATTCCTGTCCACTGTAGACCCATCTCCATCACTGCTAACTTCTCATATAGGGTGTAAATTTATTTAGTAAAACTGGTGTCTTAGAAATGCCATACTGGAACTCGGCACGACCCACATAATGATATTTTTGTACAGTAGATTCATTTTATTGAGATTTTTAAAAGATCTGGAATTTCTTGTTCATATTCATTTTTCCATCTTTTTAAGCCAGGCTAGATTCCTATTATCATCTCAATAAAGTAAATTGCAGTTTTTAGGATTTTGATGTTCATTGGTATGGTTTTCTTTCAGTAACTAACAGCATGAAAAGACAAAAGATGGTCAGATTTGGGTCATTAAACAGTTTCTGCATCATTCGTACCTTCATTATAGTAGGTATAGTATATGGAAATTCATTTATTGAATTTCTCAAATGTCACTGTTGATTACTCAGTTACATGATTTCAAATGGAAAATTTTATTTGAATCTCAAATATTATTGAAAACACCATACTGGTAATTGGTACTAAATAAAGATCTGTGGGAAATACTAAGCAACAGTTGAAGATTTTGATTCTGACATGCAGTTGTCTATTAGTGAGACCCTCTAAAAAGAGCATTGATTTCACTGAAGAGTTCTTCAGAGTTCTTCAGTGCTTTTTATCTTTCCCAAGTCCTTTCAACCACTGCATGATTTATCAATTCAGCTCATAAACAGACATAAATTTTACACTTTGACTGAAATTGATGTGACATACAAACACCTCCACTTGATGCAAAGTCAGCACATCCTCCAGAACAGCATTTTTTATATTGCTCTCTCATTTTATTAGCAATTTAGATTAAAGGGGTTTGTTATTCAGTTGAAATAATGACTTGTGCTTATTTTGTTGTGAAATTTGAGAAAAACAGTACTTCCTAATCTAAAACATTATCAAGGACAAGTTTCATTGTGCATTTGTGCATTTTGTGCATTTGATTTCTTTCTTGCATATATGGCAGCATATAAAAAAATCCATTCAGACTCTTTATTATACATGAAAATTGCTGAATTAAGTTACCAAAAGGTACAATATCTTAGCATTGTGTGTGTTTGCAAGCTCTGTTTGCATATGAACATTTCTGAAAACTCAATTTTATTCTAATCATAAAGAATTAACAACATTTACTAGAAAAGGGATCATCTGAAATATGGAGTCTTGTTGTTCTCAGAACATCACTCATAAAAGATTGTAGATTGAAGTTTTTTAAGTGCAAAAAGTAATTAACTGCATGAAATGGGATATATGTGCAGGTGAAGCTGAATCCAATGAGTTGACTGTCAGTGAAAAACAGTTTGCTACTGCCTTGTCCCTTCACCTCTCCTCTGACCTTTCTGGGCCAGCAGAGCCATGGCCAGGCCTCTCTTCAGTAGGACACTATGCACCCTTCTTGGAAAGATTTTAAAACAGCATTTCCTTTGCAATTCACTCATAGGTTTGGCATTAGTAGTCTTTTCAAAGGGTCTTTATTTTTCCTTTCAGCGTCCAAAGAATAGTGCGATGCTGAAGAAACTTTTGGAAAGCAGAGCACTATTTACTTTGAAACAAAATCATGACAAGTAGATGCAAAAGAAAGCAGTGAATGTTTTGCAAATACTTTCACAGTATCAGTTGTAATATAAAAAATAAATGAAGCATGAGTCCTTGTAAATGCATATGTAAACTGTTTCCAGTCTATATCTCCAGTCATGCCTGTTGATGTGTTTTTCCAATCATTTGAAAGAAAAGAAATTTAGGACCATTTCTTTCAGATAGTGAATAAATTTGGCTTTGATTCAATGCTACACCGTGATATTAGCATGTGTGCACTTGCATAGCCTTCCTTGCAGAACTAAGACTCTAGGTGCTTCAAAAAGAAAAAAACTAGAAGATACAAACCTTTTTTGATATTTCCTATGATTTGCAGTACTCACCACATTTCAATCTATCTGTCTTTGATAATTCCAGGGTCCTAATATTTGTTGCCACTTTCAGTTTTCTAATGTCTATATGTCCTCTGAAACAGTAAAATGTTTTTCTGCAGTCACCTTTAGAGAGAACATGATAAAAAAGCTTTCATCTGTTAATTTTTCTATTGTACTGTATTAGCATGCCGTAGAAAAGGTGAATGAGTTTTGGTGAGCATCATTTCTCAAGTTTATTCAGCTTGCAACTGAACTTTGCTGGACTGTGTTTCCAAATATTATCATATTAAGTTTGGTTCAAAATCTAATCAGCTTCTTGGAACCATGGCCAGAGGTTCCTCCTGTGGTTTTTTTTTGGGTAAAATTAATATGCAGAGGAAAGAGGATGAATTTTAACAGATTTTAGCAAGAATCAGATGTAAAAAAATATTCAATTTTTATTTTTTCCTAATTTCCATAAATTCACTTAATTCTAGTCTTAATTTCAACTCACAATATGCTCAAGAAAAGTGAGTGCAACCTATTTATTGGGATTGTCCTTTAATCTGCCAATATTGAAAGTATATAAAACAATCTGAGCATTCCTAATCTGTTTGCTTGTCTACATTATAGACATTTGGATGTGCTTTCACCAGAACATGTACCTGATAGGAACAGCATAAAAAAACCCCCCAAAAAATACATTATCCCCTGGCTTGTGCTGTTTGGGAAAAAATCAAAACCAAAAACTCACAAGCAGCAAACCAAAACAACATTGCATTTGTCAAACACTTCTTAAAATACCTTTTTATGATTTTTTTTTTTAATGAACAGATTTTAATTGTATCCTGGTTACTCTATGAAGGCTACAGTTAAGCTTTGTTATATGGTAACAGACACAGGATTTCCATGTAGCAGTTTGATGGGGTTTTTAGGTTTGTTCAGCTAACCTCTACATACAAACCATATTCAGAGAGGCTTTTTTTCAGCAAAATAACCAATACTGTTAAATCTCCATCATAACCCAACCTGTCCTCCTTCCTTTTTCCTTCTGGATGTAAAAATGGAAAATCAAGACGTTGAATGGAATTTTAAGACTAAGTCCCGTCTATCTAATCAAAGTCAAATAGATAGTTAATGCTCATGAAGACTCCCCTATGTGCCTCTGTGAAATTTCAGTTTTTAATTGCTATCACTGAAATAAGCACATGAATTTTAGTTATTTGTTTATTTATTTTTGTGCATTTATACTATGCCTGCAAAACATTTACATGTACATATGGGTATGTTTATATGGAATAGCTTCCAGAATGACTTCCAGACTGAAAGCTGTGAGATTTCCTTTGTTTACACAGTAGTTTTGTGTTATGTTCCTCAGAAAGTGTGTTTTCTTTGGGGGAAAAAAACCCTCCTGTTGTTAAGCCTTGGCCATGTTGACATCTTTGGAAAGAGAAGGAAAGTTTGTCTTGCTTAATCCCAGCTCTCCCTAGGGCACCACCCCAGAATTCTTGGGTGACCAATGGGACAGGAGCCAACAAGGCTGGAGGAAAAGCAAAAATACTCAAAACATACAAGATACAGATAAGAAAAAAAGCAAATTTTATCTAGATGGAAAGAGTGTCCATGCAATAAAATCTCAAAGTTAATCAAAGAGAGAAACTTTGGGATCTTGAGAAATTGTGCATTGCCAAAAAAAGTTAAGAGGTGCTGGACTGAGTCCAGCACTAGAAGGCAGGATTTGTCCTGCAGGGGCAGAATGTAGGAGAGGAGCGTAAGGCCCAAAGATGTTGGGTTTTTTTTGGTTTTTTTTTCCTTCAGAAGAATATTTTTGGAGCAATGCTTCCTTCTTCTTTCTTCTTTGCTGAAATATCATAAGGGAAAATTATTTGGATGTCCACACTGTGCTAATATTGGTACATTCAGTTGCTTCCAAAGCTAGCATTTTCTGTTTGAGCACTTACTGCTTCTACAACCAGCATTAGAAAAGTACTGAGTTGAAGCTCCAGCAAATCCACACATGATTGTAATCTTTAATTTTCTACTATGGATCTGTACTTATCACTCCTGGTCTTTAACGTGGAGGCACACCCACTGTAAGGTACTGAAGTGGATACTCAGGGAAAATAAGGTATTCCCATTTAACATTAATTTTATTTTGCAAAATATTCAGCTGCCATAGGCTTGAGATTTTGGTGAGGCTTTATTTTAAGAGTATGAGAAAAGCAGTGCTTATATGGGTGTATGTGCTTGAGTAGACTACACCCATAATATATGTCAGGTTAAAGCATCTTGAAATAGTGCGGCGGTGTTGTTTACCTATTTTTCTGTAATATTTCTGTAATAAACTCTTAGGATTGGGATTAAAAAGTATAGATTAAGGTAATTGAAGAAGTTCTATCATCTAATGTTTATTCTTTATTCACATTTTTGCTTCAAAATACCGTTATTATTTAATTGCAATCCATTTACTGTGTGCTAAATTAATTTGCCATGATGCCAGTTCTTAATAAGAATGCCATGTGCTACTAATTTAAAAGGTTCAAAGTCCAAATATATTGTGTCATCTGAGTTTATAATCTGAATAATATATTGTTTGTATGACATGGCACATTTTCCATAAAACGATGTTAACTACTGGTAATTATATTTTTGTCCTTTAACCCGTTAGAAATAGTATTTTTATGTTGGTGGTTCCATCACTTTGCTAAGGATCAGTGTTGGTTTTACAATCCTGTTGCAATTGATTTGCTAGTAGCAGCTCATTGATTTTCTTTCTAGATTGCTACCATGTCTTTCTTGTCAGGACTTAAGATAATTTTAAGTACAGATGTTGAAGGATACTCACTTATAAAGGAAGATAAAGCATATAATTTTCCTAGTCGGAGGAGACCCATTTGATACACGGGTATTTTTTTAATACCTTGGTTCTTCTCTCCAGTTTTTGAGCCAGGCAATACATATGACCTTGCTCAGTCATGTGGGATCTCCCTTGTTCTCCATAAATTCTTGAAGATAATTGCTAATAGTTCATTGACTACTTCAGTTTCAGTACTGAATTTAATTGGGCCCGTTCCCTTGTATGTGTCTGCATTTTCTAAACGGTCCTTAAGCTGTTCTCTTCCTATCCTGCCCTTCTTTTAATTTTATTTAAACATTTTTATCTAGATAAGAGAAAATGTTCTTCATTCCCCTTTCCTGCAAGCTATTTTTCTTTCTCTTAATTTTAAGGACAATTTAATTCTTCAAGTTTTGTCACTGCCTTCTGCTTCATTCTGTGGTTTGCCTTTTCACAAT
This sequence comes from Melospiza melodia melodia, assembly GCF_035770615.1. Classification (NCBI taxonomy): domain Eukaryota; kingdom Metazoa; phylum Chordata; class Aves; order Passeriformes; family Passerellidae; genus Melospiza; species Melospiza melodia. The sequence goes on from NC_086196.1 coordinate 5,942,992, forward strand.
ATTCACCCTAACCTTGTTCTGATAATTTCTGAGGCAGCTGCACTTCCTTTTTCCTGTGCTTCCCATTTTCCATAATATTCCAAGTACATTTCCACAGGATAACTCCGTGCTAACTTTTTGTCCAGGGCGCTGCTCGGTCCTTTGTGCTGACAGACCCTGCTATTTCTAGTAGTAAAGCAAGATGAACACTAATTTGAACAATATCATGTTTCTTATCACAAAACATTAGAATACAAATCTACAGCGAGACCAAAAGCATATTGGTACTTGACAATAATAGGTGTTTAAGGAAAAAATGCTGAATTATATGGTGATAAATTAAGAAACAGAATATTTTCTGTTTCCAGTGATGCATGCCTTAAATAATTTGTCTCCCAAGAAGATTTTCTTCCATGTATTTGTCCAACAACTTTTTGAACACATGTATTTCACTGCCCAGAAAAAGAGATTTTCAACTTATTTAACTGGTTCTCATTTCCTCAGTAACTTTGATCTTTTGTTTTCCTCTCCTAGTTCTAATGTTACCTTTTTTAAATGGAAGAGCAGTACTATATGCAAAATTCAACATGCAAATGAAATTTGTGAATGTTTTTGTGTGAGGACAGAATGATAATCTCTGTTTTGTTCACTGTTCCTTTCCTAATAATTCTTAACATTTTCAATAGCTTACAGTTTCATAGAATTATTTAGTATGCCGGAGCCTCTATTGCTGGAGTCCTAGTCCTAATCAAATCAGAACCTATCATTGTGCCTGCAAACTCATAATAATGATTTTTTTCCCATATTTATTTTTTTACAAATTTTGGTAATGAATTTATCATGCTTGGTTAGTAGGTATCATACCTTTTTTTTTTGCTACAAGCAACAAAAAGCTTTTTCCTTATTGCTGTTCATATTTGATCTGCATTAACCCCTGAACATGTAACATTTATTGTAAATAAACAAACATTTTCTTTTTCTGCTTTCTGTAATAACATTCATAATATTTAAGTACACAGTATATATTAAACTTACAACACATATTGTAAAATTTGTTTTCTGCTTTATTTTTTTCAAGGATTTGTATAGGATATGATGCAATACAGTGCTATTATTACCAGCAAGCCACCATATGCTATGATAGTGAGCTGTTAGTTTAAATTGACTTCCTAGAAAAATTGGGTTTTTTCATCAATCTGATTCTAAAGACATGTTTGGTTTTTTTTTTTAGTATTGATACAGAATGCAATAAGGTGGAAGCAGCAAAAATTAATCTACTGGATATAATCTGTGGTCTTTTTGATAACAGCAAGGACAAAACATTTCAGAGAAAATGTGAGAGCCTCTTAAAATGCAGCAGGGCACTATATGATCTGTGAAGGCCTTCTCTTTTTATATTTGGAGAATGATAATAAATTGCACTGTTAAATTTCTTTGAAGAAATTTACTGGAATAATGATAAAATTGTGATCATTTATAAAATTGTCATGTAAGGCCATCCTCTTTTTAGTGGTAGGCCAACCTCATTTTAGCTTTAATAGCCACTTTTACAGTCCAATTATGTGCTATCTGAAATATTTTTTTGTATCAGTTTTGATTTCCCATTCTCTTTTTTAGTAGTAGTTCCCATGTTCCATTGCAGGAATCATGTATATAATATTCCTTTTCTTCTGCAATCCTGAGCATCTTTCTATCCCTTCTTATTTTATAAGGGTTTGCTTGCATAAGAGTATCTCCTTTGTGTTTTTAAACTACATTTGGTATTATGACTGTTAGCAAAGGGAGGCATGAAGGCATGAGGAATAAGAGGAAATAAAATAAATCATCCCTTTTCTCGTATATGGAACATGAATTTTTGTGACCTCTTGGAGTTTAAATGTTAAACTCTCCTTTCCTTTTTTTTTTGGAGGGGGGTAAATGTATATTTGCACCAGTTCACAGCTTCCCTTAATCTATCTTGACTATAAATAAGATTATAATTATGAAATATTGTAAAATAATTAGGTTTTAAAGCTATTGACTTCAACTATCTGATAAAAACCTGAAGTTTATTTTATAGCTCAAAAATTGATTTTTGCTTGTCACATGTGTTAAAACATGTATTTAGTTTAAATTGTATTTATGCATCTGAATTATTAATATGTGAGATCATTTTTTATACTCTTTGGATTGTATCCAGATTCAGATTTAATGCTTAGATGATTCACTAATTGTCTAAGCTAGACTATTGGATAGTGTGAATGAAAATGTAGCAACAGTAAGAATTTAATTTAAACTGTGTATTTATAATCTAGTAACAAGAGAGGAAAAACAATTAATTACTCTTTCCACGAATAGCAAGTTTAAGAGTTCAAAATCTAAGCCATGAATTATTTTATTAAACATTTCAGATACCATAGTCAAAGTCCTTACATCAAAAAATACTTGAATTGCAATGTGACACCTTTCAAATAGTAGTCATGATGCATATTTAAATGCTTAATATGACTTTTGAATCACCATATTTCTTCATTTGAAAGAAAACAGATCAACAGAAATGTCTTTCAATTAAATTCAGAGAGATATGACCTTACAGTCAGAAATCTAATGTTGTCATTCTTCTAACATGAAAGAAAGAATATTCCCTGAAACTGAGTAAATATTTCTAGTTTACAAACAAGATGAAAAGTCTGTTTCCCAAGGCTATTGAAAGAGGGTACATGAAAGCCAAGAACAATTGCATAAGATCAATATTAATATTTTGTTAACCAGAGGGAACTGATGTTTAAATTTAGGCTTGAGAGTTTATGTGCAAACTTCATGAAGTTCACGGAGCTCTAAGAACTCACATCAAAAGAGGTTCAACATTGAATGAGTACACAGAATCATCCTAAAAACCAGGGCTTTAATTGCCGTGCTAAATAGGTTAGCATAGATTTTATTTTCATCTTTGTTATTTTAAGAACATTTTCTATCCCATAGGATTTTTTTAAGAGCTCAACACAACTTCAATGGAATTGGTCTGAAATGTTCTCTTTTTAGCAAACTGATACAGGGCATTTCTTCATTTATGAAACACAATCATCCATACATGTGTTGGAGCAATACACACAATGCATCTCAGCTGCATTTAGACATTTTACAATGTACAAAATTGTACAATGACTAAATCAGTACAAGTCAAACAGGTAAAACAACTATACAAAACCACAGAGGACAGAAAAATTTTGAAAATTGCTACACCCCTACTACTCTAGATCTAAAGAAAGACTATTTATGTGTAAATACAAAACCATTTTTGTGGACTTCTGCGTCTTCCCATAGTTTTGGATTGTTAATGTAATGAAATGTAGCTTTTGACTAAAGAGAATCAGAGAATCATTTAAGATCATCAGTCCAACCATTAACCAAGTTCCCCAACTAAATGATGTCCCTCAGTGCCACATCTACATATTGTATAAATACTGCTGGGATGGTGACTCAGCCACTTCCCTGAGCAGCCTGGTTTGATGCTTGCCAGCCCTTTCTGTGAGCACCTTAGAGCACCTACCTGTACCTAATGGGAGCCTTCAAGAGAGCTGCAGAGGTACTTTTCATAACAGCATCTAACGACAGGGCAAGGGGGAATGGTTTTAAACTGAAGGAGGGTGTGGGATTCACATTCTCTGAACCAGAGAGAGGCAGTGAGAGAAGCAGAGAAAAGAATGACCAAAACAATTCTTATCTCATTTGCTGCGCCTGTGCTGTGCCAAAGTGGAACGCATTGTGGAAGATTGTTTACCTGAAGGGAATTGGTAATTGGGTTCTAGTGTGAGTGTTTTGATTCACTGACCCATTGAATCCATGTGTATGTGTATCAGGGCGGTCAGCTGACAGCCATGGGATTCTGGTGGGTGCTTGGCAGATTCAGTTTAGATGTAATGTAACATAGTGTAACGTAGTATAGCATAATATAGTATAATAAACTAATAATTAGCCTTCTGATATCCATGGAGTCCTACTCATCATTCATTCCTTGGTCGGCGGCTCCCTGTTTCCAATAGGAGGGTAGCTCTAGAATTGATTTTAGGAAGAAACTCTTTCTTGTGAGGGTGCTGAGGCCCTGGAACAGGTTGCCAAGAAAAGTTGTGGATACCTCATCCCTGGGAGCATTAAAGGCCGGGCCAGTTCTGAGGAACTTGGGCTGAGTGAAAGGTATTCCTGTCCATGACAAAGGGGCTAGAACTAGGAGATCTTTAAGGCCCCTTCAAACCCAAATTCTATGATCCTATGATGATTCTGTGAATTGCAATGAGTGTTGTCTCTCAGCCTGAATAACTTTTGACTAGAGTAGATTTCCTGTTAGGGATACATACAGTCTTCAATTTAAGGTTTGTGAAGAAATGGATTCCTACACCTGGATGGAATTTTTCCAGCTATTTATTGTCAAAATGCAAATAAGACATCCTCAGAAGTGTTTTGTAAATCAGCCATATTTTATGTATTGTTTTTATGTTGAACAAACACGCACAGACCCTGAATGTTTAAATATAAATAAAGTTATTGTAATTATTTTTGACATTTTTTGAGTTATTTGGCTTTTAAATATAAAATGAATTGATTCAAAAATCTATCTATTGTGTTTTACAGAACCTGAAATTTATCAGTCAGGTTTTTTTAATAACACATATTTTATTAAAACCATTTTTCCAAGGAATGAAACATATTTTAAATGTTTTATCTGAATTTAGTGTTAATATTTTTAATTTGTGAATGGTTTTTGTGCTTTAAAATAAGATATTTACAAATCTGAATCATATACCACTATATGCCCATATGGACATTCCTGGACGAAGGGTGATACAGTAAGAATATAAAAGGATTTGGTTTGTCTCCTAAGTTTGGCAAAGAGTTCATTCTCACATGCTGGATTAGATACAGCTTACTGTCATTGGGGGAGATGAACTTCTAAAATGTCATTAAAATGTGTATTCCAATTTTCTGTGGCTCCCCACATTTTCATGAAGTATGTGGAAATGTGCATAGCTGAAAACACAAGTTTTCAGTGCTATTCTGTGGAAGTGAAAGTCAATATCTCAGTGGGAGCAGACAAATAGGAGCAATATTAAAGCATTTGTAGGTATAATTTAAAATCATTATTTATAAATATTCTTTATAAAATTTCTCTCACAATGTTTTATTTGTGTTTTGTATTTGTGTGCTGGACATTTTGAAAAATGTTTTTAATAATTTATACATTCTAACTTACTGCTCCGACAAATTATTTAAATAAAATAATAATGGGTGCATCAGGCACAGCATCATTAGCAGGTCTAAAAAACTATCACATTGTGAAATATGTGCTATACATTTCTCAGAATGTCTGTCAACAATCTGTTAATGATTGTTTGAACTGTGTAAACATAGTGGATTTACTTCACATGTCATAATTTTGTATCCTGTATCTTAAAATTTCTGTTGCTGAGTCAAGGTATGCACTTCTGCCAGGATTTAACAGAATTTGATTTAACAATATTTGACAGCAAACATTTTCAATTGTGTTATGTTACTATTTAATTCAGTGAGTTGAATTTTCTTGTTATCTTGAATGTTTCTGATTTCATACCTTAGACTGAACTGTAAAGTATTTAAATACCAAGAACTTCATCTGTACATTCATTTTGAATCAGATTTGCATAATTTCATTACATGTGCAGCAACAGAGTTTATAGAATCAGAAGTGTTTTGTTGTTATTTTTTCTGATCAAAGGCAAGTTAATTTAAAAAAATTGTTTTCAATTTAATAGCAAATAAATGGAGTCTTCAGTTTTTGATGAGCAGCCATGTGTATAGTGTTTTGTAAGATGATTCTGTCATAGGCAATTAATACTTATATTTTCTTTCCAATACTTACAGTATTCATAAATTTCATAACACTTGAATTTTTTATAGCCTTATCTGGTTTATGTAGATTTGAGATCTATAAATTAAGTAATTTAAGAAACAGAGCTCCTAGAGAATATCTTGAAGTATTATCCAAAATGTTAATTTATTTTCAGCATAGCTGAATGCAGCTGGGAAAAACGTGGCTCTAATTTGAAGTTTGTGATTAAGAAATAAATCCTCAATTTTGCTTTTATTATACTTCAGCTATTTTAAACTGAAGTCTATTGACTCTATTAGGAAATTTTATACTCTTAATCATATTGTTAATAGACTTATAAATGGGATTGCAGATGTGAGAGTTAAGAGAATCTTTAGTGCGAGTACTTCTTTGCAAGAAAAATTATCTATATCTACTATGTCTCCATGGGTGGGATGGAGACTGTGGCTCTATAATTTTACCTTCAAATATGTGGTAATTTGGTGCAGTCATGCAGTTAAATATAAGTATTTTGTTATTTTCAGCAATGCAGCAATGCAGGTATGGAAGCTATTAGCTTGTCAAAGAACTTTAGATCTTGAGTCATCCTTGAGGCTGTTGCACAGCATTTACCTCTAGTTAATTTTCAGCTGTAAATATTAGTTTAATGTATAACGCCAAATATTTTGAGAATATTTCTGATACTGACATATGAATTGATTGAAAATGTATGTTCCTTATTATTGCATTTGAATTTTTCAATATTCAGAAATAGAGAAAGGAGGTTGTGGAGATCCTGGAATTCCATCATATGGGAAAAGGACCGGCAGCAGTTTTCTGCATGGAGACACCCTTACCTTTGAATGTCAAGCAGCTTTCGAACTGGTGGGAGAGAGAACAATTACATGTCAACAAAATAACCAGTGGTCTGGCAACAAACCCAGCTGCGTTTGTAAGAATTATTATATTTTTTCTGTGTTATTTTTCTGACCTTAACCTCTTGCATTTCTTAACTTTTGTGACTAATCAACAGGAAAATACTTCAAAGTACCTTGAAGATTTTTTCCATCATGTTTTTTCTTTTTTTTCAATTGTCTTGGTGGCTCATTTATGGGGAACGTCACGCAGGACTGTTTTTACAATGTACTTTACACTCATTTTCTATGTAATTGAACCACTTAACACTCTTCATGTAAATGTATGTTGAATTAGATTCTAAATGAGCAATTCCTAATAGCAGAAAAGCATTAAAAAGGACTCTGTGGCACGCACAGGTTTCATTCAGGCAGTGCAAAACAGCCTGCAAACCCACATAAGATTGGCTTTCTTTTTTTTTTATGTGATATATCACAAAGGTGTGAATATGAATATAAAGAAGTTAAGAATATCAAACATAGGAAAAGTTTAGGAAAGGTCATTAGTTGTGATTTTTGTTTTAAAAGATCAAATATATTTGTTAAAAGAGGGTTGTTGGGTTAGTGGGGTTTTTTTTGTGTGTTTGCTTGGGGGTTTTTTTTGTGTTTGTTTGTTTTTGTGGGGTTTTTTTGGGGGGGTACAGTTTAGTTGGGTTGAGTTGGGGTTTTTCCTTTTCTTTTTGCTTCCTTTCTTGTAAAATAGAGCAAATCATTCAAGTACACAGGTATATTAGGCACTCCAGTTGTGCAGATTGTGTTAAATTTTCCTAAAAAGAGTCATACAAATCAGTGCTGGATTTGACAACCATCACAACCTTTGTGAGGTGTCCTGTTCTGTTTGGACAGGTGTGTACACTGAAGCTCTGTTGGTACAGGACTTAACAAACTGAGCAAGATTGCTCTGGACCAGAATAATCCTCAGTAGGCCTTGCAATGCTGAATTGCGTCTTAGCACGTAAAGCCTAAGCACAGAGACAGTTCAGCTGCTGATCCCTTGGAAGACAGAAGCTGTGTTTCTTCATGGTGCTGTATTGCATTGGATTGCTGTATCAGCTTGTGTCGGCCATGTAAATTATTTTACTGTGCTTCCAGTGTTACATATGCACATGCCCCATGAAAAAGCATGGAATATAACATCTATTTACACACACTGAGTTCAGTTTGACGCAGTTGAAGAGCTGAATAATGGTTGTCCTTTGTGTTAACTGATATTCAGTGAGTCTTACCCTTTCTGAATATACTGCACTTCTGCCTACAGTAGCAGTCACAAGGTCAAAACTCTGAAACCAGTTAGGCAATGTCTTGATGAAAATTGGCTCAAAATAGTAACAAAGGATTATAGCTATGAATAATTTTTGGTTTTGTTCTACACATCAAAGGAAAACTAGGGTAAAATAAGTCTAGACCATATAATCTTAAGATTTCTTGATTCAGTTACACTTGAATTTCCACTATTATTTACATCAGAATGAACTTTGTATACTACAGACAAAACTGGCCCTTGTGCTTGATTATTTTGATTGTTAAATAGTTAATGCATATTTGGAAAAAAAATCATTCAAATTTGGAGATCATATTTTCATTTTAGAACAAACCTGACAATTTTTTTGCAAATTCTTATGCATCAAGAATCACTTTTGCTTGCTTGGTATTCGCTACATGCAAATCTCTTGCAGGCCCTGTTTAAGTCACTCAGATTCACTTGGGAGACAAAACATTGGAGAACTGTTCTGAAACTGTTAACTGTTAACTGTTTTATGATTGTATGTATAGTAGTTTTGACATCCAGGCTTCAAAATCATCCTTTTCCACAAGAATAATAATTTAAAAAAATAGAAAGACAAACATTTGTAAAGTTTATGGGTAGTATTTTGAGAATCTTATTTCTTTCCTTGTTGTTCTTTCCCCCTTCTTGTTCTTTCCTTTAGTTTCATGTTTCTTCAACTTCACCACACCATCTGGAATTATTCTTTCTCCAAATTATCCTGAGGAATATGGGAACAATATGAACTGTGTTTGGTTAATTATCTCAGAGCCAGGAAGCAGAATCCATCTGATTTTCAACGACTTTGATGTAGAACCTCAATTTGACTACCTTACAATCAAAGATGATGGGATTTCAGATTTACCACCTCTTGGCACATTTTCTGGCAATGAGGTCCCTTCTCAACTGGCTAGTAGTGGGCACATAGTACGACTGGAATTTCAGTCAGATCATTCTACCACAGGAAGAGGATTTAATATTACTTACACAAGTAAGAACTGCTTTTTATTTTATGCTTAGTTTTATGCTTTCTTTATAATAATTAAAATGTATTTATCTTTATTTCAGAAGTAAATTGTAATGATTGTATAATTGCACTATTTTCAGATGTCTTCCTTGTATTCATTAGCTTATCTGAATCTTTGTCATTTACTTATTTTAATTGTTACAATGCTGAGGAATTCCCTTCATTATTATTATTTTTCTTTTTTATTCATACTGTGTAAGTGCAGATCCCATAACTAAAGTCTAGGTCTTTCACATCAAACTATCCAGTGCATGTAATTTAATATACTTCTCAAGGGAACCATCAGGAATAAGTTCATAAAGGTATTGATCTTTGATCCCAAATAGTAAACAGAAAGGCATAATAGTAATCATCAATACAAATAAATAGTTGTGGGATGGTGTTTTGTTTTTGTATGTTTTTTTCTAGATGAATGGGGTGGAATCTAAGAATACAAACCCCTAAGAATAGAGTGCTCTTTTTTGCATTACACATTGCAGTTACACTCTGTGGTTTTTCTAGTTTGTAGAACACAGCTGAACTGATGCAGAAGTCTTTCCTATAAGAGTACACGAATTTATAATCATTCTTCTACCTGGCTCCTGTCCCTTTACAAATTTTAAGAATGTGCTACCTTTGAGAAGGCAACTCTCAAATGTACGAAGTTTAATTGTAACTTGACAACCAGTCCAAAAGCTGTTAAATATGGGCCTACTGGTCATGCACCTACAGAGAACTGCTGAGAAAATAAATGTCTCCTGTTTGGGCAACCAGGCCAAGAAATATCTGGCTACAGATGGCCCTCTGCTTTGTTTATATAAAAAGATACTACTAAACAATACCCTCAATAGAAAACCAGTAACAGTATTGTCTTCTAAAAAACATTTTTACATTTGCTGTACATTGCTAATTCTCCTAAAAGTTTTATGAGTCATTCAAAGACTCTACTTATACAGAGGTTATCATTTTAACTGAAGAAATTATCTTCTAAGGTTATAGAAGTTAATTGACAATAAAGTTGTCTTTGAGATCTTTTGCACTGTTTCTATGTTGTGCCAATTAAAATAATAGTTTTTCTGGCCAAGGTGTTTTCTTTCATTGTTTGGAAAGATTCCCCACATAAAGCTGGAATTCATTGATTTCCATCTTTTTTAAGTCTTAGATGCTTAAATTGCTCTTTTGCTTTTATAGGAAGGGATAATTTTTTTCCTTAGAAAAATGGCAGGAAGAAAAAAGGGGAAGCCATTTCCTCTTGTTTTATCACTTGGTACCTGTGAGAGGAGGCCAATATTCACTTTGCCACAACCTCTTTCCAGGTAGCTGTAGGGAGCAATGGGGGCTCCCCCCAACCTCCCTTTCTTTGGGTTAGACTGTTCCAATTCCCTTATGTTAGAGGCAAAACCCCTGGATTTTGTCCAGAGGAAAATTTAGGCAAACTATTCTTGTGTACCTAAGCCACATATACCTAAAAACTTCTGAATTCCAACTATGTTGCATGTCATTGGATTTGAATCTGACTTTTTATTGAGAAATTTTCTATACTTGGAATTAAATATTACTATGTTATACATGTTACATACACTGTACTACAACTGCAATATTATTCTCCTCCTCCTCCAAAAAACAAGACACAAAGTTTAAATGGATGGGTTTTATTATTGCTACTATTGTGGGTTTTATTACCAACATTGTTACTTTGTTTTTATCAGCCTTTGGTCAGAATGAGTGTCACGATCCAGGCATTCCTATAAATGGGAGGCGTTTTGGAGACAGATTCCTTCTGGGAAGTTCTGTTTCCTTTCACTGTGATGATGGCTTTGTGAAGACTCAAGGCTCTGAATCCATAACCTGTATTATGCAAGATGGAAATGTAGTATGGAGCTCCACTGTCCCACGTTGTGAAGGTAAGGGCACAATCTTTACTTTGCACCTACAGCTTGAATAATGACACCATTTAAATTTAGCTTACTTTTTACATTTTGCACATAAATGAGACTGCTTTACCTGAAGTTATTAATTCATCTTAAGACTCTTTCAGTCATGTGAGAGCACAGTAATAGAAACAAGATAGCTTGCTTTTATATTCTTGGAATAAATTAGCATTCTAAAAATCTGGTTGCTATTGTTTCCAAGTTCTGATTGTCACCATCATTACTCAGTTGTGAATTATAACTGCTATAACAGTTTTGGCTGTACATACTGAAGAACAGTTATATAACACATATAAAGTAAATAAAGCTTCTATTTAGAAGTCTTTTTTGAAAATTTACCCCTTTAACTTTCTCAAAATGAAAGTATACCTGCATTTCTGTGTGTAATAATATAGCCTGCAGTACACTTATTTCTGAGTGAAATATAGTGAAAACCAGAGCTATGTTTAATGTCCATGATATTCCCAAAAAATTTACATATTTATTTGCTTTCTTTTCTTAGGTGAATAAATAGACTAAGATGATATCTACTAAGGTTTAAAAGTCTCCTTAGAATGAAATACAGTAAGAAGAATTGTTTGATGCTTAACTGATAGGTCTAAAGTCAAGGCAGATGAGTGCATTTAATAAATGACTAAAGTGTGTTTTTTTTTAAAACTTATGTACAAAGTGTATACATTTTATTAAACTATAAATACGTAGATACACAGACAGACTCCAATTTAAAAGGATTTTTGGGACAACTAATCCAAACCTTCTAAATTTCACATTTCCATTAATTTCAGTGTCAATGCAATTACTTAAGGATCTGGATCATATCACTTGTTATTTGGACCATTTGAGAACTCAGTTTCATAGGATTGTGCATTTCAAAGAAAATATTAAAATATTGAAGAACCCTTCCATGTCTGCAGCCTGTTAGAAGTGTATGTGAGCCTGGACATTGTACTAGCAAAATTTCTGACCCTGATTAAAGCATGTTTTACAGTGGAGCAGGGCTTTTCTTTTATTCTTAGAGCAAACCCAGCCAACTCCAAAGCAGGGAGTAGGGTGTTGTTTTCTGTCAGAAGATTTTTTTCTCATTTTGAAACTGATGATTCAATTGTTAAAGTATTCAGTGTAATCTTTGTGTAATTTTATTTTTGAAAATGTGTAAAGGACCAAAGATGAGAACTTTGAAGGGAAAAAAAAAGAGAGAAAAAAATTACAGAAAATACTTTTCCAGAAAATATATAAGTGCCCCTCAGTTATCCTTTTGGAATGTGTACTTGGTTTTTAATGAGGAAAAGATTAAACTAATAGACTGGCTTGGGGTTTGATTTTTTTTTTGTTGGTTTGGTTTTGGGTTTTTTTTTTATGATTTTGCTCTTTGTTTCTTTTATAGAAAGCAGTAGTGAGCTTCAGGATGTGTTCTTTCTGATGTGGATTCTCTTGATAATTGAAGGAGTTTCTGGGCTTTGATTATGGACGAAGAATCCTAAGCATGATTTAGTTTGCTTCTAGCTGTCTGAGATTTCTAAACAGCTGATGGTTTTTTTTGTTGTTGTTGCTCTTCTCTGTGTTTTTTTCGTACATGACTGTCTCTGTAAGCAGCACCTGAAATACATGAAGTAAATGACATACATGAAGTGCTATAATTAGTTGAGGATTAACAGTCTTAGGACTGTTCTTGTTCATAGTATGATGATATTAATTTTAAAAAATCACTATGGAATAAATTGATTTCCTCATTAAATATACACATGTAGGGTAAATGCCATTTTACTGGCCTGTCATTTTGCTTCAAAGAAAATTCAGTGTGTTTCAGGATTTGTGGGTTGCTTTTATCACTTTAATCTGGAAAAGATTCCTTGAGATGAGTGCAAGTCAAATGAAATAAAAAAAACCTCTCTGATTAATTTTTTTTTTTGTGTTGCTAAAAACATTGAAATAAAATTAGTCATAATAATTTACAACTCACAAATTCATGTTACCATCCATTTCTATATGGAATAATAGGTAGGTTTGTCACTGCTTAGAGAAACAGAAGAAATCTAGAAAGATTTCCTGTGCTGAAATGTAGAATTTTCTGATAGTGATATAATTGAATTTTTCTATGAGGACAATATAAATGAAACTAAGATACATTTACCTGACCTTGAAAGTGTTCCTCTGTTATGCTGTGCCATAGCCTTTAGTAAAACATAACATCCCAAGGCCCTGTGCCATGACAGCTTAAATTTTTAAGGCACTCATGTTTACCTAAATTTGTTCTGTCATTTCTGCTGTTGTTTAATCCTGTTCCAAAGTCCTTTAATTTTGCTCTGAAAAATGCCTCTATCTAGCCCTGTCATTTTCACAGCCCTCTTGCAATACATTTTTTTTTAAACTTTTTATGGAGGAGGATCAGGTTAGAAAACGTTCAAACAAATTTAACATAGAGGAATGGGTCTGATGGGATGCAGCCAAGATTTTTGAATAAGCCATCCAATGACATCACAAGGTCACGCAATATCTTGGGAAGCTGGTTTAAACCAGGTAGATCCCTGAGGACTGGAAGAAAGCAAATTCCAGTCTTGGAGAATGGAAAAGGAGAAGATCTGAAGAGCTACAGGTCTTATCTCTATCACTGGGAAAGGTGATGTAATATTCCTTGAAACCATTTCCAAACCATTTGCTGTGGTTTAAACCCTGTTGGAAATTAAGCCACACGCAGCAGCTCTTTCCCCCTCCACCCCCTCCTGTGGGAGTGAGACAAAAGGCAGATAGATATTCTGAGTTGAGGTAGGGAAACAGCAATGAGATAAGCGAGTAAGAACAACAATATTAATAACAAAAGTATAGGAGAGGGCGATTTGCATACAAAAAAGTGCTCAGCCACTGCCTGACTGGCCAACACACCCAACCAGTCTCCAAGTGTGGGTGGCCACCAAGACAAAGATAAAATGCCCCCCAGATCCCCCTGCTCAAGTTTTTCCTCCACCCCATGTCATATTCACATTCTCTTCTTGCAAGTGAAGTTCCTGACTTCTGACCCACAGAGATGGTGTGAGTGCATGGAATAACCACCCAGGTGTGCCCACACAGCTCCAAACTCTGCCCCCTCAAGGCTACTGCGAGAACATTAACTCTGTCCAAGCCAAAAATAGGACAAAATGAAGAAAACTATGGTGACTGGGAGTAATCAACATGGATTTATGAAGAGGAAAATCATGCCTGACCAACCTAATAGCCTTCTGCGTTAGGATGAACTGTCTGATGGATGAGGGGAGAGTAGTGGATATTCAGTTTTAGTAACATCTTTGGCACTGTGTCATGCAAAATTCTCAATGATAAACTGAGGAAGTAGGGACTAGAGAAGTGAACAGTGAAGTGGACTGGAAATGGACTGAACTATTTGGCTGATAGAATTGTAGCCAGTGTCACAACTGGAGGTTAATTGATAGAGGTGTAGCCCAGGGGTCTATCCCCTATCCAATACTGTTTAAAACCTTTAGTACTGAACTGAATGCTAAGGCAGAATGTACTCTGAGCAAGTCTGAAGATGATGTAAAACTGGGGGGACTGGCTAGTGTTCCAGATGTTTGTGCTGCTGTTTAGAGGGATGAGAGAGGCAGGAGAAATGGGCTGAAAATAAATGACAGATCTTTCCCATCTATTCAGCACTGGTGAGGCTGTGTTGGGAGCACTGTGGGCACTCCTGGGATCCACAGTACAAGAGAAATGTGGACATAACTGCAGTGAGTCCTGTGAAGGGTCACGCAGATAAGTAAGGACTTGGACTATCTGTCATACAAGAAGAGGTTGAAAGAACTGTGCTTGTCTTGACTGGAAAAGACTCAGGACTCAAGAGGGATATTGTCTATGTGTACAGTAACTGATAGGATGATTTAAAGAAGGTGGAGCTAGACTCTCCTCAGTGGTGCAAAATGACCTGACAAGAGGCAATGAACAGAAACTGAAATACATGGATTTCGGTTTAAAGATGAGAAAAACATTGCCCTGTGAGAGTGATCAAACACGTCCAGAAGGTGTGGGGAGTGTCTGACATTGGAGGGAAGGCGTGATCCTGACTGGGCATGGTTCTGTGCAGTCTTGTTTTGAGCAGGAAATGGACTAGATGATTTCCAGATATCTCCTTCAACTTAAACCATTCTATGATCCAATGGAATATTTACAACTGCCAGTTCCACTGAGCTCAGTGATTGCTCAAAAAGGTGGCACAGAACAGCAGTAATAATTACTTGGAACAATTAGTCTGATGTTTCCATGTCAATATGGAATCGTACTGGATTTAAATGTGATGAGACAGTATAATTTTTTAATATGATACTGTGCTTTTCAACAGAAGGAAGGCTGGCAGATCCAAGTGCCATGCTCTGTGTGTTGAAATATATGATAAGAGAGTGATAAGACACATTGCAGGCCTTATGAGTCTGATGAAATCAAAGTGCTTTGTTAAAATATTAAAACTATATAAAACAATTTCTTTGAATATAATATATTAGAAATAATTTATATGTTACAAATATATGTATATTTGTTTTTTTTCTTTCAGCACCATGTGGTGGACATTTGACAGCATCAAGTGGTGTTATCTTGCCACCAGGTTGGCCAGGATATTACAAGGACTCACTTAATTGTGAATGGGTGATTGAAGCAAGACCAGGAAATTCCATTAAGATCACTTTTGACAAGTGGGTATCATAAAGTTAAACAAGAAGTAAGGTCTGAGCATACACACTTGCTTTAGTATTGAAGAATAAGTATCTATGTTAAGAACTCAAACCATAAAAAGGAACCTCATGGCAACAGTCACAATACTATTCCTACAAATAGGCAATTAAATGTGTTTTTCTATATGTGTTTTTGCTTCCATTGTACTCAGCAGGAAGTTCCAGAAATTTAGGATGCTGACTTTTTTTTCTCATTAAAGACTTCATAGTCTTTAATGGCATTTATAGGCTTATATTTATTTGCAATCTTTTTTTTAAATTAATGTTCAGAAGCCTGAGGTTTTCAGAGATGTCTTCTTAAATGGAAATAGAAGTTTAAGTCATAAGATGGAGCATTTAAATTTTATAAAAGGAAATTAATTGCCTGAAGTTGAATGCACATGAGTGCAGTGTGATGACAATATTTCTGAGAAAATAATGAGAAACATAGGCTTTTGTGACATGTGGTGCAGTTTAAGAACTCAATTTGCTGAATTTTAGATGGATGGTATTCTGAATGCCAGTCATATGGCTGATCTGAAGTATTCTGAATGCACACACATTTTCCATTGCAGAATTCTGGAGTTTTGTAGACAAATTGAACTGCAATGACATTAAACAAGAACTTGGAGTTTATAAAATGGAGAATTTTGATCACATATCATTTTTGAAGTACAGCAGATACACAATGAATCTACTTCAACATTATCTCAGCATTAATAGCAAATGGATTCTGTTGCTGCTCCCTAATTGTTTTAATTGCAAAGCAGTATTAATATTCTGCATTTTGGTTTTGGTAGACAAAGAAAAACTTTTCCTATTTTCTTTGGAGATTTATGGAGCTTTTCTGGAAGGTTTAGAAAATTCTCTTACTATACTCCATCACATTATAATTTTTATTAAAAGTGTTATGCTTGTTAATAATAGTAAAACCTTGCTTTTGCAATAAAATTATTTTCTTTGGTCAACAAGGTGTTGTTACCCAGTTTAAAAATTTCATGTAAAACTTTTTATTATATATTTACCATGTAAAATTTTTTATTGCTTATAAGAAAAACTGACTTTGCTGTCTGATATAGCAAGTTACAAATCAGTAATTGATTTTGTCAATTAATCAACAAATAAAATATTTTTGTCAAGTATATGGTCTAATTTGGGGAAAATGGAACCCTTTTATACTTCACTATATGACTTGCTTCAAAGGCATACCTAACAGAATGAAGGTTTGTACAGATGTGATATTAATAATGTAAATTATCTCACTCTTGAGCTAATGAAGCTTTAATGTTTCTAGACAAATGTGCCTTTCCAGAGTCCTTAGAAACTTTCCAGAAGTAGCAGCAAGTGACTTCATGACCCTATGATTACATTACATTGAAAAATGTTGCATTTCAAATTTTGCCTAATGCCTGGAACTGAAACAGAAAAATAAAATGTAATTGAATCAAGTCGCGAGGAAAGGGGTAGAAGAATAGTGGCTGACCTGAAGATCTTTGGTACTTTGAATATTGTTAAAAAACAGTTTGATAATTTATACAGCTAACCTTTTTATCCAAAACCAACCTGACTGTACGAAGAACAGTGTAACACAATGTCCTTTAAGTCTTTTTAAAACTATCTAAGTACATTTGGAGGACATCCTACCTCTTACTAATATGAGTAAGCTAATAAACATTAAAATAAACTAAAACCCAAAAATGTAACCATTAATTAGATACTTTCAGTAGTGATGAAGAACTTCCAATAACAAATTGTCTTGATTTATCACTTTTGGGAAAGTGCAAAGACTAAAACTAAAAACCAGCAACAAAACCAGACCAATTCAAAAGACAATTCATTCCCTTAAACCCTCAAAATCAGAGAAGTGAATTATAAAGTCACATTTGAGTTTGACATGAGCACGAATCTACTGGGAATGAAGATCATTGTCAGAGTAGCACTTGCTGTTAAGAGTTATTTTCTGGTTTCTGTCTCCAGCAAGGGTTTGCCATCCATTGTTGTCATACTGCCCTGCTAAGAAAACTGCGATTGCTGGCTGAGAGCACTTTATTCCTAATTAGTTTGCCTCACAAACATAACTGTCAAAATAATTGAACTGTTCAATTACTAATCTTGAGTCTATTCATTATGAGTACAAATAAAGTATTTAAAGCAGCCTAGCTGTATCTGTCTGTTTTCATCATTCTGCTGCAGGATAAATCAATGTATAATCTCTGAAATTACGGAAGAGTACTGAAAAACTGTCAAGTACTTTAGTGATGCCCTCTGTAACAGTCTATTTGGGTAAATTAAGTACTCAGTGAGCCTTTCCAGGAACAAAATCTGATGTGTTTATGTCGCTAAATTGTTGAAATAGTGTCCAACATGCTTCTTGAGTTTGTCAACTAGCATTCTCCCAAATAATTATCAAACAGAGCCAGGAGTTACTGTGGGAAAGCAACCATTCATTATAGGAAATTTGAATAGTATCTCCTTCTTTGAGAGTCTAAAGGATATATTTAATAGTCTGGATGTAGGCCATTCCATTCTAGCTAATTTCATTGCCAGAAACGGGTCCTGAAAATGCTTAATGTATTAGCAAACCTGCAAGGCCTGTATTCCACTTGTCAGAGTGGATAGAGAGCAGTAAAGCAATCATTTGGATTTTATCCAGCTTATCCAAATAAAGTACCATAAATCTAGAGTTTTCTGTGTAAAGAGGAAAGAATGATACAAAGTGCCTAAGTCGGTTTCCGAGCAGTCATTATCTCTGATAGCAAAGCAAAAGCTTTCTGACTTATGGCTGTGCTTTTGTTTTCAGGGAACCATGAGAGAACAACTAGAAAGAATATTAAATACTGGCTAAAACTGAGCTTGTTCTTACTTTCATTGATGTGTCTGTAAGAATACTTTTACAAGAGCAATGCTATTTGTTCTGGAAAACGTAATGGGATGGGAGCTTGGTCATTCTGTCATCATTTCATAATGAAGTATAAAGTTTATTTACACTTCGAAGGAATGTCACATGATTTTCTCCTTTCTCAAGTCTTTAATATTTCGCACTCTTCTTAAATTACAAGAATGCACTTTCTTATCTCTAGACCACTTCATGTGTCCCATATTGGCAAGACAGCTAAAGGTGTTCACTTTGAAAATGTATTGTATTGTGTAGGGATTTCTGCTGCTCTCAGAAGTTGAACTAACAAGACTTATGGGAATAGAAGAGAAAAAAACTCACAACATATGCATTGCTGAAAGATGAAAATAAGAATATTGGGTCTGCATGCAAATATATTTAGAGCAGTGTAAATATCTGTATAATAGCACAAACTTCATTGACAGGAAAATTTTTGTGTGCATGGTTTAGATGCTACAGCATATCAGAATCTAATATAACCACAAACTATCTTGAAAGGCATCTGATGTAAAAAATGCCAGTTCAAGTTCATCTCAAGAAAGAGCAGGTTTGTGCTGTTTGATTTAAGAACAAGTAGTAGATGACATAGATATCCATTATGAACTGGAGAAATGTGATGTGGTTTAATGATCGGCAGACATATTGACTCTGCTGTTGATTTTAAAGTTATTTTTTCTTGTAAATCAACCCTCATTAGTCTCCTTACTTTCCATTCTAGTCTATATTACCTGTTGGGGTTTTTTTTTGACACACGAAAGTAAGAAGTCATGCTTATTATAACAGTAACAAATTTCAAAATAAAGGCTTGATTTAAATCTAGCATTTTTTACTGCTTTATTTCATAGGACAAAAACGATTACCTAAAAGTAAAGTAACAAGCTATGTTAGAATAAAAACTTTGGATTAAAAAAAAAATTAAACACTTGATGATCTATAAAACAGCTTTTGCCAAATAGCAAATATCAGATAATGAAATTATTGAGATGAAATAATGAAGTGTTATGAAGATGTTCCTAGAGTGTCCAAATATTTCTTAACCTGAGGGCAAAATAATTTCTTGGATCTTCATACTGCAATTCTGTTTGAGATAATTTACTTTTTTGTACCCACTAAATGTCTTTCTGAATGCCAGTCATATGGCTGATCTGAAGTATTCTGAATGCCTTAAATTTTTTTTATGATACTGCAAAAAAAGCAAGGAAAATTATTCATGAAACCCTCTTTAATTTTATTCTTGGTAGTACAAGGATGGATTTGTAGCTATGTAATTTTTTTATGTGTGGTATTCTTTGTCAGTTACAAGTGGGTTGCATTTCTATCAGTTGAAGAAAATAATACCACTTGTCCATCCACCAGCTGACTTGCATATTCCTTTTCAGATTCCAGACTGAAGTTAATTATGACACTTTGGAAGTCAGAGATGGGCCAGCAAATTCCTCACCATTAATTGGAGAATATCATGGAACACAAGCACCTCAGTTCCTTATTAGTACTGGAAATTATATGTATCTGCTGTTCACTACGGACAACAGTCGTTCCAGTGTTGGTTTCCTAATTCACTATGAGAGTAAGTCTGGTATTTCTCAAATAGTTTTATTTAATCTTGAAAAAATTTCTTTAATTAGAAAATGAGCAAACAAATGGGAACAAATAAAATTCAGTAGTTATATTTGTGAAAGAACAAATTATGTTTACTGTGTGTTGTATTGACAGATAATTCTGGAAGTATTCATTTTGGAAATTTTTTCTTCATGAGTTCTTTTATGAGAAGAGTCAGAGTTATTCAGAGTCCTTACAGACCTAGCTGTTTAATCAAATGCAAAATTTTAGAAGCTTTCCCTTGTGGGTAAACATATATTATTTGGGTGTCCCCTATCTTCTCTTTCTCTTTTCCTCTTTCTCTTTTCCTCTTTCTCTGTTTTATGCAAATAAATTAATAATATCTCCATGCATACTAAAGAATCATCGTAATAACATTTTCTTTTCAATTAAGTGCATAAAATGACATATATTAAATGGTCTGAAGTCACACTAGTCTTTATATGATAGTACAACCATTCACTTAATTATTTACTGAAGAGTGCTTATGTGTTTAGTGCAGTTGTACCAACCTAGTAACACCACTTCTATCAGTTGTTCTTATTTGGAAACTAATCTGATTGCTGTACATTTGCTGTAATATTGAAACTGGAATAGTGACCAGATATATTTTATATCTGGCATCAAGGCTTGTCCAAATATTATAAAAAAGTTGCGCAGTGAAAGCTTGCTGAACACTTCACACCCATGTCAGTGCATTTGCTCCACAAGACTTAAGTTAATCACAGCCTCACTGGTCATATTGTGTTTTTTCTCACATTGGATTTCACAATTGGAGCTAAAATTGTCTCCATTTTGCCTTGTGTTCTATATGTTCATGTAACACAGCTGAAATTTTCTGCAGAGTCTATCTTACTGAGCTAGACAGCATCAGGAGCTTCTGCAGCATTTCTGTGATCGTTTGCTCTGTATTGGCAATTGTGTACATCACAGAGGCAGGGGCATCACAATAACTAGTAACATGGGGATACTAGGCAGATAAAGTCAGTATTTTCCAGGAGAAAAACCAGGTATAAAGAACTAATTGAAGCCTTGGGTAATCTGCCAAGGAACACAGGAGACTAAAATCATATTTTGATTTTGCTTGGAAGTATAATTATAGAAGTTGCTCATTTTAAAGATATCACAACAGAACTTCTATTGGTTTCACATTTCTTACATTTGCAGAAGACAAAGTAGTAAATTTTGAGTTTTAAGAAAAGTTTCTGGATATTTTCTTTGGAAGTTCAAATACCTTATTTGGAAGTATCTTAAAAAGCTTCCAGTTATAGTCATAACTTTGATGATAAAGTACTGTGAAGCAGAAGGCTCTTAACCTGTTTAAAATAAAAGGTTCACCATAAGCTAAACTGAGTTGAACCTGAGATATCACTCTATTTTAGCTTAATACATTCTATTAAGCTAAAATATGACTGTAATATAGCTTTAATGAGTATGTAACCCATTAAAGGTACTGTGAAGGATATGAAGACAGTTTGTTCATTCCTCTCCTTAAATTTCTGTCATTCAGCCTTTTGAAGACACCTCAAAATAGCTAATGCAAGACAGTGTAGATTAAGTCTTATGCATTTAAGCATAGAAAAAATAATGAAGTGCCTAAAATATTTTTTAAATAAAACTACTGATAAAATATTAGGCTTTTTTAAAAAGTAATTAATCTTTTGGCAAGTGTGCTTCATGCCTCAATTGCATTTTCCTGATCTCTCAGCTTCCCTAGTTATGTGTTTTGAGTAAGGTTTGTTTAGTTGGTTGGTTGGTTTGTTTGTTTGTTTATTGATTGTTTGTTTTTGTAGGGGGCTTTTTGTTCCTCATTCTGTGAAGCAGGTTGTGCAATCTTAGTCTTTTTCTTAACTGAAAACAGATAGAAATACTTTACCTGCAGATTCCTGTAATGTAAATTGTTCCTTTTTTTATTAAAGTAATCTGATTTTTTTTCCTTCCTAATATAAGAGAACATTATATTTTGCAAAGCAAATTGATACATTATTTCTTCAATTCAAATGCTTTACTTACAATTCTGTGCTTTTTGTGGACTAATATTTCCTTCTATCCTAAAATTTATCTGAAAAATAGATCATATTTTAGTCATGTATTGAGACAGTCAAATTACACTATACACCTATATATATTTGAAAATTAAAATTCTCTTACACAGTCAGCAAAATTGTTTAAAAATCAAAGATTACCCATCTTAATAAAAAAATTCCTTATTGAGGAATTGAAAAAATCTATGAAATCAATATTGTGATTTTTCTTAGTGAAACTCATCAGAACTTAGAAAATAGACATAATCCTTTATTCATAACGGATAAAATGAGGTATTTGTTTAGATTAGGTTTCAGAAAATAACTTTTTAGGCTCAGAAATATGCAATCTTCATGGGTTTGATAAAGTGTTGAAACCAGTCAGATGGCCCACAATCAATTTTAGCTGTAATAACATAGCATCAAAATGCTTAACACTTTTTTACTTGATTAAAAAGATAATTCTTTGAATAGTCTGGATATGAGGAAAGGATTCATACAATTTTATGAGGCAGGATACAGTCAATGGAAAAAGATTTGAAATGTTGGGGAACATTTTTTGTTTCAGCAGTCTGTTTTACTATGGCTAAGAATCCATACAGAGGCTAAATAGGAAAGGAAGATTTTGGGGAAGTGACCATAAAATAATAGTTTATGACTGGTAGGAAGTGAAGGAATGAAGCAACATGGTGAATAAATTAATGGTTTGCAAAAATCTAAACCACCAAATTTGTAGACATTCACTCAAGGTGAATGTCCTTGAGCCCTTACAAATGAATTCCTAAAGTCATTTATAAAAGAAATTGAGGAAAAGTACAGGAGAAACTATTATTCATTTTTTGGTGGTTTTGGCTTGGTTCGGTTTGGTTTCATTTGTTTTGTTATGGCTTTCCCTTGGTTTTGTTTCATTTTGGGGGTTTTTGTGTTTGTTTTGTTTCTTTTTTTTAAATTTTGTTTTTAATTTTAGAGAAAGGTTTCTGTAGCTATTTAAATATCTCGTTTAATGATGTAATTCTAGAGTTAATAATGTAGATACTAGATATATTCGAATATTGCTATAGATAGCAATCAGAGAATTACACAGATCTCTTAGGATAAACTACATATTTAATTCCAAGCCTAAGAAACAGAGAGACTGTAACAAAAATATCTATAAATATATTCAAATAAGGGAAAAAAAATTACTCAAAAAAAGCTTCATCAAAAATCAGCTGTCACAGGCAAGACTAAATGTTCTGTTCCTGTTTTGCAACTTTTACAGAAAACAAATAATTTTTACCATATACTTAACATAATTAAGTGAACATTTTCAAGGTAAGAGTACAGCATCTCTAGAGAGAGTACTACACAATATTGAAATATTTAAGTATTTTTTTATTCATCAGAGACTGTTGAAATTCCCTGTGGTATACTGAGAGGCAAAGTGGAAGGACCACTCCACTGAAAATTATGTCTGAAAATTCAAATCTGTCAGGAAGTTTAAAAAAAATTCAGAAGGGCACAGACTTTTCCAGCAAGCATGGAGAGGAAAAAAATAAAAGAAGATATTTGGACCAGAAGGATCAAGGACATTAGTTTTATCTTTGCTCTTGAAAGATACTAGTTTAAAGCTGATAAACATAATGATAAGAAATAAATTACTTGTATTTGATAAAACAGATTATGTCAAACCAACTTAATTTCTTTCTTGACAGGTTCACTGCTTTTGTAGATTTGGAAATGGAAAGGGGAGGAAATAGTTCTGTGCTGCCTTTCATAAGGCTCTTAGAACTCTTTCAGAGAAGAACATAGACATTTAATGTGGATGAAATTATTGCAGTACAATAAATGTACAATGAGGTACAGTAGGCACTGGAAAAACTTTCTCAGAAAAGCTGAGGAATCTCCATCCTTGGAGACACTAAAAATGCATCCAGGAATGGATCTACCTGTGCAACCAGCTTTAGGTGACCTTGCTTGAGCAGGGGGGTTGAACTACATGACCCCAGAGGTTCCTTCCAGCCTAAATTGTTATGTGATTTCTATGATGCTTTGAAAAAAAAAAAAAAAAAAAAGAAAAAAAAGATTGTGATGACAATATAAGAACAATTTTTTAACAAAGTTAAAGAACAATTTTTTAACAAAGTTACAATTTGAGGATGATTCCAACCTACAATTATACTAAGCACTATGATTGAGAAGGTTGGAATTCAAAACAAGCTAGATGAACTGAAGAAAGAGTGTAAAACAAAAGCAATTTGATTCTACAAAGAAACTTGCTAAGCCTAAATGGGGAAGGAGAAGTAACATGCACAAATACAAAATAGAAATACAATAAAAAAAAGATTCGGATATCCCTCAGAACCTACATAATCTAGAGAAAAATGTAGTAGTATTGCAAAAAGTTGAATCTTCTAGACATTGTATTTAACCATCTAAAAAACCAAAAGACAATTTCAGAAAATACAATTTTTTTTGTTTTATCTAGGATTTGTTCAAAAATTATTTCACTTCATTTGATGACCAGGGAGACTATTGTGTCCAGTTTGTGACACAGTTTAAAAAGACTAGAATATTGCTAACATGGAAAATATGACACACAAAGAGTCATTGAAAGGTTTGTGCTTTTTTAGAAGAACTATGACTTGGCAGGCAGGGGGTAAAGCCTGATAATGGTGTCATGGTCCCAGGTAGCTCTAGACAGCAGCCTGTCCTAGAGTTTGATCTACTGCCTGTCCTCCTTCTCAATCAACTCTTTACAATTATTTTCCAACTACATTTATCACTGTTGTGCCAGAATTGTGCCATATTTCTCATATCAAAGAATTACCCAGTATTTAATTTTAGGTTATCTCCTATTAAGAAAAATAATCAAATCTTCAGGCAAAGAAGCAAAGAAAAAATATTTATTTTCAGCTATGTTCATGATTGCTGAAACTTACATACTGAATATTTTTCCCTGGGAATGAAACTATTTTGCCTGAGCTGATTTTATATATTTAACACTTCTACTTCAGTCAGGAAATTGGAAGCTGATAAATTTTCTATAGGTTTTGGTCTTGCAAAAATGTGAAACAATGGAGTCAATGTAAGTTTGAATTATCATTTCAAAAATAACCTGATGAGTTTACCTGTTGTGTATGATTCAGAATGCCAAAGCAGCTGATGTGGTCAGACAGGGGTGGTAGGCTGCCCTAAGAGGAAGGAATTTTAAGAGTGCTGCTGGGGACCTCCACCTACACTAACATATTTCAAAGTATGAGTCATGTTTTATCTGAAAAAACCTAATGTGCATCAAAGTTAATATTTCATCTAGATGAAATTAAGGGCACTTACAATGCAGAATATTATAGACTTAAATGGTTTCTTTGAGCCTTTATTAAGCAGTTTTATCCAGGTGAAGGGAATCTAAAAGTGCACTGTTAGCTAACACGGTATATTTGCATTAAGAATATACAGTCAAGTCTAGAGGAACTTATTAATCTAGAATTTAAGTATGTCAGGGTTGCCTCATGAAAACTGGATCATAAGCTTTCAAATCTGAATTCTAAGTGAGATATAAAAAGAGCTGGAAGGTACAGAGAATATTTTTCTGTGAAAGCTAGAGTCATTCTTTATGCTTTTTTTATTTGTAGTCCTGATTCCAACACTCATATAGTTCTGAACCCTTCACTTTATGCCCTGATAAATCAATTTTTTTCCTTAGTTTTGAACTCCTCCTACTTTGTTTCTAAGGCTGTATGACAGTCCTGGATAAACAGGGCAAGGTAGGAGCAGTAAACTGAGAGTACAGCTTCCACAGAAAAGAGTTAGAGGTGCACAAGCAGCTGAGAGGACCAGCACCTTCTTCACCCTTCAGAGGGCTAAGAAAATAGGAAATGCCTGTGAAGAAGGCAGTTGTGGTGGATTAACCTTGCTAGATCCCAGGTTCCCAAATCTTAGAAACACCTTCCCCCTACCCCTCTGTTCTTCTTTGGCTGAACTCCACTATCAGTTTTATCTACCTCCTCCTGCTGAGAGGTGCAGGGGGACAGGCATCAAGTGATCAGTTTACCATACATTATCGTTGCTGCCCCTTCCTCCTCGCTGGAAGATCCCTCAGACTCTACTCCTCCTCCAGCATTGGGGTTTCTCCCCCAGGAGACAGCCTTCCATCAATATTTAAAATTTGAATTCTTCCCATTATCTGGAACTCTTAATGAATGGTTCTGGCATGGGGTCCAATCTTTCAGGAGCAGAGTGCTCCAGTGTAGGTCCCCCACAGTGTCACAAATCCTGCCAGCAAAGCTGTTCCAGAATGGGCTCCTGTCTCCACGAGGCCACAGATCCTGCCAGGAGTCTGTTCCATTGTGGACTTCCCATAAGATCACAGCTCCTTTGAACATCCATGGACTCCAGGGTGGAGTCCTGCCCAGACTGCAGGTGGATCTCTGATCCACTGTGAACCTTCATAGGCTGCAGTTGGACAGCTGCTTCACCATGATCTCCAGCACGGATTGCAGGGGCTTCCAAACCTTGAGCACCTCCTCCTTCTTCATTGACCTCAGTCTCTCAGAATTCTTGCTCTCACATTCTCACTCTTCTCTATGGCTACTGCTTTTCTGCAGCAACTTTTTGTGTCCTTCTTAACTATGTTATCCCAGAGGCTCTACCACCATCTCTGAGGTGCTCAGCCTTTGCCAGCAGCAGGCCCATCCTGATGCCAGATGGCATTGGTTCTGTTGGACATGTGGGAAGTTCATGGCAGCTCCTCACAGAAACCACTCCTGTAGCCACCCCTGTCTGCTAACTAAGACTTGTCCATGCACAGGGGTGAGGGTGAACGGGTATTTTATTTTGATTTTGTTTCTCACCATTTTAGACTATTTTTAATTTGCAATAAATTAAATAATTTCTTCTCAATTTGAGTCTGGTTTTACTGTGATGGTAATTATTAAATGATCTGCTTGTCTTTGTCTCAGCCCTTGAATTTCTTCATGTTGTTTTTCTACCTTGTTCTCTCCCCCTGTACTGTTGAAGGGGATAATGAGAGAGCAGCTGAGTGGGGCACTGGCAGCCAGACAAGGTCAATTCACCTCACACAGTAACAGAAAATAAAAGAAATTCCTGTCATCCCAATAGTGAGTCTCTATTTGTTTCCCTCATGTGCCTATATTATTGTTCATTATACTATTAAATTCCACAATCATTTGCTATCACTAGAAGCACAATGTATAATGTTCAGTTAATGAGCCCTCATTTGATAATTTCAGGGATTTTTCTTCAGTGGATAGCTCCAGGTTTATTTGCCAAAAACTATTTAATGTTTCTAGAAGACATAATTACCAGAGACTCATTCTGTCAGATAAGAGTTACAAAATTGTGAAAGCTATATTATTTGTCATTCTTTTTTTTTCATACATAGGAAAATATCTGTAAGAATTCAGCAGTTTGTGACCTCTTCAATTACAGTTTTTTGACAGTGTTTCTTGTTGTACCAAATGATCATAACTATGCAGAGGAAAATTGAGTTGTCCTGCAGTATCAGAAACTGAATAGATGAAATAATCAAATATGACTTTTATACTTGCAAAATCTTTATTCCTAGTTTAAACTGTAGTACCTTCCTATAGTTTCAGATGTCCAGTAGTTTTATTGCTTTGGTGTTTTTAATTGATTGACAAAATGCCTTGAAGGGCAAGTCTTCTTCTATTTCATTTGCACTTTCTTATTCTATGAAACTTAAAATTGGAAAACCATTCTGTAAGTCAGGTAGCAGCTAGAAAGAAGGTTATATATCCCATATTGGTTCTCAGGCAATGCTAACTAGGATTTTTGGAGGCTCTTTCTTTCTCCTGTCTTTCTTGTTTTGTATTTTGTTTGGGTCTTTTTTTTCCTCTTTACTATCTGAAAAAAAGGTGAAAAAACCAAAATTAAATCTGTGTGTTTCAGGTGTTACTCTGGAATCAGATTCTTGCCTTGACCCAGGAATTCCTGTGAATGGCCATCGCCATGGTAACAACTTTAATATCCGCTCCACAGTAACCTTCAGCTGTGATCCAGGATATACACTGAGTGATGAAGAACCACTCATATGTGAAAGAAACCATCAGTGGAATCATGCATTACCCAGCTGTGATGGTAAGGGTCAAGCTCTGTAGGTAGCAGGTCTAAAGTCCACAAAAGTTAATCTATTATTTTGCAGAACTAATTAAGCTTGTCATTGCTACTACCTCCTTTTCATTTCAGTAAGAAACACACTTTTAAAAAATTATTTTATTGTTATTAAAAGCCACAATTTACATCTCTGTATCAGTTTTTAGTGAAATGCTAAAAAAAAAACCAGGTACATATTCACAAATAGCAAAATTCAGATTCTTGGAGGGTTCCATTGTTCAACTGTGAATCAAAATGGTGCCATACAACTATTACTTTCAAACAAAGCCAATAAAATTAATTTATATTTTAAACTCTAAATACTGCATGCCAAAATGATTGTTTAAAATGTAGGATGCTTAGTACTAAAGCAGATAAACCATGATCAGCCAATGTAATTAATTTTCTTAACATATTTTTGCTTTGAAACTTCGGTTAGTTTAATAATTTTTTTGGTGGATATGAAGTATGAAACTGTGTAGAGCTTTCATGAAACATTTTTTAAAATGTTGAATTTCTTAATGGTTTAACCACAGCCCGCAACCAAGCCTCACATTGCTGCTTTCTCATTGCCATCAGCAGGATCAGGGAGAGAATCAGAAGCCAAAAAGTGATAATACTCCTGTGTTGAGATAAAGACAGTTTAGTAAGGAAAGCAAAATCTGTGCAGACAAGCAAAGCAAACCAAGGAATTTATTCACTGGGTCCCAAGGACAGCAGGTGTTCAGTCATCTCCAGAAGAGCAGATGACAAATATCATCAATCTGAACTGCTCCATTTTCCCTTTTTCTCCCCATTTTATATACTGAGCCTGCTGCCGTGTGCTGTGGGGTATTCTTTGGATTAGCTGCAGTCACCTGTTCCTGCTGTGTCTCCTAATCTCCCACTCATCCCCAGCTTCCTCCCCAGTGTGACATCTGAAAAACAGAAAAAGTCTTGGCTCTGTGCAAACCCTGCTCAGAAATAACAAAAGCATCATTATATTATTAACCCTGTGCTCAGCACCAATCCAAAACACACCCCATACTGAGAAGAAAAATAGTTATACATCAGCACAACTGTGTTCCAAAATATTTCTGTGTTCTTTTTTTGTAATTGGATTTTTGGCTAAGTTCTGGTTCTGTGATTCACTGAAACAACCTAAATTCTTCATGGAATCTTTGTATAGTTGCTACAAAATCACTCTTGCAGAAACCACAGAACAATGGCAAAGAAAGGCTCCTGCTTTACTGAATTACTTACATTAATGTATTTCTAACTTGCTTTTCAGGTCCAAGGTTTTCATTGATTACAGTGGAGAGGACAAACTTAGATTCAGCAAAGTATTTCAGTTTCTCATTCTGTTTTAAACTTTTTTGTTAAATCTGAGCACTAGTCTTCTTCTAACTCTCACCACAGCCTTCTGGCCCCATTCTCAAAATATATAAACCACCAAAGACTATTATAGAAGTGAGGTAATCTAGCATTCAGACTCACTCACCTTGTAATCACCACAACCCATTCCTCCTTTCCAAGTACAGACACAAAGCATTTTTAATTTTTTTTCATTGTTTTTATGGGTTTCTTTCCTTGTTTTCTTTGCCATGACGGATTGACAAATGCAGAGAAATCTTAAGCTTGAAGAGTACTCTCTTGTTTTTCTACTTACTTTTAATAAAATGTGTAGATGTATTTTTGAGTTAAAATATCAGTATTTAACTCTTTTGTTTGCATATGAATGTTGATCTCTTGGAAGATCTAGTTAATTTTCACTCATTGAAAGAGATTTTTTTTCACAGATTTTTTTTTTTCATGTAAGTGTATGTCAAGAAAATGTCAAGCCTTTCTGGAGTATGTTTGCTAAGCAAGCAACACATAAGGGCTCAACATACATTCAGTCTGTTCTTTCCCTCACAGATTAAACTCCATTATATTAACTAGTCTAACATGGCATAGACCTCACACTCTATTAAATAATCATTCTGTTAGTGTATTTGCCTTTTGAGGCTCAACAAGTTGTGACCCAGATTTTTAGATTGTGACAGATTTAACTGAGGTGGAAATGAGCATTTTGCACTCATCTCTCGAGTACTGATGTTCTCAAAATTTTTACTTCAGAAATTAATTTAGCAGAATAATGCCTAAGGGAAAATCATGTTGCTTTCTTTCATGCCAACAAAGAAGAAATAAACCTGCATACAAATACAAGGTGGTTAAAGTTCCCCCTAAGTAATGTGTCATTCTCAAAATATGCTAATGCCAAGGTGGAACATGAAAATAATTTTTGAGTGACAGGTAAATTAAAGCACATGAATTCCATATTTTAAATTTTGTTTAAAATAAGGAAATGATTTTTGAAATATGTCATATATCCTTTAAGTAATATTACACAGTCAAATATTTTTCTTCCTTCTGTGGTGTTTACAGACTAAGATAAGGATTTTTGAATGAATGTGTTATTGTTCATTTATGGAACTGTAAACCTGATATCCATAACACTGTTCTTCATTATTAAGCATTGTTGTCAACCATATATTTACTGTGGGTTTAGTCAAATGTGTTTTAATTCATACTTAAATATGAATTTAGTATGCAGAAATAACTATATTCAGGTAAAACCAGGTTGGAAGCATTTCCTTTCCTTTTACTTACTTATAAATATATAAAATAATAAATTCAAAAATCATTAAAAACTTTAACAAAAACCTTAGTCTAATAAGAAATGAAAAAAGGGAACTTAAGCTATAAACCAAGTATATGTATATATATACATGCGTTTACATAAAGGTACTGCAAGTTTATTGAATATTTTTTCATTTATATTTTCCATCCAGTTAAAGGCAAAGTGTATCACTCTATGTGAGGAAGAAGACTAAAAGCATCTTAATGTTTTATTGCATTATTGTTTAAATATTTAGTATATTAAAATTTTAAAAAACAACAGCATAAAAACTGGACAGCAATAGATGAGTGAAAAGCACAATCATGCTGTATTTATAAGAACTGTGAGCAATTCAGAATGCAAATCTTAAACATTAATTAATTTGCTATGCAAATTTGAACAGCCTAGTTTAGCAAATTCTAGTATGCATAAAATGTTTTCTAGCATAGTTCTCATGTCTTCCAAAATATTCAATTCCAAATAAATTACTTATGATGGGACAATCTAAATTTTTGAAAAAGAGGAAGTTACACTTTTTCTCCTGAGTTTTGCAGTAATCATCAAACTTTTACTTACTTGAAAAAGTGTGCTTTTTACTGAAGTATTTTTGTTTGTTAAAAATGCAGTTGAATGTATGCCTTTCAAAATATTTAGTGAAAGAAATGTAGAAGCAAGATATTTTTTGTATTATTTCACAAAAATATCCTCTTATTTCTTATATACTACTGCAATAGGAATTGACACTTGCAATAATTTTTTGTGTGTGTTCTGCTAACTAACAAGAGAGACTGTAAGCGAAAAATAAACTCCTTTTCAAGGACTAATTTAGGAGAAAACAAATTGTTGTCAAAATGAATGTTGCAGCTTTGGATTAATTAACTTCTTATTTTAATACTCTATTTTTAATTTTAACCGTAGGTGAAAAATGAATTCTGTCTTTCTTCCTCTCTTTCACTCTTTCAAACTCTTTTACAAGAAAGGCTTTTTGTATGATTGTCTTTTTTTTTTTCCTTTCTTCTTAAGCTTTATGTGGTGGATATATTCATGGGAAGAGTGGAACTGTTCTTTCTCCAGGTTTCCCTGATTTTTACCCAAACTCTTTAAACTGCACGTGGACTATTGAAGTGTCCCATGGAAAGGGTAAGCATCTAAGATGGTTTGCATATATGTAATGTCTGTATGGAAAAAAAAAAATCAGACACACGTAGCTAAAAAAGGAAATGTCCATTATGAATTAAGCCAACACTTTCTGCCATTCCTTTGAGGAAGAAGTTTACGTGCCCAAAATAAATATCTTCAAAGTGTTTATTTTTTAAAGGAAGAATTATTTTTAAAGTTGCCAGAGACAGTGTGTTTTAGTGTCAGAAAAATGGGAAAGAATGAAATAGGTAAAAAATGGGAAAAGAATAGCTACTGGTTAAATTGCTCTAAATTTCTTTAAGTCAAATATGTCAGGATCTTATTGATGGCTCTTTGCTATTATTGAGCATAAAGGAATAGATTGTATCTGTGTATTGGTAACCAAAGATTTCAGACTTAAACCATTAGAGCAAAAACATATATATCTTTATGTTCCATATACAGTAGAGTAATATCTGAGTAAAAAATTTACTGAGAAGTACATGGGAACTTTCTACTTTTTAAAATCTTCTTAGACTTGTTTGTGTTTTTTGGGGTTCTTTTTGGTTTAGAACTCATAAAACATTTTAAATGTAAAATATATGAGAAAATGTGCTAAGAAGAATGTTGTTCCCCACAGTAAATTTTTAAATTTATCATATATATTGTATTTGAAAATTTATTGTATTTGAATACTGAACTGTAAGTCAAAATTTAATTCATTATTGAATTGGAAGTTGGCAAATTAAAAAAAAAATCAGTCATTATGTCAGTTATATGATCAGTTCCAGAAAATAGGAATCTGTATCTATGTATGACTGTGCATAAAACATCTGTATGCTTTGTCCTTGTATTTGGAGACTTCCCTGAAGCTTAGAATTAAAAGCCAGAATTGTGTTGGAGGAAATCCAAAAATAAAACACAAATACAAAATTTCAACCAAGTAATAATGTACATCTCTTAGGTAATAATGAAATCAAGATATTATAAGTAAAAGAGAATCACACAAACATGAATAGCACCTAAATAATACAAATTTGAATTTTCAGAGTGCTGTATAAAAATAGCACTGAATGCCATCAATTCTCTTATAGGAACTCTTGGTTTAAAGTGAGCTAAACAAGCATCCTCATTGCACATATTATTCACTTGAGCTCATGTGCTTTCTGCAACCTTTATTTTCAGAATTTCCTGGTTTTATTCTAACTTTTTCTCAAAATGTTTCTGTGTAACATAAAAATTGCTTTCTGTGTCACCTACATGTGAAGGAATAGAAAAACTTGTTATTAAATGCTTTTCTTTCCTCCCTTTTTAATTCTTTTAAAGGTGTACAGCTGGTTTTTCATACTTTTCACCTTGAGAGCTCTCATGACTATTTGCTCATCACTGAAGATGGGAGCTTCACAGAACCAGTAGCCAGATTAACTGGCTCAGTCCTACCCCCTACAATTAAAGCCGGCCTTTTTGGAAATTTTACTGCACAGCTTCGGTTTATATCTGATTTTTCAATTTCTTATGAAGGTTTCAACATAACATTTTCAGGTAATGAATTCCATTCTGCTAAATATCCTGAAACTTTTCCAGATGATATTTCACTTGCAGATAACAGAAATATTATGAAACACCATAAAGTAAAACAAAACAAAACAAAACAAAAAAAAAAAAAAAAAAAAAGAACCAAAAAAACTTGTTATCAGAATTGTATAGTCTATCATAAAAAAACTGTTTAAGGTTTAAAACGGTGGGCAAAGGAATCAAGAAGAATGTTGGTGATTTGACTGTTATACGTTTGCCCTGTTCTCACACAAGCATTAAAATTGTTGAAAAAGAAATTTGGAAGAAAATTAAGGGGAAAAAATTACAAAGATAGAAGGTACTGGTTCAGAAAAAATGAACTAACTTTTTCTGAAGTATAGAAACTTTAAAAAAGCAGTGGTATGCTGACTCAGATTCACAAAAGACTCTAAATTGTAGACTGATTTCGAAATGGAAAATGTGTATATAAATAAAACACTTATTAGCTATTGATGTTTCTACAAGTTATCTCTTTAAGATAAGGGAAACGTGTTACTGCTTCTTATTTACACTCTTCTAAAACTAGATGACATCTAATATACGTTTCTCAGTAATTTTCTTTGCCTATCTCCATTACTAGGAAGTAGAATTAAAGATGTAGCAGGGCATCTCACCTGCCAACAAGAGCTCATCTATTGTTTATTAGCTGGTCAGATAAACAGGATGAGCTGTCTTGTAGTGAGTTATTTTGTCACCATAGCCAAAATGGCCAGTGCTCTGGCATCTCCCAGCTGCCTATAAACTTCTAACTTTTGAAGTGAGATCTGGAAGGTAAGCTGGATTTCTTACTGACAGACCCCTCACTGACAAACTAGAAAAGCCACACCAAACTTTGACAAAGCAGAAGTCCTCGATACATGATCCTGAAAATGTGTGGAGTTCCTCCCATGAGTAGGGATGCTTCTTTTAGAGTTACTCCCCAGGGGTTAAGTGAAGAAATCTGTGTCCATTATTGTCATTTTTGGGGTAAATTACAATACTGTTGCTGGCTTTAATTATAGCTACTTTGAAATAGTGCACTGTTTTATGCTAGGCTGTAATCCACTAGTAGTTCTGTAGTTTCACATTGCATAGTAATTCTGATTAGGATCTTTGGTGTATTATCTCTGTCTAATAAATAATTATTCTTATAAATAGACCTGATTTGCCATCATTAAAACTTGTGGACCAGAGTGAGTTCTTAAATTTAAGATGCTGCCAAGTTCTGATGCTAAGGCAGGGTTTTTCTGAAGCTTCCCCTTGTCCCATGACACATATGAATGAATCAAGTGCTGGTTGAAATGCACATGCACATGTATATTTTATGGAAGGAGTACATAAGCAACACTCATTCAACTGTCCTACATCATTTTTCAGGAACTGAAAGCCAATAAGTTTTGTTGAGAATTGGCAATGTTTACAGATGGCCGTGATATTTATGAGTAATGTATCTCATTTACCTTGCTTATTTAAAAAAGGAAAAAACTACCTCACTGATTAGAGCAATAGTGTTGGATTTACTCCTATTAAATGCCAAAATAAATTAATTCTGGAGGGTTTGAACTCACCAAAGCAGCGGTCAGCAGTTTTACTGGTTTGAAATGTAAATACAAATATTAATTCTTTCACTGATATTCTTTTTATCACTAAACAAAAATAATAAAGCACTAGCCAAGTTGTCGAAAAATGCACAAAATATTATGGATGCAAGGAGAAAAATTGTGTAGTAACAAAAGATATGGATCACGGAACTTTTGGAACACGACTGAAGGTTTATGTCCTATCTACTGCTGCTACCCCATATAGAGACAGCATATGCCATCATTTATATTAAATACACATTTTGAGAAATATTAGGAGGTACATTAACTTTATGAAACAAATAGCTGATTCTGTTTTGGTACTTTCACACAGCCAGAATATATTTATACTTAGTAAGAAGTGTTTTGTGAGAACACCTGTTTTGAATGTCATCAAGCATTGAAATTTGTAATGAAAATCGCCCTGTGCCTAAAGGTACACTACAGGGTATTTCCATGTCTAGCTTAGCCCCCACAGTACTGAGCAGAGGTAGTAAATAATGTGTTTTCTAAACTTACAACATTTGCAAGCAGAAACTGATGTAGTTTACAGATTGCCTCTAATATTCAGAATTTTTCTACAAGACAGTTACTAAAGGGAAGAATTCATTTATTCCTTTTATTTGATTTATTAGCTGTTTATAAATTCACTCACAAACTTTGGTTTAGTTTCTTCCCTGATTAAATGGAGTCTCTTATTCTAAATAAGATTTCATCCTACTTTCCACTGACCTCCAAGTTCTAGAAAACATTTTTTCTTATCTGTTGCCAGAAGGGATCTCTTAGGTCTTTTGGATCATATTCTGAAAAATATAAAATCAAACCTTTTCCATTAGATGTTAAGTTGTTCTCTTTCAACATCTTTTCTCAAAGTAGTTAGTAATAGATATCTAAGGAAAACAAATATATGGAAAAACAGGATAAAAAAAAGTGATACTTCCACAGCATATTCTTTGGAGATGGGGAAATGGGTGGCTCCTATATTTTCTCAGTTTGATTTGCTTCCTATGTAACAGCCCTGATTTTTTCCCCATTAGTCTGTTCTGACTCCTCCTGCTGAATTATTCCTAATGTGCAGTTATAAAAGCACACTTTTTGAAAATGTATTCATATGTCTTTCATTCACCTAACCTTTTGTTTGTTTTTTAATTAGATTTTCTTCATCACATAATGATTTCTTTCAACTGTAAGGCTCACTTGTAAAGCTGTTTGGAAGTTCAGATTAAAAGAAACTAGAATTATACACAAAGGAAGTAATTAAACAAAATTATAGTAAACCACTTACAGTACAAGCTGATTACAGCTCTTGAAATTAAAAAAATAGATGTAGTATGGGTAGAACACATTAAATACATAATTACTGTATATATAGGCATAATAGACTTATAGAAAGTGTATTGGGTTTTAGTAGAGAACACAGCTCTAAAATACATGTTTTCCAGCTGTTCCATGCTCACACAATGCAAGCAATTTACTAAGTTTGCTTTTTTTCCATGTGGACAACTTCTCCAGATAATAACATACTATGTTTTATTGTCTGCAGAATATGATCTGGAGCCATGTGATGATCCTGGTGTTCCTGCCTTCAGCAGGCGAATCGGTTTTCATTTTGGTGTTGGAGATTCCTTGATCTTTTCCTGTTTCCCTGGATATCGCCTGGAAGGTGCTAACAAGCTCACGTGCCTGGGAGGGGGTCGGCGTGTGTGGAGTGCACCTCTGCCAAGGTGTGTGGGTAGGTGGTCACATGCTTTCATTTCATTCATCAAATCCTTAATAGCACACGGCATGTGTCAGAATACTGGGCAGGGAACAAAGTGCTTGGGTTGAAAAAGCTGATCCCCAAGCTGTAAAAACTGGAAAGTCAAGATATAAGTAATGCATGTCTCTTTTATATAGAGAACAAAAAATGCAGAGGAATAATTAGAATTATGCCAGCAAATAAGATCAAAATGTCATGTGAGATAAAATGTAAAAGTAATTATTAAACTTTATGTTTGGCACAGTTAAGTTATAAATTTCATACTTTGTCTTTTGGGGTAGATAAATGATGTTTAGGACTTTTCGGTGAAAATACCCTGCTTTAGAGCCCTGCTGCTGGTTTTAAGGGTCTTTTTTTTCATACTGTGTTGTTATTCTTGTAATTCTAAGCTTTTGGGATTTTTACAGTTTATAAACTGCATTGCAATGTTTTTAAACGTTATTTATTAAAATTAGTGTGTGGTTCTTAAACATCAGTAACTGAATTCAAATTGAGTGAACAGTTCTTTTCTTGGAAAAGCTCTGGGACTCTATATTATGAAATTTGTGCAGTTGCTGTATTTCTGAGATGGTTTATCTCCACCACGTCAAGTGAATTTCATCAGCTGCTATTGAAATAATGCTTCTGAAAAGTCAAATACTTCCATACTGCTCTAAATGGATTTCCTTAATAAGGTTCTTGTTTTTAAATAAGATTTTATTTAATGAAGGGAGAAATTCAGCTATAGCTTCTTTCTTTTATTTATTATAAAAGATGGATCTTTATATCTAAAAGTCATCTACATTGTGCATGTAAGATACATAGGAAAAAAAAAAAGTATCTCAAATTTTGTTTTAAAATGGAGTTATTTATTCCATGATAAAATGATGTTACAGATGAGACAGAAACCAAAATAATATGGAGTTTGCAATTTATTTGGAAATTCTAGATTTAAATCCTAGTCTATTTTCAGCCCAGGGATATGATGCTTGGTTTGGGGGTTGTTTGGGGTTTCTTTATTTCTAAGGGGTTTCTCTGTGTTCCACTCAAACATTTTAGTTTATTTTAGATATCATAACATTTTTAGGGCAACATCATTTTAGTCATAGGCAGAAATATTGTTATCTTGTGCTGAAGAAAAGAGATATTCAATATGATGCATGTTTTTGTAAATTTTGTTAACTTCTAAAAAGCCTTTCTTACAGTATCTATAGTAATAAGAGATTTATATCCGATATCTTAAAAATGCTCACTTGGCTATCCTCATAAAGTAAATGACACATTGAAAAGTTACAAGGATTATCAAAGTATCAATAATTAGCTTAATGAAGTATCAGCCATTGAATTAGCTGTGAATTTATAGGACTAATGTAACCACTTACTGTGCCCGACACAGATATGTATGTTCTGCCTGTAGGTTCTCCCAAGCATAATTTAGTGATACTCATCTAATCTTATGTATATGTGATATGTCTGCCATTCACATTGACATCGAATTTATTTGCAGAGAGCCCAATATATCCTTTTTGTTCTTTCGTTTTTAGCAATTTTGTCGACTGGCCCTGAGACACTTTTGTCCCTAGATCCATGTGTGAGATCCCACTTTCTAACTGATTCATAAAACATTTTATAAAATATGCATAGACAAGTGGCACTTCTCTAAAATAAGGTGATCTAAATAACTTTTAACTCAACCTATGTCTTAATTTGATCTCTTGTAGTGTAGCAAGGCAAAGACATATACAATGCAACTAAGACAAATGCAAGGAAAGAAACTTTGCTAGGCAGCTGAGTGAAACAGGGGAAAGGCATACTCAGTGCCCTTCATAGCTGCTTTTAGAAATTATTTTTTTCTTAACACTAAGAGGGTTTACAGAAGTCCCTTTTCTTGTTGCCATGGCACCTAAGACATTAGGGGTGAAGATATGCTCTTACTCTTAAAAGGAGCTCACACAAAGACTTCTTTCTCAGAAGAGTGAAAAGCAATGGGTGTTCATGAAATCTGCTGTATTTGGAATCTACATTTGGAATTAAATTTGTCTCAATTCAGTACATTACTGGGTTCAGTAGTCTCTTGATTATTACTTCCTAATTGTCATTTCTACAGTGACCAAACTCTCATACACAATATATATATATCAACAAGAATTTTCAAGTTCTTCTATGACATATGGTAACACAGTCTTTCATCATACTTTTAATCAGATTCAGGATGAAAGCCCTTCAAATTTAATTGTGCTTAATTTATAAACTAAACATTCACATAAGCACATGCTGATTTGTATCACAAAAGTTGTATTCAGTTTCATCTGCTGTTGAAAAAACCAATAAACCAACAGAGTTTCCAAAAGTCTTGCCCTTCTCCATCCAAGTAAATAATTTAAAATCCTTCCTCTAGGGTTATCTAACAACAAGCATGTTGTGCACTTTTCCTGATCAGAGAACTGTTTGTGCCTTTCTACCCTTTAATCTTCTTTAAAGAGATATTTTCCAGGTAAAGGAAAAGCAGAGCTTGTGAGGTGTTGTTAGCCTAACATCATGACGCTGCCATTCCTAATTTAAGACTTTGAGTCCTCTATGAACAACATTATCATAACTTTTAGTGTCCTTCTCTCCATGCTATGCAGGTAGATGATCTTCCCCTGGATTTCTTTATCTGATTGCCTGGAAGTTGGTTGGGTCTCAGAATAAAGCAGCATACCCTCTTCTGCAATAAGAACCCTCCTTTTCACAACAAAATACACCACCAAGTCTATCTGCAAAATCAGATTCAAATTCATAAACAGGTGGACTTGTAAATCTTATTTCCTTGTGTCAATCATTCACTCTTTTATCTTCTCAATTAGAATGATTTTGTGTAGCTCAGCTATGCCCTTCAAGTTGTTTTGCATACTATTCCACCTGACACCAGAGTTTTGAAGAGACTAGCTAGGGATTCTCTTTGAGCCATCACCTCATTTCTAAATGTGTCCTCCAGATGGATCTGTCCCTTGACTAGAAAGCAGTTTGTGCCTACAGCCACCTACTTGCTACTATTTGGGGAAAAGAGCTTTATGGTTGAAAAGTGTGCAGAAGATCCAGGCCCTTAAGGCTGACTCCCTTTACACTGTTTAAAGAACACATATAATTACCCCAGGTTGTGTCAAATTTTCCCCATCTCAGAAGACGAAAGTTTTTCTTTTTTTTTTTTTCTTTAAAGGGGTGCTTTTCCTATAGAAGCAAATCCCCTTCCTGTCTAGTGAATTTTCAGTTTACATTGACATGATATTGCTTTTCAAGAACATCCTGTCCCCCACCTCTGTGTACCAAGTGTGGGAACACTGGAACTGCCAATCTCCTCACAGGGAGTTTCTCATTCTTGAATTGTTTATAGGAGAGTAGTGGGGTCATCCATAAAAAAAATCTCATCTCCTCTCAGAGCTTCCTCAAAACACTCAAATAACAATGGTAGTTTCCCTGACAATTGTCCTAGTAGCTGACAACTGCAGATGACACATTCTACTCTTTTTACAGGAGTACTGCTTTCCATCTTTCCAGACATGGTAACTGCATTTGGGAGAACTATCACACGATTTTTACTGAACTGGTGACTCACTACGGTGCATATGCTACAGTTAGGCTTTTCTGCAGTTTCCCACAGTATAAAGGACATAGACAGTAATTTGAATGAAAAAGAGTCTGTCTAACTGTGTATAGCTGTTATTTGAGAGATGTTGTCTCAATGGATATTCACAGTAATTTTTTTTACCCCTCTCCTCAAAATTCACCGTAACTGAGAGGAATGTGACATTAAGGGGAACTCTGCTACTTTTCTATTTTGCACGATGCACAAAGTTGAGTCATGAGTACATTACTCATAGATAATGTCAAGAGAAAACTATCTTTTTAGCAATACTGACACATGGCTACCTGGAAGATAAACATGCATAAGGTCTTGAAAAGAAATGTCACTAGCCCATATCTTTTGATTTGAGAGTATTGATGTAAATATTTGGGTTTTAACTGTTTTGAAGTAACTTGTGACCTGTGAGGATGTTAACCTTATCATCTGGTATGCTACTATAATTGGTGTGTGACAATGTGCGATGGTTTAATTTTCCAGATCTACTTCTTGATAATTTGCTTATCATTTAAAATTACTGGGTTTATATTATGTGTGTTGGTGAAAAACAAGCTACTGGAGTACAGACAAGTTCCTCCTGATTATCTTTAGTCTGGCTGAGATATGCAACCAGAAAACAGCTTTCGTTCCCTTCATTTGTTTATATTTTATCTAGTGTTATTATTTGTTATTTTGTTGTTATTATTGCTTTAATTATTATTCTAGTGTTTGCCAGAAAATCATTCAAAAACATTTATTTTGTTAGTTATTATGGTTGTGATGGATTGCTGACACTACTTCTACACATATAATTTTTTCCCGTTATGCCATTTGCTTTCCATAATTGCAAATGTTGTATATACCTTTAAAAATATATTCCTTTTTACTTATCTCATAGCTGTGAAGACAAAACTCTCTCAGGATGGATATTCTTACCACCTTTTTCCTTCCAGCAATAACTGTTTTTTCCTCTACTTATAATTACACAGTTCTATTATAGTTTCATTTACATTTCACGGCTGACTACTTTTTCCTGAGGACAAACCTCAGCTTTTAGTGAGCAGTGCCCCTAGAGTACAGATCCAAGAATAAAGTTTCAAGGCAGTCACGCACCTCAGCATATCCACAAAGCTGTGTGAATCTCAGAAGCTTGGTGATGGTGGCGACCAGAAATGAGGTGAACAACTCCTTGTTGAAGTCTATTGAAGTCCCTGATTCTGAGGCTAATGTCCACCTGAAGGAGATGATCAAAATCGGATTCCTGATGTTATCATGTTGTCATCACTAACCTTTTAAACAGGACCCACATTCCATATTTCCAGGAAATCTGTTACTAAAGCAGATTTTCTAAATCTCATCTAACAAACCAAGACTATGCTTTTAATCATACTTTTCTTGCTTTAGAGTTTTCTTTAAGTCAAACTATTCAGGAGCTCTATTCAGAGTATTTCTAATACTCTGTCTTGGAGTTTTATTGCTATTATAAAATTAATTGAAAGATTCATAGGTTAAGCGAGACATTTCTGAAAAATCAAACAAACCAGTGAACAAGAAGATCCTGAAAGCAAAATGAACTTCTGGTTCATTAGAGGTCATAGGAAATGGCAAAAAACTTCTATTTTCAGGGGTAGGAGGGACTTTTCTGTCCTTGAGGAAGGATATAAAGGAGTTGTTTCAATTTACACACAATTCTTTTGAGAGGGAAGGGAAGGGAAGGGAAGGGAAGGGAAGGGAAGGGAAGGGAAGGGAAGGGAAGGGAAGGGAAGGGAAGGGAAGGGAAGGGAAGGGAAGGGAAGGGAAGGGAAGGGAAGGGAAGGGAAGGGAAGGGAAGGGAAGGGAAGGGAAGAAAAAGATATGCATACATTAATTCTTGGAGAAATAATTGAAATAGTACCTACTGTGTTTTGACAAGATCTGTAAAATTAAGAGGATGCTTTCCTATTAAAACACATCTAAATCACTTGTCACACAGCTTAAACTAGCACATAGTACACAAAATTTTTTCTGTAAATATCAGCTGCTTACATGGATCCAATTTAAATTCTTTGCTTCCCACATCTGCCAGCTATGGAAGTCTGCCAAAACACAGCATTCAAAGACAAGGTCATTAAATAATCTTTCTGTAAAGGAAAAAAAAATCT
Organism: Melospiza melodia melodia; assembly: GCF_035770615.1. Lineage (NCBI taxonomy): Eukaryota > Metazoa > Chordata > Aves > Passeriformes > Passerellidae > Melospiza > Melospiza melodia. Next base: position 5,985,608 of record NC_086196.1, read on the forward strand.
GTATGGTTACCTGTGTCTTCTCAGACTCTGTGAGGAGAAATGTTTAACAAAACAAGATACCTGTGAGTATGCACACTTCCAGAGATAGGTGGCCGAGAAGTAGGGGCTGAGGCAGAGGAGGGAGTTTAAACCGCAATGTCGAATGCATGCATCTGATGTACACTGAAATTACCTCCTTAGTACTTTTTGAAATGTGACTTTATCATTTGCAGTAATCCGCTAAAAAGGTGAGGAATGAGCCTTTTAGTTTTGGTATTCCTTTATATGGTGCACTGTGAAATACTGATGAAATCCTGAAAGACAGGAGACATTTCATTCTTTCCTTTGCATTTGACAAAGATACCCTGTTGACTGATTATGGAAGGCTAGGTGTAAAAACTGGTGTGATGATTTCATTACAAAGTATGGAGCTCAGATGTAGGTGCCTTCTCTTTTCAAAAGACTTGAATTTCATCAGGAGGGGATGAGCCACATTTGACTCCTCATGGGTAGTCATTCCTTTCAAACCTGTCTCTGATCTGCAGAGGGTAAATGTCTTTCTTCCCATTAACCCTCTCTTAGAAGTCAGCTTAGCTTTCTTCCAGGGAAATCCTTTCAAAAGGCCCAGGTTACACCAGAAAAGCTTTCAGCAGGTCTCATGTACCCAGGTCATACTGAGGGGAAAAACATTATTATAATTTCAGAAAAAAAAATGACAGTCATCATTTGACTTGCTCTTGGTAGTTGTACCCTTTAGTGACCTACTGAGAGTCAATGTCCTTCTCATCACAACCCTCTCTGAGGTTGACTTTGTCCCTCAGAAAACCCTTCAGTTGGTCCAGGTCACACCAGAAAACCCTAAATATCTTTGAACCACACTGATCACTCCACCACATCCAAGAGATCCTGTGAGATTTTACAGTTATGTAATGTTCTGGTCTGGCCAGTGGGTTTAGGGGAAGGTAGCTTGATTGACTCTGGGCAGTATGTGAGAGAAACAACAAGAATTCTCAAGACTAGAGTGAAACGACACTGAATTACCAGAATATATATATTTATCTGTCTGTATCTATGTGGGTGTGTGGCAGGTTTATTTTACAGCAGTTTGATTGCAATGGAAAGAAGGTATGTGGCCACTGTTGTTATAATCTATAGAAATATATAAAACATCATTTAAGAAAATATATCAGGAAAATAGAAAAGAGAAAGAAACAACAGAAACAACAGAAGTAGAGAGTGGAGAGAAAAGTTACCACTGCACAAGGATCCACAATGAGACTATTGCAACTTAGATGTCCATTGCTCAAAGTGATGATTGTGGTCTTGATCTATTGAGGATGGGGAAAGCCCCCACAACATAAAGCTCAGAGGGTCTTTGATAGTTTATTACATTTATGACATTTTCTAATGTTTCTCAGCATAGTGTAGCCAGTCATGCCTTATCAGAAGGGGTGAATATCTTCAGGCCTATGTGTGAATGTCTAGATAACTCCCCTGGGAATGAAGTTTTTCATCTGAGCCAGTTGCCTTTTCCCTTCTCTGGCTCAAAAGCCAGCTTGTTGCTAGACAAAGGTTGGTTTGTTGTGGTCATCATCTGGTGATGGGTCCTCGCCCCCTCTGCACCAGGGCTGCTCTTATGCAGATCAGAGGTTTCACCACCACACATCCAAAATGCCTCCTTCTCCTCCCCTTCCTCTGAGGGGGTGCAAACCTGGCCTCAGCAAAGCACCCTGCTGCTTTTGCAAATGAATGATTGTTTGAGTTATTAACCCCCTACATTCCAGTCTCTCATAAGAGGGAAGAAACATTTTAATTTGTTCTTCAACTCTCCTTTATGTGATTATCTCAAACATTATATTATTTGATTTGCAATTCTGTCTGCTTGTCTACACTTTCCCTGCTCACTGTCTCTTTAAGAAACTGTGTAATTTTACCTATATATGACATTTAATGAAAATATTATTTGTGCACTACACATTACACGGTGTACACTATATTCAGCTCAAACAAGCCTTTAATGGTAAGGAATGAACAGAGTTCAAACGCAACATATAAAAGTAGTTATAGTATAAAATAGTTATATTATAAAATCTTAGTTTTGAGTGCTGGGTCTTTTTTGTTTGGTTTGATTTTTAACCTTTGTTATTTCCTGTTCCTGATGAGTCGTTTCAACTTAAGCTGTAAAAAATCTAATCCCTAAATCAATTCCTAAATCAAGCTGTAAAAAACTAAAAGGTAAAGCTGAATAGAAAGCACCCCTATATATTTTCATTTTGAATTTAAGTAGTGTTGCTCCTTTATTAAATTTTATATGGCACTTGACTTTTAATAGTAAAATCTTCGCTGAGGTATTGCTCACTGGTATTCATATTAATATCATGTTAATTTATCATATTCAGTTGTTATATTAAATACTACTTGAATAATTGGTAGGGTGCTACAATAAATGCTGACACCATTTAATAAGCTGTTTCTTTTTAATAGTTTAGTTAGTATTCATTTCAAAGTCATCAATTGTAATTAATATACTCTGTCATGCTGTAGCATTGAGTTAATTTCCAGTGAGACTGAAACAAGTGGAAACCCTGTTAGTGTGAATAGCACTGGAAATTTCTGTGAGACCCCTGAGATCTGACATTCATTGTTTTCTTTAAAGTCTCTGTAGCATAAAATCTGGATTTGAGTTCACCTTTAAGGAGTCAAACAGTCTGAAAATTGCTGTTCCTTTTTAGGTAGGGTTTAGGCAGAGAGAGCTCTCATTGAAGAGCTGCTCATGAACAAGAAACCTTATATAACATCAGTAGCTGAGTCTCTGAATCTTCAGACAGAAATAAAGATGTTCATGCATTCAGGATCCACTGTATTTCAGAATTCTTTATTTAAATGCTATATTATGTCTATAGGCTGTTTTCTGATTTATACTATGTATTTCATAGTTATTTGATGTTTTTGGTAATTTCTGTTTTTTTTCTCTTAAAACATTGCATTTTTTTAAATACAATCAAAAGGTTGCATTATTCAATCCCTTCTGTCAGTTTTTGACTGAATATTGAGAATTTGCTTGATTTAGTCTTTGAGTCTTGCTGTCTGAATCTTTTAAAAAATATAAAATAAAATCTTTAAAATATATTTGACATATAATAATAACAGGTTTGAGTTGTCTCTATCTGAAAGCTGAAACTTTAGTATTCAGGAATCCCTACAGATTTCAGTTAAAGTGACTTTTATGAGACCTCAATTGCCTTTATCTGAGGCCTGGTATGAAGTAATAGTCACTCAAAGTTAGAAGGAATAAAGATTGCCTCAAGTAACCCTTTTGCCTTCTTTCTGTGGTTTAAGGTTATGTCTGCTATGTGTTGTTTCCTTCCAAGACAAATAATCTAGGGATGTTATGTCTAAAGATTATTATCAGATGATACTAGAAAGAGTAGACAAAAATATCAAAATAATTTAAATACAAAAAAAATGCCCATACCTTTGTTTGTGCCAATAATCCCCTGAGGCCAATTAACATCATAGGGTTTGTTTTCAGAATGTGAGTTGTGCCTTTTTTCAGTGGCATATGGATTGAGAGCTAATTAAGCAAACCCCAGAAAAGGATTTGCTGCTGTTTAGGCCTTCCTTTCCTGCTTCATTGTTTTGTGCATTCGAATGGTACAAAAATACAGAATAAGAGGTTTGTTCTCAGCAAAGAATTTCAGGAGGGTTTTCACTGAGGCATTCTAACCTCACCACCATCATAGAGGTGTTGCTTAAAGAATACTAAGAGAGGCTGACATGACCATGCTTTAGTAGTGCAGTCCACAGCTGATGACCTAACTTTACTTGAAATCTATCTTAGAGAAGCGAAGAGAAGAAAAGAGAAAGAAAAAAAAAGGGAATTCCACTCCTCAGGCACCAATTGGTAAGAGTGAGGTAAGAATCCTGAGACAAAAAACTCTCTCCAGTAAAGGTAGTGGTGGCAATAATAATGACAATAGTAATGAGGAAAAACCCCAATATCTTCTTCCTTTCTCCCTGGTGCAGTTATATTTTTCACGCAGACCTTCTCAAGATTCTCACTGGTAGATTATGATACTGTTTACACCAAATAGATCACATGTATATGCTGCAGACTAAATAGTATTTAATGTGATATATTTGTGCATATATTTTATTGTATAATATTTATTGTGCATTAAAAAAACTATTAACTGCTCATTATCTACAAGGTTCTATTCAAGTATGAAGTTACAGGATAAACACTACCAGATCTGGAATGATGTGATCTTTGGGTAGAGTTACAGGCAAAAATTACAAGGCTAAAAAATGAGCAGTGAGATGAGAACAGTGTGATTTAAGAATCAAGGGCAATCACTTTTTAGGAGAAACCCATCATGACATTGTTTTGAAATTCAGCAGTGCCAGGTGAGAAGAACAGCACTTGTGAACCAGAGTGAAGGTAGTGCTGCAGCCACCTGGCAGTGTGCAGATGAAAGGTTACAGGTGCACCCTCAGCGTGGAGGGCAGGCAGCAGAGTTGGAGATGAAGGACTGCTGACAGTACAGACTCAGACACTGTGTAGTGAGTTGCTGTGGAATCTCCATGTGCACCTCAGGTTGATGCAGTGTTCCAGTGAAGAGGAAGTTTCAGCTCCTAGCACTGTATCCCAGTTTGTAAATGAATCCATGCTTTGGTCCCCTCATGTACTGTGTCTGCCCTGAAGAGGTCGTATGCCCCGCTTTAGAGACCCCTCACTGAGCCTGGGGGAACCCTAAGTTTTTGCTATTATGTGAAGGCAGAGCATATGATGCTTTATCTGCGATCCCCTTTGCTCTTTTATTAGTGTTGCAAAACCATCCTACTGGATAACAATATTGTCAAACAGAAATATAAAGAACGTCTGAGCTCAGCTTCTTCTCATACTTCATGAACTGATGCACAATTTTGTAAATACAATAAAGGTATTCTGCACTCAGTAGAGTGCTTTGTGTCAGAGAAGCCTTTAAACTGACAACATACGACTTTTATTTGATCTCTGCTTTGGAGATCTGCTTAAAATCCTGTCAAACCTTTTAGCAAGATGTATGGAAGAAAAAATAATAAAGTAAACTTTTCCATTAAACAAAGTTATTGTTACATTTTACATGAACTGAATTTCAAAGCATTTCAAAAATCCCTGAATTTTGTTTGTTTTATAGTTTGTGTTCATATTTAGGAAGTGTTTGATGATCTTCAAAAGATCTACCCTCTGCAGTTTCCTTTTATCCAATTTCAAGTGAGACAATGAAAGAAAGAAAAAAGTTACTTATTTAGATAGAATTTTGTGACTTCATTAAGCACAAGAACAAAGAATGGGGTCAAGTGTCTGTCCCAGACAGATTACTCTCTCTGAAAGGGAATTAAAGAACAGTTTGATAAAGCAGCATTTTTCAGTCTGCTGCACTTCTTACCAAGGTTAAAACAGACAACTTGGAAACTGTAGTAATTAAAGCATGTAGTTCCTTCTCTAAAATCTTTTAGAGGAGGAAACAGTCAATATGAGTATTTCTTTTGCTTTCATGGTTTTGTGGCTCACTGGTGGGGTTTTTTTCAATTTATTTTTCTGGGTTTTTTTCTCTTGACATACATTTTACATATTCTCTGATGAAAAATGTATTGGATTACACTTCTTTTTTGTCACAGGATGTATTTGAAATACATGATTAAATTGAAATATACAAAATGAGAAATATACAAAATGAGAACTGGATGTTAATAGTTTAATATAGAGAGTAGCTCCAGGTGTTACTGACCATATTGATAGTAAAAAAACCTAAAATTTTGAATCAACGTACTTTGTGTCTTGAAAAGTAAATAGATAAAAGTAAAATAGATTGATACAGAAACAAAGGAAAGGGAGATATGCAGCACAGAGAAGAGACCTCTGTTATGTCATAACATGTATTTCAGTGCTACATTTTTTAGGTATTATATCATATGCAGAGTTTAAGTTCTTTAGTTATACCTACATTATACTAATCTATGCATATCACACAACCACGCAGAGAGAACTGTGAAATGTATACATAAAAGCTACAGCTTGAGGTGTTAGTCCTGAAAATACTATTTACATAGAGCATATTCAAAGGGTATATTGTAGTTTACCTGTTCACCTAAATTCACCCTGATACTTCCAACACAAGGTTGTGGACCAAAATATGGAGACAGAATATCAACAGTAATTACTTTAAGATCAGTAAAGATTATTTCTCCTGGCAAATTCCATACCTGTCAATGTTTGCATAATTTAAGACTTGTAGATACTAATACAGATATGGTTGATTTTTATTGAAGAAATGGTGCACTGTCGCAGACATTTTTTCACAGAAATCCTTTCTTTGGGGTTGTGCATCTTCTGGGAAGCAAAGGGCCCAAGAAGAAGAATGTAAACAGTGATTATCAGCTCCTGTGAAATGCAAGAGGATGCACCTGTGATTGGTTCATGTTCCCATGTTTATAATTAAGGGCCAATCACAGGAGCAAGCTGGGGACAGAGTCCCTGGACACAACTTTGTTATAGATTCTTATTCTTAGCTTAGCAAGCCTCTGCAACTTCTCTCTTTATTCTATTTAGCATAGTTATAATGTATTATATATCATATATCAATAAATCCAGCCTTCTGATCAAGAAACAAGATTCTCGTCCTCTCTCACCCCAGCGACCACCTCAGGTCGCTGTAATAGTGCACATTGGTAATATTCAGTGAATCAGTAGTTAATAAATGAAATTACAATCACATACAAGATATTTTTTCTCATATGGGCGAGTGAGAAATCTTTTTCATCTTTCTGGGCTGGGGAGGCAGTTCATGTAGTCAAGATGAAAGCAGGTTTCTGGAGCTGAGCAGGTATCTGGAAGGCACTGAAGTATGGAAGTGGCCTCTGCAGTCAAGAACTAAAGAGCTCTTTAGTTCCTGATATACCATGATAGCATTTTTCTGTTTGAGATAAAAAAGTCAGTAGTTACTCATGGAACACATGTGCTAGATAGGTAATGTTGCATTACATCTTTCAAGGCTGGCAGTGCTTTAGCTTTCAGTTACCATAGGTGGACAAGCTATGTCCCTTTACAAAAAACTGCTGCAGCTGGATCTCTCTATTAGAATGTAAGAGGTGTGGCTTCATTTGCTTGGTATCTATAAAAGAATTTTAAAGTTTATCTGATGCTTGCTAGCAGAATCATCTTGTCAGTGTTACCAAAGGCTCTTGTTTCATTTTGCCTAGGGAATTAAAAATTAGAGGTGAAGAAATGGAAGTGAACATGAATATATTTTTCCAGTCTAGTAGTTCAGTGCTCACAAGGTAACAGTGAATATTGATTCATGAGTTACTTCAGATTTTTTTTCCCAACTGTTTAATGTATGAGTTTCTTCAAAGAAGTATTCCTTCTCCCTTATTTAATGCCCTACCCACTGTGCTAAAGAGATTAGTCAACATTTGTTTGCTTTGTGACTGATTTTCAAGTCTCTTTGTGTGAGGCAGAATTCATGGAAAATTCATGTTCAAATCCCCAGAGGCAAAATGAATTGAATTTAGGTGTCACACATCCTGGCTGCATGTGTTAATTATGATATAAAGAAGTAGCAACAGTATCAGCTAGTGTAAATATTTTTAAAGAAAAAACATGAAAACATTTTCCCATGCCATTTTCCCATACTATTCAGTAAAATATTAGGGCCTTGAAGGGGAGACATGCCTTTGACTGCTTAAGCTTTTCCTGCTGCCAAGGCTAGACTCAGTATTGCATTTCATTGAGTTTCTAGGTCATAATTATGGGAAGGCCGGCAATGCAGTTCTGGATGGCAGGGTGTGGGAGCAGTTTGAAAAATGGTCAGTTGAAGTCCTTGGGGCATAAGGTCTGCTCTATATCTGGGCATTGGTCACAAATAGCAGAGATTTCAATTAGCACACTTAGAAGCTCCAACAGCCTGGAGAAAAAAGGAATTTTTCTATGGATGAGGACAACATTTCTTTGCAAAAAAAGTCACCTAAATCTCCCAGCCAAGAAATTGGGGGAGCTAATTAAACATGGCCTTGACTTGATATCCTAATATTAGCAAAATACAGCTAGAAAACTTTAATCTGAGCTGTGACAGGCTTTGAATATATTGAGGAAGGGAAATTACAAAGAAGGGCTTAACTTCATTGAAAGCCTCTTTCTCGGGTCTGTGTTAGTGATTTGCTGACTGACACAAGATGAGGTAGGGAACTTGACTGGCCAGATGACATGAGCAAGCCTTTGTCACGATAATGAACGGAATGATGGGGCCTGATGAAATTGAATAGCTGTCAGGTATTTGCAAGGGATTTGAAAAAGGGTAACATGAATATGGTTTTATAGCATGGATTGGAGGTAGATGAGTGCTAACGAGTTCAGAGAACTTTGCCATGTAATTGAAGTTTAGTAAATAATTGATAATGTTAGAATACATCTGCTTCTTTCTGAGAGTACCATATTTTAGAAGGGTAGTAGTATTTTGATTTTAGTTTTTAACTCTCGTTATCCCTTACATGTGAATAGTTTATTCACAGATCTAAAATTACCATGGCTTTGAACCTTGGAACATAGACCTATTGGATCAAGAAATGTGTCAAGTTCTAGATTTTGGAAAGCTCATTGTACACTTTCTCTATAACTGCATGTGTCTCAGTGGTTTACAGTCACTGAAACAAAACATAGAATATTGGATGAACATTAAGTAAGAAAAAATCCTTTGCTTCCATACTTTTTTCTCTTCAACAATGTACTTGTGCTTTTCTAGTACTTTAAAGGAGGTAGATAAGAAGATACTGATGGGGCCTAAGGGACCGTTGGTTTTTGGCATGCCTTTACCTAGGCAAGCACTTGTTTGCAGAAAAGTAGTGTAGAGTACTGGTGTTGTAAATGTTTTACATTAATGTGGCATTAATTCTGGCATTGCTTTGAATTACATTTTATAAACCTTATCAGTCCCACCTTCTTCCTAAAATCCAAGACAAAAATAGCTACATATGGATATGTACACACCAACAGGTACAGAGAGACATGTATATGAAGCCATATGTGATAAGTATCACACACTTGACATGCTTTACCATAGAAGTATTGAAGTAAAAATCTAATTTCTCAGTGTACTACAGTTCTTTAGGCAATGTAAAGTGACTTTGAACATGTTAGAAATACTTTGAACATGTTAGAAATACCTTATGCATTCTACATTCTCCAACAAGGAGAGAGTTTATCTGTCTGAAGCTTGGTGGCAAGGGTTCTTATTCTCCAACATCCTTCTGCCTATTAAATATAATGTAGCTCAAATTTGAAGCTAAGGAAGGGGAGAATATAAAGCTCAACATTAAAACAGCGAATGAGCTCTAACTTAACAGGCTAGATAAAGATCCTAAACCAGTTTATTGGTGATTTCCTTTTTCATTTTGCCTAAGGAGATCCCAAACACAGACTAAAAATGAGGCTTCATGTAGGATTGTCTTCGGCTCTTTCCCCCTTCCCTTGTTCCCCTTTTCATCCTTACCTTCCTCCTTTCCACTTCCCTTCATCCATCCCTGCTGTCCTCTCCTTCTCCTTGTTACTCCCTTTCTTTCTTCAGATTCATTGTAGGGAGGAAGTAAAAATACTCTCTTTTTATACTTTTCAAAAGCAAGAGGGACATAAATTGGTATCTGTGAAGCCTCAGAAATATAAAACCAAAATGTTTAGACAGTTTCTTTGCAAATATAAATAATATATTGCTTCTTGAATTCTTCCCAAATAAATGCTTTGCCATCCTAAAACCCCTAAAAATCTATTAAATATTTTTAGAAAAAATACAGATTTTTTCTACACCTGCACCTTCTTTGATAGGGCGTATCTGTTATTTTACAATTAATTGTAAAATACATTAATTTATTATTATTTTATCTGTTTTGTTTTTACAAAACTCCAAATGAGGTCTAATGATGTTTTGGTCAAAAAACCACAAGGTATTTTATCCCTAGACTGAAAAATGAGATATCAATATCAATTTCATACACCTAAAAACAACCTGAAGATTAATTGCTGGTATGTTAATGATAATGTGGGATTTTATAAGGTGTTTTTAGGTCATTTTTAAGTAGTTTTAATATCTGTTTGAACAGTACACCAATATTATTTGCTGTCTGTTTAGATGTTTTCATCTATGTGGTGGAATTTATGTTGCATATTTGTCATAGTTGGCATAATTTTATTAGTCTTTATTCAAAATTCAAACTGAGTCCATGGTCTGGAACATACCACTCCTCCTGCTCTTTATTATTTTCTTTACTGGGGAGCTACAACAAGAAATGTCTAATGAAAGTGTCAATTGGTGCCTACTACAGATGGCTGTGAAAAAGACTCACCTACTCTTTACCCAGAAAGGAAAGGATCTGTCTCCTTGGTATTGACTGATGTCAATAAATGTTGATTTGTTTAATATTTTTTGTTTGTTTTATTCCAGGTAGAGAAAAACATGTTTGAATGTTCTTGATTTAGTATCAGATTGGTTTTTTATTTGTTTTTTTTGGTTTTGTTTTCTTTTTTTGAGCTTACTGTCTGCTTTTTTAAATACTTATTTGTAAACCTGAATACAGAGGTAAAATCAATATTATGCTTATTTGAAATGTTACCGCAAAAACTATATTTCAAAAAAGCATTCAATTTTTATTGTATCCAGGCAAACCTCCATTATTGTTAGTCTAATGGGAGGACTAGGGGATAAATTGAAGGTAAAAGCATATTAGTGCACATAATAAACAGACCCAGTGAAATACAGGAGATGGCAGCTTTGATAGGGTTTCTAGGAGTTGGTCCTACAGATGAGACCTGATAGAAATATTCTTTTCCTAGATAGCCTGTTAGAGATTTCATAGAGTCTAAATATTATTGCTAATAACTCATATTTTCTTGAATTGGATAATTCACTTCTTTTGTTTTAATGTGTCTATTTTCTTTAGCTGAATGTGGAGCAACTGTCTCTGGAAATGAAGGAACATTATTGTCTCCCAATTTTCCATCTAATTATGACAACAACCACGAATGTATCTATAAAATTGAAACTGAGGCGGGAAAAGGGATCCGTCTTAGAGCCAGGACCTTTCAGCTGCATGAGGGAGATATTGTTAAGGTAATAAGAAAATTATTTCACTTTCTATGCTAACTATTCACATTGCATTAATAAATCTGTTTCCAATGGCAATTATCTTTCTTTTCATATCCAATACGTGGATAGCATCACTGCCTTGATACTAGATTCAAGGAAACTATCAGAGACATTGTGATTTCAATTACATTTCCAGAAGTATTAGACTGTTTAAAGTGGTTTAAATCTTAAAAGGAAACCTAAAATTTGAACATTAAACAAGTGTTTCAATTTTAATGTTCCCAAATTTTTGGTTAATTAATACTTAAAATCACAAAGTATTCAGAATTCAGTTAGCAATTTCCTTTCTGGATATGTTCCAGCAACCCATTTAACATGTTAGAAATTGCTGTCTCTTAATTTTTTTTAATTTGCACCGAGTGCTTCTCACAAGGAGTTTAAAGATATAATTGTTATGGATCAAATATTGGTGGCTATACTTTTATTCATTTCATCATCTTAAGAGCTTCCTTGTATAATTAAGTGTGGCAATTAATTTCCTGCAAAAAACAAGGCATTTACAGACAGGATGAAGGTGGAGAGGAAAAAAGGGCTTCATTTTAATATAGACATTTATATCTTTGTTATTATATCTCCTCTTTCCCACAAGTACTTCATTTGACCATGAAATAAGCAAAACTTATATTTCACTTTATAGATTAGAAAATTACAATCCAAACAACAGCATTTTCTCCGTCTTTACCCACAAAAACATTGATAATGAATGCTACCACGTATAAAACAGTGCAAGACCTTGGTTTTGCTTTTAGACCAAAGGGAATTGAGTAGGTGGACGAAATATGTGGTTTGTATTGTCCTTTGCTCCTATTATCCATGGTCTGACAGTGCAGATCCCCAAAAGTATTTTTGCTTTGAAGAGATGCAGCAGGGAAGAAAGACTTTAATTGCCCTCTGAGTGGCTAGAATGTGGTACATAAGTCTCCCAGATGCTTTGCAGATATATGGTTTGTAAATAATTTAATAAGCTACTTTAAAATCTACAACAAACAAAAAATCCCTTAGAAAACTCTAAAGAAACATTCAAGAAACTCAGTTATCCTTCAGAAAATCTCATGTGTAATGTGTCCAGCATACTTAGCGATATTCCCTGGAGATACAAGAAAGATTTGCCTGAGACAAAACTGTTCTGAGCGAACTGTTAGATACTTTATTTTATAGACCTTTTAGCACAATACTTCAGAGGATCCAAAGGAAGCAAAGGCAAAATTGTGGTGATGTCTGAACCGCAAGGACTGTTCTCTGGTTTTGAGTCAGCTCCCTCAGCACAGCTTCCATTTATACAATTAAGCCCTCTTCCACCAATTAAGGTCTCTCTATTACCTGCATTGATGAAAACAAAGTCTATTTCCTCTCTATTCCCATTCCAGGATGTCATTTTTGCGTATTTCCATTGGAATCAGCATGTTGGCAGGTTTATAGACTTTTAAGCTTGCTTTCTTTCCTATCTGCACCCAAAATATGAGCAAAATGTGTTATAAACCCCAGCCTTCTATCTTGTGCTCCCCTGTGGAAGCTGCAAGATGCACTAAGCTTAAGAGTATTTATAAACCTTGTGCTGAAATACAGGGCATTTTCCCAACTCAGTATCTCACTCTGCTTTACAAGAAAATCTTTATGTACATAATGTTGCACTGGGTGTGAGTGCCCATCCCTGGCAGCAGCTGCAGCTCCGTGAGGGGAGGCTGGGGCTGCCCCAGCCAGATGCAGCCAGTTCCAGCCAGACACAGCCGGTTCCAGCCAGACACAGCCGGTTCCAGCCAGACACAGCTGGTTCCAGCCAGACATAGCCAGTTACAGCCAGACACAGCCGGTTCCAGCCAGACACAGCCAGTTCCAGCCAGATACAGCGGTTCCAGCCAGACACAGCTGGTTCCAGCCAGACACAGCCAGTTCCAGCCAGATATAGCCAGTTACAGCTTGGCACAGCCAGTTACAGCCAGACACAGCTGGTTCCAGCCAGACACAGCTGGTTCCAGCCAGACACAGCCAGTTACAGCCAGACACAGCCAGTTACAGCCAGACACAGCCAGTTCCAGCCAGACACAGCCGGTTCCAGCTGGGCACAGCCAGTTCCAGCCAGACACAGCCAGTTACAGCCAGACACAGCCAGTTCCAGCCAGACACAGCCGGTTCCAGCCAGACACAGCCGGTTCCAGCCAGATACAGCCGTTCCAGCCAGACATAGCCAGTTACAGCTGGGCACAGCCAGTTACAGCCAGACACAGATGGTTCCAGCCAGACACAGCTGGTTCCAGCCAGATACAGCCAGTTCCAGCCAGATACAGCGGTTCCAGCCAGACACAGCGGTTCCAGCCAGACACAGCCAGTTCCAGCCAGACACAGCCAGTTCCAGCCAGACATAGCCAGTTACAGCTGGGCACAGCCAGTTACAGCTGGGTACAGCTGGTTCCAGCCGAATCCATCTGCCCACCTCAGGGCATGGCTGAGCCGTGGCCGGGGCAGGGGCACCGTGGGGAAACGTAGCTAAAGAAGGGCAAAAAATGCTGCACAGAAGTGCGTGATAAAGTGGGCCGATAAAAGCCTGTTATAATAATGTAATAATCCTGTGAGAAATGACTGCTCAATTTTAAAATTTTAAGGGTTTATTAAACCTTAACAGAAAATACAACAAAAGGACTAAATAAGGAAAAATTAGAGCACTGGGAGCCCCTGTGACTATCTGCCATGTGCTCAGATGCTCTGTCTTTTATACCTCTAGTCCCTCCTAAAGTCTTGTCAGTCAACTCCTTCCTTGCCATCCAATGGTGGAGATCACTTTCTTATATCTTGATTGGAAGTCAGGTGTTACCATAGTAACAAGCTAACCCTCCCCAAATTCCCTGACTATCAAGGGCATCCTGTGATAACAGTGAAAGGGGGAGGACATATTACAGTAACATAACTATACATTTACAAAACTTCTCTTAACATACATGTGATGTTCACCCCTTAATTGTGAGAGCCAACCGCCTCATTACTCATCTCTAAGAATCCCAAGATCAACCCACCAGGAGTGTCAGACAAAGCATATAACACTACAGTTTGAGGTAAGATCACTTCAAACTCCATGACGAGGTAGTGAAAGGATTTCATAATGTTAGCAGTGTCAGCAAACTATACAGGCCTTGCCTGCCCAGCTTCCAAGGAATATTTTAAAAGTGTGTCCTTTGGAATGATTTACGCTATAAAATCTCTGCAGTTAAGGAAATTGGGTAAGTTTAGTTGTAAGTAATTTCTTTTTACTGTCAGAATAAGAAGTTTGAAGAAACATTAAGAAACTCTAGCCAGCATTTCCTTTCCTTCTCCTTCAGGTGAGTGTTGTACATTCCCGCAGCAGGTGCAGATATATTAACACTGTTATTGGAGCATTTCTCCTCATGAATAACTGTAGTGTTGTCCTGTTCTTTTGTCTGCATTTTTTAGCCCCAGTAAGAAAAACAAACTCTTTCAGTTCCTCAAAAATAGGGAAAAAGAGGCATCCCTGAATACTTAGGCTTAATTAATTCTAAACATAGCTCCAAACAACACTGTAATCTTCCCTCACTATCCCCCAGACCAGCTTCTGCAGTTTGACTTCCCCTCTAATGTTAAATTCTTGCACCTTGCACAGTAAGGTAGCTCTCAGAAACAGTTCCTGGCCTATGCAGCCTCTGCACCTATGCTTTCTCAGGGAAGATTTGTGAAGGTGTTAGTAAGTCTGCTTTAATGTGTTCCAGGGATGCACTGACAACAGATACTGTGTAGACAATCAAGTTGTGATGACTTGACTCCTACTCTATTACTATTTACTTGCTTTGAAAATATAAACTAATCTGCAGCTCTATATATCAGCTCAGTATTCAAGTGGGAATATTGAGGCTGGATATTGTGGCTGTAGAGTGTATGGAATGGCATATAATTTGCAAGAGTATTTCTGGCATCAGTAAGACAAGTGCATGAGGAAGGGTCAAACCTATTGCTTTCAAGAAGAATGTGTGCAGGTTAATGTCTGTAATTTGTGGGCAAATGTTCTATAGTTGTGACAAAATTTGAACTTGAATTAATGGGATAGAAATTTCAGTTCAAGTAAAGTAATAGAAACAGTTTCACCATTTTGAAGGACATATGACAAAAGTGAATACTTGGATTATCGCTTTATTTTAGAGCTTATCCTTTCTCACTCACTAACACTTCATCCTCCTGGTTCTCCCTGTTCTAACTGCCACTTGAAGATTCATAGCTCTTTAAAGTGGCTGCTTATGCCAGAATCTTTATAATGCAATTGCAGTGAATTTTTCAAAGGTAAGAGGAAAAGCGGAATGTAATATTCTGATTTTCATCTCTTTTGCAAAATAGACCTTTATTTCCTTCATGACTGAGGAAATTGTAATTGCAGCATGTGAATTGTATTTCAAATGGGTTCTCCTAAATAGGTTAAATGTATGTACTAAATATGAATGGTGACAAATAGTCTAGGCTAGTTTATGAAATTCTGTACCTCTGGAGTCAGTGGCATATGACATGACACAATGGTTGTACACAAGCTATTGGGAGTGATCCTGGGCCCACATTAATTAACATCACAAGCAGTGGTGAAAAAGCGTTTTCTTTCCTAGGATGGTTCAACCAACTTTTCAGTGTGGACACGGGAGATTTAGTGCTTGAGTGCTTGTATTTGTTCACTAATGATGTTTCACTTGCTTCATAAGTACTTGCTTATGTCTGTAATGTGAACAACAGATGGACAAATGTCACCAAAAATGTTCTAGCCTTTTTTGGTTTTGTTGTTGTTTTTTTGTTTGGTTTGGGTTTTTTTTACGGCTGTTTTCACAGGATCTCTCACATCTAATTTTAATTTCATGAAACGCTCTTTTCATTTGGGTCTAGATTAATCTTGAGGGATTCTATTGCTTTACTTGTTAGTCCTCAGGTAGGAAGAGTATCTCTAATAGTCAGTGAGGTAGAACACTGTTGAAACAAGATGTCTGTAATCTTTAGCTGTGGGGGTTTTTGTTTCTTTGTTTGTTTGTTTTATAGATGAATAAAAATATTTTCTTAAACATAGGCAGCATTTTTAATTGATGACAATAATTAAAGCATTTTTAATTAATGAAAATTATTAGAGCATTCCATTTCAAGTATTATCTCCCAGATCAAGTATAATATATCTATGGAAATAAATCTTATGGGGAACAAATGATTCTTTACTTTGTACAACAGATTTCCAGCTCTGATAAATAAAGCATAATCTGTCCATGAAATTGATCAGTAGCTCTGTCCCAAGGCAATGGTTAGAAGCTTCCAAGTAATTTTTCAGATACTTTTAGCATAGCCTAAAATTATATTTCTTCCAAGAAAGGTGGACCTTAAGTACGTGTAACTTCTTGTGTGAACCTTAAATATAATGGATTGTATCTTCTGAGGCATCTCATCTGTGTGCCTTGGTATAAGACAATCTTTGCATCAATAATAAAGATGGAATGTATTCTTCTATCAATTGCTGGCACAATACTTTTTTTTCAAAATTTCCTTTAGAGTAAGCAATTATTTATATCTATGTTGGTTTATAAAAGTAAACATATGGATTTTCTTAAAAAAATCTTTATGCATGTTGTTTTTATTATTTTGTTTTGTTAATGACATTTGAGATGAACATGGTACTTTCAAGACATCTACGTATGGATGGCATGCTGGTATTTTCTCCACAAGAAATAGAACTGCTTTTAATTGTTCGCCCTCGCCTACAAATGTTGCAATGGTCTGTCATCTCAAAAGAAGCATTTCTAAATTTTTTTAATAGATCAAGTTGGGCATTCAAATAGGAACAACTGCCTGTGACCCAGATGTAGCAATTTAGATTGTTAAATGGGTCACTCCTGCTTCTCACTGGAATCAGTGTAAATCCGCACCGTACCACAAGGTCTGCTAGTGGAGGGACAAAGATCCAGTGCTTCAAATATTTACTGTAATGGTAGCTTTGACTGTAATGGTAGCTTTTGTGCTGGTTCTCTCCAGTCACTCTTGGACACATGAGGTAAGGACAAACTATCACTTCATATCAGAAACCAGCTGCTCAAATCCATTTCTTTCTATTGTATAAGCACTGACATGACATTTCACGTATGGTGCGTATTTACACACTTTATATTGTACTTTATTTTTCCATAAGAAAGTAGAGGAGATTTATTTAATTTAAAGAAGAAATTAGCTTTTTAAGGTCATCTTGAGAAAACAAACCAACAAACAAAACAAAACTGCAGAAGGCTATTTTTGTACTTTGTGGGTTTCAAGGTTTTGCAATAAGAAAACAAATAATGTTCCTGACAAGATTTTGTACTTCTCATGTATTTGTGAACAGTCAAAATGGCATTCTTAAGAATTTCAGGATTTGAAAAATTACATATGTTGATATTATTCAAAGTTTTCACTAAAGTAACATGGCAAATGGGAACATCTCTACAATTAATTTGGAAATAGACTCACATATCTTTTTGAAAATTTATCAGTCTTTGTTAAATCCGATAGTAAACCAAAATTGCTGCAGGCTTAGAGCCTGAGATAAAAGATGACAGTTTGACTTAGAATCTCATTTTTGCTGTTGATATATTGAGACAGGAGAGAACAGAGTAGTCTGTAAGGCTTTACCTTCAATGGTAATTTCAGAATTTATACTTCTGTTCGCCTTTGTGAATAATCCAGAAAACAATCTTAGTTAACCAAACCTCAGAAGATAGAATTGCATATAAATGTTAATTTCTCTCAAGATGAGCTTACAAATCTGAAAAGGCAAAAGACTTTTCAGTAAATAAAACACTGGAAGGGGCACAGAATATTTGAGGTTTCCCTGAACTGTATTACCCAGGGCTATATATCTTTCAAAATAGATACATTAAGGTTTTGGTTAAACTATTGGCAATACATTGCTAACTTTGGAATTATTGTATAAATTAAAATCTTTCATATATTTAGATTTGATGTCCTATTTCATGCTCTTATTTCTGCAAGGTGTATGATGGAAAAGACAGTTCTTCACGCTCTCTTGGAATCTTCACCAAAAATGACATGATGGGAGTTATTCTTAATAGCACCTCTAACCATATGTGGATAGAGTTTAATACCAATGGATCTGATACTGACCAAGGATTTCAGCTGACTTATACAAGTAAGTAGATCATAAATATGATCTGATTGGTTGCTTTGTAGGGAAATTTTTATTTCTCAGCTGTAGTGATTTCTTTTTGAATGTTGAAGGTAATTTCCTAGAATATACTGTGGTTAAGAGACCGTGCTTTCTTTGTCTACATGACTGGATAGGTGTGAGTAATATAAAAACACTGTTGAAAGCAAATGTGTGCATTTTTAAACCTAGAAAGCATAATTATTTTTAAGATTTAGTTATGATGTTGTGACATATATGTGGGTTGAATATATTAGTTGTTAAATTTTAGCAGAAAATTAACAGAAAGTCATGGCAAATGGAAAATTAAATCTCTGCAGTCAGTCAACTTTGACAAGAGAAAGAGAAGAGAAAAGAAAAAAAAGAAAAAGAAAAAGAAAAAGAAAAAGAAAAAGAAAAAGAAAAAGAAAAAGAAAAAGAAAAAGAAAAAGAAAAAGAAAAAGAAAAAGAAAAAGTGAAAAAATGAGTACCTGGGTATACACTCTTAGTCTGGCCTGACTGCATGTCAGGATCAGAGTGGAGTATACTGGAAGGAGACCAGAATGAACAAGTTTTCACAAACAGTGCACTTGTCCCACAGACTGTATGCAATTAATTGAATTCCTTTTTGCTGGGAAAACAATGATTTTTTGTGGGGAATAATTTTGGGATAACTAGTTTGTTTCCAGCACACATGAAAGGATATTTTTCCAGGTTCTAGGAATCTCCAAGTTCCATTTACTTTCAATTTATTATCTTATACATTACTTTCCATGAATTGCTGTTGAATCTTGCAGAGCAGAGTACCCCAATATAGTGTGTCACAGAAATTGGATCATTGCACAGTTTAGTACATCTGATGTTTTCTCCTTGCTTTGGAGCAAGCTGTGGAATATTCTTTTAGATTTTTTTTCTTACAGAACCACTGAAGAATGGCTAGGGAAATCTGCTCAAATTTGCCTAGAGAAACTGCAGACATTTTCCTTTGGAAGTAAAGGAACAAAAGATCTGTTCTAAAAGCCATCTTATTTTAAGGGCTCTGATTTCAGGGGTCTTGAATCAGCTGTTTTTAAATGCTGCTTCCGTGACCACTTCCACCTACTGTTTATGAATGTAATTTTACTTAAAAATATAATTTTGTCTAATTTCTACATCCAAATGCTTGATTTTGTTGCACTTTATTTTAAGATTTCCTCTCCTGCACCTTATTTTTCTGTGTAAAATAAGATACCATAATTCATGTCTTAAGGCTTTTTTTCCTGACTGTTTGTTTAGTTTTTAAACTGTGTTTTCTATTCTTCCAAGTTATTTCCACATTTTCTGCAGTGTGTAGACTGAATTTGACATAATCTTCTAACTAAGATTCTATGTAATTATCTTCTAAGTAATTTTAGTACTGAGTAGAGAGGCAAAACTTATTTTCCTATGTCTGCATAACACTTTATATTTTTTTTATTTTGGTTGCCAAGTGTCTAATTTATTTTATCATATGTTATTAATTTGCAGCCATTCATGTTGAAAAGCTTATCTCTAATGACTTCTTTTCCTAATTTCTCTAACATGAGACAATCCCCAGTTTTAAATACAAACCAATACTTTATTTCTCATGTCTATTTTCAGGAAACCAAATTCAATATAATAAATTTTGAGACAGTGACCATCTAACCAGGTGATTTCCTTCTGCTGTAACTGTTATTTCCAAACCCTTCAGTGTAAAATTTTTCACCATTCAGAAATTAATGCAAGTAAAAATACAAGCAGAAGATATATTCTTTTGCAGTGCTTTGAAAACTGGCTGCAGTGCTGACTCACATTCTTTTTCTGAAAGTCCTATCCTAGTAATATCTTAGAGATTATATATAGCAGAAATTTATACTCATTATTTCATGGATTTTGAATTTTTTGGTGCACTTAAAATTCAGTTACCAAACAAATATGTCCATTTTTAATTCAGTAAATACATGAATTACAAAATGATAATTATCTTTTTGGATTAAAACAGCTATAGTATACAGCAGAATTAACTGAAAGATTACCCTGAAGTTTATTCACTTTTCAGATTGAACCATTATGCCAGATACTTTAAAAATACTAAAACAAATCAAAAAGTGATAAAATATAGTTTCACTGAAGGAAATGAGAAATATATGCTGGAGTGAATTAAATTGAATGATTAATATCATGAAACAGAGATAGGAGAAGTGCTGGTCTAATAAATCAGGTTAATTAGTTCAGGTTACTTCCTATGTGATTGCTGGGTTCTTGTCACCTACAAGGCATCATCAACTGCCCTTAATTGTTGGTTTTGTGGTACTTTTCTTTCTACTATTGCTATTGAAATTAAGAAATAAAATTGCAGGTTGTTATTAAAAAGACTAATGTGAAAGTCTGCTATTTTGTTTGTGTGCAACTACTTTTCCATCCTTTTTGATGGTATGAATTCTGAAGGTTAAATTCAAAAATACAGTAGAAGAAAAAGCTAATGATCAATGAGGACAGAAATGTGGATAAAGAAACTTGTATCTCTGTTTTCAGAATCTCATTAACAACATAGTAAAACCAAATTTCATAAACTCAGAATCCAAGGTGTTTTTATAAACTGTAAAATCAGAATATAAGCAGATATTAAGAGGAAATCTATAAAATATTTAAGTTCTAAATGAAATTTCTCATGAAATTTCTCATGAAATCTTCTATAGAGGAAATCAATTCAGGTAATACTGATTGGAAGCTGGAAATGATAGTTATCTTATTCTTTGATCTATAACTACAAGATGCTTTCAAGTAAATAGATTTGTCCTGACAGGCAGAGGTATTTTTTAACTAGAAAAGACCATGAAAACATCTGTACTCTTTCTCAAGTTAACTGTTTGGAGAAACTATGAAATATTTTGAGTAAAAACTAAAATTAAAGTGATTTAATTTAAGGAAAGAACTTCAGAAAAATGGAGAATATTTTAGCCTGAAATTGGTGAAGTAAGAGTCAATGAAATAGTAATTTGAGCAATAGCTGAACATGAGTCTGCCAGAGAAGAAAAGTGAGGAACAAAGAAGGCAGCTTGTCAACTTTGTGTAAAACAAGTTTAAAAAGCCAATTCCTTATAGTGTGTTAGGAGGAATAAGGTAAAGTGTCCCCTTCCAGTATCTCTAGAGTGCTGTCAGAGGGAATGACTGTGGACATTTATATCTCTGTGCTGAGGAAATGGCAACATAAGTTTGATGACTTTAATTCCCTGCTAGTAGAGGACACCAGTAGCGATCTGCATGTAAAAATTTAAGCGTATGCTTATTGACACGTGTGACAGCTTTTTTTTTTTTTTTTTTCTGATTTCTAGAAAATGTCTGTTTTTCTTTCATAATTGCAGTTTTCTTATTCAGGGGACCTG
Source organism: Melospiza melodia melodia (assembly GCF_035770615.1). Lineage (NCBI taxonomy): Eukaryota > Metazoa > Chordata > Aves > Passeriformes > Passerellidae > Melospiza > Melospiza melodia. Next base: position 6,007,285 of record NC_086196.1, read on the forward strand.
TTTCCCTCATGTGATTAAATCTATTCTTCCTGAGACACCTCTAATTTTTGTTGGGTAGAGAAGATTAGATACAGGGATTCCCACAGCTATTGCTGTTCACAGCTCAGTTAAAATATTTCCCCATTCTGATATAACGATGCCAGTGCTTTGTGCTCTTGTGTCAATGGCATTTAATGTTAAATTGACATTCGTATCAAACCCAAATCTTATTGATGCCACACCGTGACAGGCAGAAAAAGCAAAACACAGCTGTCTGGTAAAAGTAACAGCCTGAAACTTTAAATAAGGAGCAGTTCAGTACAGCTTCTGAATAACAAACAGGCAGTCTCCCTGCCATGCCTAACCACTCCCATATCACAGTCGTGGCACAAGAGGAAATTTAATAGTGATTTCACTCATCTACTGAACTTACTCTGACTTGTCTCACGAGTGCTTCCTTGCTCCTGTTTAATCCTCCTTCCTCTAACATAGTGTCACTTTTCTTAGCTCTTGGAAAAACAAAAAATAATACCTTTACATTTTATCATGCATGTCATATACAAACGTTTTGTGACCCTCTGAATAGTGCCTGCTGCTGCTACTGAGTGATCTGTTTGGTCTTGTACAGATCACAAATCACTCAGCACTGCAGTGGCCGGGCACAATTTTCTCAGTGAAGTTCCCAAACATTTGAGAAGAAACACTCTTTCCCTTCACAGTACCATCTAGAAATCTCAAAACTAATTTTTTCTCATGGTGCCTGATGATGGGTGTCTATATTCATGATGTGTAAGGACCTTTACCACTATAGAATTGCTCCTTGCACTCTTCTGAGCCCTGAGGGATTTTTCCACGTGCTTTGTACTGGCAGTTGTCTGTCTGAAATAGCATGAAGTTGCTGTTGGACCTTATATAGACATCTTCTTTTTTAGGAGAAGCTTATCTAGCTATCTATGGCAATTTCATGGTTTCCCAGTCCTGTGCAGTAAATAATAGAAGCAAAAGCTTCACTTATCCACAGATTAAACCTTTAAATATATTCTAATAAGTCAGTCTAAAAGGGTCCATCCAGAAATACTGACAGACAGCTATCTGTAGGAACATGCCTGGCTGCACTGGCCCACTCAGTACTATATTCTGCCTTTCAACAGACTCCTCTATGTTTCAGAAACATGAAGAACTAGTTATAGACTTTTTAAAGTCTGAAAATTATTTAGGAATTTGTTCCATACTCTTTAGCTAGATTTTAGATTTCTGATCTGTCCGTGATTTGCTGCTATAGATTAAAAATGAGATTCCATGTTAGCTCCTCAGTAATTGATTTTTATTTTTATCCTTCACTTCATTGTGATGTGAAATTAGACATTCTCCTTCACTTCTGTGCTAAAATGGAAATGAGGGCTGGAAAAAATCCTACAAACAATTTGTATTTTTGAAAATGAATGTTGTGTAGGTCCAAATCATAATTTAATGGCAGCATCCTCAAATTGTGAATCCCTGATGACCATGATGACCATTCTGAAAGCAGAATTCTCCATGGCTATAATTTCTTTCAGAAGAGTTCATGCCCCTGAGCTATGTTCCAGTCCACAGAACTTAGCACAGATTTAGGATCATGCATGGATAGAATTTTTTTCTTTTTAATGAGGTTTAATATTTTCATTTGCATTTATGATTCTTTATATATAGCATAGATAGTAGTTTTAAAATATTCTCTTCATTGGTCTGAAGATACTTTTCAGTTTAAGGAAAGAAATTTTAAATGCTATTTTTGGACATGCTGCACTGGTTTAGCATTCATGGTATTACGTTGCTGCTAAAGATTTAGTTCTAATTTTCAGTTTAAGTGCTATGTTATAATCATTCTTTAACCTTACTGCTTTCAAGGGATAAGGAAAGGTAGTGCATGGGAGGTGAATCTTAGTTGGTCTAAATTTTTATAAATTGTTTAAAGAATTTATAATAATTAATTTAAAAGAATAATGAACTTTCATTTAGCTCATTTCTTATTCTACAGTAATTGAAAAGGTTAGAATGTCAGTGAAAACAATGTTCTGAAACTGCAGACTCAGACAATTATTCTAGCACACTATCAGTCTCAAATTCAGAAATATAGTGGCCATGCCTCAGGGTGTATAATGCCAGTTTAGCAGAACAATCCAGTAATGAAAAAAAGCTCTTCCATTTTCCTTTCCATAACTAATTTGTATATAAGATCTGTTCCAATTAGAACCTTTACACACTGCAGTAAAAATGTAAGACACCAAAAACAAATACTGTCAAATTAGTACATCTTAACCAATACATGTATGAGGTAGTCACAGGTCCTATTTAGAGCAGTACCATTATGTGACTGCAAATGAATACTGTATGTATAGAAAAAATTCTTTTGAAAGAAACTCAAACTTGCAGGCCTTAAAAACAAAAATTAATGAAGGAAAAAAAAATTAGAAATAATAATTTCCCTTGAGTTCAAGAATTATGATGTCCTGATTAATAACATGATGACATCAGAGTCTCTTCCTTCTTTCCTCCCCTAGAAAATTAAATTGCCTTCTGCTTCCAAAATACTCAACATTTACATAGTCTCTCCATTGTCCCATACCCTCAAAACTTTGTATGACCAAAAAATAATTGGTCTTATAACAGTTTTTTATAATTGAGATTGGTTTTCACTTTTAATTTAAAGATGTGTATGAAGCTGCTACTCTGGTAAACAGAGTAGGTGCCAAATATTTTTTTATCTCTAAGACAGAAACAATGAAAACCATTTATTAGGTGAATATAAGCACTGCATTAACCTTCTGTTTGAAAAATTATGTTAACCCATGCTTTGTAGATGGAAATGCTGGCATGGTGATGTTTTGCATTTTTCCCATCTCAGGAAAATCTTACCAGATTTTTCGGGTACAGATCTTTAGGCATATAGACTTCTGTGAGCAAATGCTACCCTATGAATGAGCACTCCAAAATAATTTTTCTCAACAGGCCTGGATTAGGATGGAGGTGGTCAGTTTGTCCATCTGTTTTGGGTTTGAATGGGATGGAGTTAATTTTCTTCAGTTAAGAAAACATCAAGTTAATTCTTCTTTCAGAAAGAATTTCTTCACTGAAAAAGTTGTCAAGAACTGGAAGGGGCTATGCAGGGAGATGATGTAGTTATTGTCCCTTGAAGTGTTCAAGAAACAGCTGGACTTGGCATTAATTATATGTTTAGTTGAGATGGTGATGTTTGGTCTGAGGTTGGACTTATGATTTGGAGATCTTTTCCAACTTTGGTAATTCCAGGATTCTATGATTCTTCAGCAAATGATGAGCAGTGCTTCACAGTGTTAGGGCCTCCTTTAGGGTTACTTGCTCTGACATGCCAGCAGGTAGGCTCAGCGTGGGCAAGAAGGTGGGAGGCAACACAGATGACCTGAATAGCATGGTGACACACATGTTATGCCATGCCATGCCATTCTTAGCAATTAAAATCTGGGGAAGTGATTCTGAAGTAGCTGTTGCTAAGGGTGTGACTAGGTATCAGTCTGCTGTTGATATGTGATTGGGTTCGCATCACTTGTTTGGGTTTGGGGTATTTGGGCTTTTTGCTTTGTTTTGTTTTCACTTATCAAACTTTCTTTATCTTGACTGATTCATTTTCTTGCTTTCTTCTACCTAATTCTATTCAGATCCCACTATGGGGAGTTGTGAGAGCTTACCTGCCAGCAGGGGTAAACCTACCAATATCCTGTGTCTTGTGGGTAGCCTGAGAAAGTGAGGATGAAGCTGTTTGGTTACAATTCCAGAGATGTAAAAGCCAAACCTAGAGAGGAGGAGAAAAAGGAGATAGAGAAGGGAATAGATAGATATGTCAGGAGCTTGGAATAAATGAGTCTGCAATATCAGACTAGGGAGTCCTAAGGAGGAGTATAGAAGGCAAGAAATGCACCACAGGGTAAGGGGAAAGGTGATTTTTGGGACTAAAAGGCTGGGATACAAACATAGGAGAGGAAGATTGCCAGAGGGGCTGGCCGAGAAATAGAGCAAGTACATGGAGTGGAGAACTCAAACTGCATTGGTAAAAAGGAGGGAGCAAAAATAAAACTGAGAAGAGGAAGAAACACAAGAAATAGAACAGTGGTAGCATGCTGTGTTAGGAGTACAGGCTGAATAGTCCATGATTATTAAATTGTGTTCTTCAAAAATACTTGGAGTAAAACCTATGATTTTGTTTGAATTAAAATATATGCATTGCAAATATATATCAACTAAATGAATATTTGTTTAAAGTGCCCTGAAGATTAAAAATAAAAATATTTAATTTCCAAATTTACATAAATTATTATCTCTAAGTCACTGAATTACCCCTCTGGGCATAGGGTTAGAAAGAAGGAAGATGTTAACTATTTCTCATTTTCAATTAGGAAAAAAAAAGGTTTGATATGTAGGTGGTATCAAACGTGTGGAAAAAGTAATTTGTTAAAGGTTATTGTGATTTGGTTCTGAAAATTACCAGTTGAAAGTCTCCTGAATTTTGTGTGTATGATTCAGAGATTCTTATATTCTTAAAACCACTGGGTTTTCCCAGTTTTGTAATTCACATCTATTATCAAGAAATGGGCTGCTTTTTAAAATCTCTTGCTCTAGACTTTAAAATGCAGTTAAGCTTTGCAGGTGAGAGAGAGTGGCTAGCAGAGATCACTGGAGGTGTCCATATGCATATGGTGTTTTACATTTATATTAACATTCTGTCTTTAGAGTGTGAAAGTAAGATGTTTCAGAGATGCCAGTGCAGGTAGGCTTCTTTTTTTTTTTCTCTACTGCTGATGTATTCATCATAGCTTAAAAATGTGACTGAAATTTGCAAGCAGACTCCAGCTAAATTCATAATCTCAGGAATGATTGCTTAAAGATTATATTGCTTTAGTATCAAAGAAGTAATCGTTTTTGTAGCATTATTACAGAGACCTTAGTGGGAACAGAACATATGAATTTGTCAATGCAGTGGTTTGAACAACAGAACTTCTTTACCTTCTTTGCCACTTCAACCTAAATTTTTTTGGGGTCATATTTTAAAAAGAATCTATTTCTATGAAGCCATTATAGACGTTGTCATTATATGTATGTGCAGCTGGATTTAATGAGTTTTAGCTGGGATATGTTCCAGAAGTTTGCTCATTTCCTCTGTTTTTCACAAAAAGACTCCTGTTTATTTGTAGTGAATCATTTCCTCTTTTCCAAGTTTTAGATGAGTAGACACTAGAGTTACTGTTAATTTATTCCCACTGCTATAATTACTAGAATTTTCCCATGAGCAAGAATTGCTGCCTGAAAACTTAAAAAATTTGACCAGAACTGCCAATATCCAATTGTTCTTTAACCTGGCCTTCTTGCCTATGTTGGCCTCATGTTGAATGAAAAATGATCATTTCTCATTTGGAATTATTGTCTCACCCCTATCTGTTGGGAAAGGGAGGCTGATAAGCAGTTTCTTAAGTCAGGTAAATGACCAGCACCTAGAAACCTAGGATGATGCAGTAATCCTTCTTTCAAACTCCTTCTTGCTGCAGTTCAAATGTAAGATCTGTTTGAGTGCTTTATTGTTGATTAAATTAACAGCAAATTGATTAATTTGCTATTAATTTATGGAAGTATTACCTATAATAGTCCAATTACAAAATTTAAGCTACACAAACATGAATTTATTATTCTGTTCCATATTTCTAATACTCTTATGCAAAATTACAATCTTATATAGCATATACTAGATATTCATAAAGTATAGTATATGATAATATATATAATATAATAATATATAATATATAATATATAATATAGTATATAATGTTGGACATTTCAAATAACTTGTGGGAGCCTCTGAGATTGAAGTTTGATCTTAACTTTCTTCTGACTGACTTTTTTCCCTTTAAATAAAATGAATTTTCAAGCAAAATCTAGAATTACTTTGTAAAGATTTTAACAGTTTAAATGATGAATGTGAGTTTTTCTCCATTCCCTTTATTATATTAAGGAAATGTTTATATTTCAACAAATTAATATTGGTGACATCAAACCTAGTCATATTTTGTAACTGAAGGTTAACAATAAATAGAAAACAGATTTTTTTTCAGATTTTTTTCAGCTAAACTGTTTTTTTATGTTTCTAATTATTTAAAACATTAGGAAAGTTATTTCATAATAAAATTGAGATTATTCCTTCAAAATCTTATGCATATTAAAATCACCCTGCCAAAACTATGTATACATGATATATGGGCAGAATTAAGGATACATGTAAAGAGAAAAGAGAAGACTCTTTGCAACAAACATAGTTAAAAATGAATGCTATAAACCTATTTATTTCTAACCCTTCTGCTTCCATAAAGTTTCTAGATGGAAAGAGCTTCTTGCAACAGGATGATGAAAGGTAGACAAGATTTATGTGTTCCTTGTTACTCAGTTCTTCAGTGTATTGAGAAGTCAATTTTCAGTTCTGGGCACAATACCACTAGACAGAATAAAAGGTGATATTTGCAGGTGGTTCACTTGTCAGTGTGTGAAGGAATAAACACAATTGGAAATGAAGGAGTTCTTTTAACTTTTGGTCCTGTTTGTGCCACACTGCTTTTTGTAAGCTTGTACAATGCTTTTTCCATTTTTAATCCATTTTTTACATTCATGGTGACTTCATTCTTCTAGGGATTTTAGAAAAGACTGTGAGGAAATGAAGGAATTTGCAAACACTTAAGTATTTGGTATGTGTTAAGTCAAAGTATCTTGCACTGTATAACACAGGGGAAAAAAACCAACTCATTTCTTCTGCTTTTCTTTGCTCTCTCCCAGAAAAAGGATAAAACCAGTCTCTTCTAATAAGCCACCTACAGAATATTTTTAAGTAGTGACTGTATCAGTCATGTCCCCACTGATTATAAAAGAAGATTTAGGCATGGAAATCCTGAACATCTTTCCATAGATACTTGAAGGGAACTTCACCTTTAATCCCTGCTTGTTATATGGAGTATAAATTGTGATTAATTATTCTCCTGCTTGCTGATTGCAAAGTTTATTTGTATGCTTTCTATATATGCACATCAATCATCTTGCTGCAGGCACATATATTTGCATACCCATCTCTCCTAAGTATTGTTATTCATGTTTTGTCTCTCAATAAAATAAAAAAAAAACCCTGTCTTCTGCTACCTGGCTACCCATATTTCACTTGCTTCTTAAATTTGCAATTTTTTATTCATATAAGTGGACACTGTAGCTGAGAAAGTGAGAATAAAATGGTTGAATGCATAAATTAACAAAAAGAACCTGGTTTGAAACGGGTGGGGAAAGGCTGAAAGGCCTTAGAACTTTTTGTAACATATTTATAGCAGGAGAAAGTTACAGAAAAAAATTATTTTAATTTTATATCCAAAAGACCTGTTATTGACAACATGTCCTAAAAATCTCTATTTTATGTATTTTGCAGGTTTACATTTTTTTTACACGTTGCTCATGTATTGCTGAAATTCCTATGAGAAATTATTATCCATTGAATGACTGTTTCATCCAAATATTCAAAATTAATTGCTGATTGATTGCAAATCTTTAGAGAAATTAAAAGTGTATTTCTGTTTCCAAAGGATACAAAGCAGTAGTTTCTGATATCTCACTATTAGCCACACTATCCAAACACACTTCTTTCTATAGATTTTTCTATCATTCTAATTAGATAAAGATTTTGTAATTGGCCATTTTTCCAGTACATGTGTTTTTCCTGCAGCTGTAGGTTTCAAGGCACAGTTGCACATAATTGGTTCCAAGATAGAAAGAAAATGCCAAGAACTCTTATTTTGAATTGCATAGATTTAATTAAATAGGTTATGTTATTGATGTTTAGGATGCAACAACTGCAGAATGAGTATTTGTTGACTTTACGTGCATTTAGAAATCCATTATATACTCTGAACATTAACTCAAGTACCATTTCATACTTTTAATTGCTCTTTAATAGTTCAAAAAGATTCTGTGTTAAACATATAGACTTCATTTATGAGCTTAAATGACTTCAGATTTAGGCAACTGTGGAAGAATCACTGGTTTCCAATGTTTTCATAGTACCTTTTTTTTTAGAATAAAGCATGTTAATATTTCCTTGTGTGTACTGAAATAGGATTTTTATAAGCACTTATCATTCTTTTGAAGTTATCCTGAAATCTTTTATTGCATCACTTTAAGAAGCAGAATATAGCTTATACATTACTTGTCTGTTCTTTCTTCCATGGCAAGCAGAAAAAAAAAAAGAGTGCCTTTTCACAATGGGCATGGGCAGAGCCCACCCACTCTATACTTACATTTTAGTAAGTGATATAATTATTAGAGATTATTAAAGGGTATTTAGGATCCCTTTGGTGTTTATTATATAAGCTACAAACTTCTTTTTCCATTCAAAATAATTTACTCCTCATGGCTTGTCTAGTGAAATTTTCTTAGCATATTTTTGTTGCAATAGTATTTCCTCATCTTTAGCAAACAGTAATATTATCAGGAAATATATGAGTATATATTTATTCATCCAAGTCAAGAGTATTCATACTGTTGATCTACACCTACATGCTATAGTTTTTATGTTTTAAGGACTAGTTCATCTTTAGGTTAAACATCTGAAGTCTTGAAAATAACCCAGCTGGCATGTCTTCTAAAATTTCTTTACAGTTTTTTCTGGAGGCTTTCTATGTACAGTTCTTACTACCAAGCAGCAGAGTTCAGGGTAACAGAAGTTACAGCACAGGTTCATGCTTTCAAATTTGCAAGAAGAAATATTTATTTGGCAGTTGCAATGTTCTGGGATCATATCTGAAGCCAAGGTTCTATAGTCTCAAAAGTGAATTGATGCAGCATCAGGATGCCCAGTATCTGGGCATCTGTCCAAATCTGATTTGAATCTGGCACAAACACGTGATTGAGTTCCTTTAAAATTAATGAGTGCATACAGAAGAAAACTTGTACACGTTTTGTGCTTTTATGGCAGTTTTATAAATGATTTGGCACAAAGTCAGCAAGCAATAATGAATTCAACATAGCTGTAAATAAAGCTAAAATGTCAAAAATAGTTGAACAAATTTGTACCATGGCACCACAATATCGAGGGCTATGATATTACATTTACTTTATTGTCAGTTCAAGTATTTCCTCTTTTGTAAAACTGTTATCTTATATCTCTGTAAGTGCAGTTTTAATTGACATAGTATATTTTTTGCAAAATGTGAACAAGGTTTACTAAGAAAGGAAAAAAAGAGAAAGAAATAAAGTCCCACAACCTAATTTCTTGGCTTGTATTCTGATCACTAATAACACTGTGCCCATATGTTCTACTAAATCAGCCCTAATGTAACATGCATCAACATACCTTTCTGTAGGAAGTAAAAATTGGATGAGTACCATAGCTCACAATTCAGCGTCTTTGTTTATTTTGTCCATTCACAGACACATCTTAGTGTTGAACTCAAGGTTGGAGTCAGAAATTAGGGATCAAGTACCTAAATATTGCTAATGCACCTTTTAGGTGCGTACTTTTTCATGTGTCTGGCTTTAGGAGAGTGTTTCAAAATGCCTTTGTACTTCTTCTAGTAGGAAATCACTTGGTTTAGATTACTTTTTTTTCATATAGCCACTGTAAGTTTACATGCAGTGTAAATGCACATGTGTATATAGTAAGTAAATGGTATTCTTCCTTTCAATGTGAGTGAAGGGAACTAACTCAGGAGATTGTCAGCTTCTTTTGTAAGCACACTCTGCAGTACAGAATCCCTGAAAATTTCCCTTGGAGACACAAAATGAGCACTCTCTTCTTTATATTGACTACAGGCTTCAGAGGGTACAAACTTGAAGCTGAACTGAGAGTTCTGCTTCATGGATACGCATAGCACATTCCACCCACTAATGGACAGAAAAGCTCCTCCGAGGAAAAACATGAGTGCACATAGTATGGACATCAAATCTGCAGCTTCATTGCTTTGCTGCCCAGATTTACTTTTATTATACTGTCCTTATTGCTAATGTAGCTAATACCACAGGGCCCATCATAATTAAACTGAGTTGAAAAAAGTTGAAATTAATAGTCTACATATATTTACAAATATGTCAATGACTTTTACCCCGACAACTGGTATTTCTATATTGCTGATTATTTACATCACATGTGACAGAGTAAATCCCATTGAATAGTGCCAGGAAGTTGCAGCCAATCATCAAGATGTATTCTAGCTGGTTTGGTTTTAATTTAACATGCTTTTATGCATTCATTGTTCTGAAAATCCTATAATGAAACTCGAGAATGAGATAATTGGCAGCAATTTGCCAATACAATAGTCTTTCTCAGCAGTAAGGAACTTGGCAGAATTTCTCTGATGCTGGCTTGCTGCAATGTCAGGTAAACTCAAGTACTGGGATTGTGTGGAACTCATGGCCATATTCCCCTGTTGTAAAAGTTCATAGCATCTACTTTAACACTGAAGTTCTGTTGCAACATTTCTACAAAAAAAAATGTGATCCTTTATGATAAATTACTCCAGATTTACAAGAGTATCAGGGAAAAAGGGAATTAAACGTTCTGGGTTTTGTGTGTGAGAGGAAGGGGAAGAAACTGGGGAAAAAGAGCATGGGGCAAGATACTGCTGTGTTTGCACATGATGAACAGCACCTACATGCATGTGAAATAGCCCAGTTTTCAATGTGTCTACTGATAGACAATTGTTGTCTTGCTGGTGGGGAAATGTAGTGAACGTGGGGCCACACATTATGTACTACACTTATAGTTTTTTTCTAGAGTATTCAAAGTGCAATATTAAAAATTTGGCATAAATGCCAGCAATTCATTTTTTGGAGGTTTTTTTAGGGATTATTCTTGAAATACAAAAGGTTTGAAATACAAAAATAAAAAGGGATGATATTGTGCAAATAAACTTAAAATTAAGAGTACTGCTGAATTCTTCATGAATTACCAATACTTACAAATTGAAATCAAGGTGGTCTTTTTGATAGAAATGTCTGAATAATCTTGAAAAATCAACAAATACTGAAGGGTTTAATATCTCAAGGACATTTAAAATTAGGTTTTATATTTTTTCTTTCAGTTAGATATTTTTATTTGTGTGTTGTTTTTAAATTTATATTTTGTGAAATAGGAAATTAAATTCTAGCACTTAACACAGTAACTTGTTATATTCTCTAGAATCATCTTATCTGACACTTTACACCAAATAATTATTTGATTTTGGTTTATAATGAACTGGCAGAAAAATCTTGACTCTCTTGTTGCCCATACAGTCTTAAAAATGTCAAAAATAAGAGCTTAAAAGGATCAAATAAAATAAAAAAAAAAAATGTATTTCTGGAAGACACTTAAATGTTCTTTACAGGCTGAGAAGTTCCTGCATGTGCCACTGTGTATTAGAGTGTTTTTAACAAAGTTGTATTTTCCTATTCATAATTTTCAGAGGTACTTTGTTGTTTACAGATACAAAAATGCAGTGCAGTGAGTATCTGTAGAGTGTGAGGCTCTTGAAGAAGTAGGCAATTCACCTTGGGTCAGACAGGTGAAAAGCTATGTTCACAGGCAAAAAAAAAAAAAAAAAAAATCAGTGCATTTAGGAATCTACAAAGCAAAGAAGGTAAAGTATCCTTTATATTTAGGGATACTTAAAGATATAAGTGACTTATAATGATGATACTAACTATTTATGGGGCAGAATAAAATAAAAAATATCTTTTTGCTCCTCAGTCCTGTTTCCAGCAATAATAGACAAAGTGCAGGAAGGCAGGCTATAGTAGGCTTCTCTCAAATTTCTAAAGCTTGTGACATGATCTCTTTAATTCTTCACATCTTTCATGTATGTTTACGCCTTGTGCAAAACTGAATACTAACTGGAGTACATGAAATTATAGCAAGTCAGAATAATAGTTTTATCCCATTCTTGATACTTTATTTAGTGAAGATGGCTGTGTAGCAGACTAGGAAGGCTGGTTCATCCAAAAGTCCATTTCATTTCACCCTTAAGTGTCTGTTGATCTTGTAAAAGATACTACCTCTCCCGGACAACCTTGTCTTCTTTATGTGGTGCAAGGTATTGGAGGCTGAATCTCTCTAACTATATATCAGTGTTATGGAAAGTTTTTTTTCGTGAGAAGCAAGTAAATTCTTTATTCAGGGGGGTTTCATCTGTCAATCACATCCCACTGCATTTGATAACCAAATGCTGCACCTAAAAAAGAATGAGAAAGTGTCTAAGAGCAGTGGCAGAGAAATAGTGTTACACTGACTCATGCTGTCAAATCAGTAGTAAAATATAATGCTATCTATCAAACAACTTACATTTTCAGGTTTTTACATAAATGTCTCTGTATGTTTAATAAGGAGATTAAAATAATGAAATATAGCATGTCTTGTGAAGTTCAGCTCATCTGAATGACCAAACTGTCATGGTTCTTTATAGTGTGTGAAGAGAAATAGATCTTTTTAGAATTGTCCAGTCCATCCAATCTACTTTTTTCTTCCTTAGTACGAGATTAATCATATTTCATAAGATACTTTTAACTCTAAAAGACAGAAAACTCTTCAGATATGACTGTTTATGTAATAATTGCTGACAGCCAGTTAAAATAATTACTGTTCTTTTTTGTTCTTTTTTTCTTATTTTCTTTTTCCACAAAAAGAAATTGCAGGGATATGCAAATATTTGCATGGAAACAATCTTTTTGCAAGGGAATAATGATAAATCTCTATAATCCTTTTGTACTGTGTGTGGTTATGATAATTCCATCTGACATGAGCACTACAGCTCTGCTAGTAAACTAAGCATTGGCAGGTCATGATATGGGGAAGTGATTATTTAGACAAAATGTTAGAGTAAAGGCTAACTTGCCTCTATCTTGCTGCCTTCTCTCTTGGACTTTCCCAAACAATCTCAGGCATAATACGGTAGACAGATAGCTGATTTCCCAGAAAGGACTTATAAACAGCCATGCTCTTTTAAAGGATAACTGAATTGAGGAGTGCATGACTTTGGTCAGACTGTTGTCATTGTTCCTGAGGCCTGATGTTTCTCTAGATATTAGCACCGTGTCTATGTGATAGAACAGCATTCAGTTCTGGCCTACTATATAAAGAAAGAGTATGGGCTCAGTTAAAAATAAAGGTAGAAAATCAATGTCTGCAGGGCAGACATTGAGCTGACTGATCTGAACACCAGTTGACATAAGGGATAGATTGGTTTTCAGAAATTTATATTTTTCTACTGACAATTGAAGTGGCCTAGACTAGTTCAAACTTAGCCTTCTAATTTTCAGAATCCTGGGTTATAACAGGTAAATACCAACCTTTGTGCCCAGTTAAGGAACAAAGAAAACAAAGGTATTTTGTATTTTGAGTGATGTCAGTTGATATATATCTTCAGCATCTCTACAGGAAGAAAAGCTCTGTAGACTCCTTGCAGTTTTTTCAGCTGGGATTGTTCTCATTGCCAGGAGAAAGGCAACAAGAAAAATAGGATACCAACTCTAGCTTCTGTATTTGTAAAATAATTAAAGGTTGTCTGTAGATATGTTATTTACTACTTAGTGAAGGACCTCACAGAATCATAGAATGGTTTGGGTTTGAAGGGACCTTAAAGATCATGCAGTTCCAACCCTCCTATCATAGTGTCAGAGCCTGGAAGGGTTACTGCCCTGAAGCATTCAGAGGTGTGTGGGGGTGTGTGGGTTTGTGTGTGGCAAGGGGCAGCCTGGGTCTTGCTCTGGTGAGGTGATGAGCTGCCCCTTACAAGCCGCCCTTTCCCCAGCCTGTATCCCAGCCCTGCCGTGGCTGCCAGTCCCTGGCACACAGGAGGCAATGCTCCACAGCTGCCTCTGGAGCCCCTAACCCAGCTCCTAAGTGTCCAAATGACTGCAAACCTCATCTGGGAAAGGCCCAGGAAAAGCCAAAGGTACTTAAAGCAAAACACAAGGCAAGCACATTCGACTCTGCCTCCTCTTGGAACTTCTATCAGCTGAAACAGGAGTGATGGCTATGTTTGTTCTTTTCTACCCCTTTTTTTCTTCCTTTTCACTCCAAATTAACTCATCTTGGGATTTTGAGTAATGTTTTGAGAAACTTAAAATCAATGAGGTTTGGAGCTTGCTAAGTTGAATGGGCCAAGTGAATACTTTGAGAAGTGTTTGTTTCATGCTGATTGAAGGCTGCTCAAAACCTTTTGCCAAAGTTCTCTGATTTTCTAAAGGTGCCAGTAAAAGCTTTTTTCATTCTTTTGACCTCATTAGTATATTGGTATTTGTCCCATGCATCTAACTCAGAGTACATGAACAACTGTAAGCCGTTTTGAAATTCTCAGAGATCAGATTTCTTGGGGACTTACACATGGGCAAGGACACCTTCTACTAGAACTGGTTGTTCAAAGCCACATCCAGCATGGCCTTTAATACTTCCAGGGAAGGGGTATCCACAACTTTCCTGAGGAACCTCGTGTAGAGAATGCACTGAAACCAGAAAACTGAAGACCAACAGCCTGATTCATAACCACTTATACAAGCTGTTCAGTAAAATAAGGACAGAAAAATGGAAAATATTTGTGGAGTCAGAATTACTTCTTTGGTCTGAGGACATAGCAGCAATAAAGAAGAATCCGCTATGAAGAAGAATTTGGAGTTAAAAAAGATGAATTTGGAACCACTCTTTATATTATTCCAGGAACAGGAACTGATGGCAAAAGAAGAGATATAGAATGCAACTTCACATTTTAGCAATGCTGTATGAAGACCATCAAGACAGTAATGCATAAAATGTGGAAAGAGTTGTAGGTGCTCAGAGCAGATCTGCTCATTCCATGGATCACAGAGGGAGATATTTATCCCACTTAGCATGTTAATAGGCCAGAAAGGAGAATGCAAATTGAAAATGAGTGTGGGAATACTTCCTTTCAGCAGACATGAAACTGAAGCCATGCTATCTTGAGACGAGGATGGATGAAGTAGCCCTTGCACATGCTTCCTGAGTTACCACTGTGGTCTCTTGATGTCATTACGGAGATTAGGTGAGGAGGTGAAGCTGCTACTTGGTGCCAAAACCAGGATTGATTAATATTTCCTTCCCACTGAATAAAAAGGAATGAAATATAGAAGTGGTATAAATGAATTAAATTCTCACCAATCTATTTTAGAATAATATAGATAGGATGCTTTCTTCAATAAGCAAATGTCATAATCAAATATCAAGTTAATAATTAGTTCCTAGTCTTTCAGTTTCTGATTTACCCAAATTATATACCATTTATCTTTGGTCACTGTGAATACATCTAATGTCATTGAATCATGAGAATATAATTTCCATCAGAATCAGATTCATTGTTATTATATTTTATTTGGTATTTATATCTCCATGTCTTTTTTTCTTTCCCCATTTCTGTTTGCAGGTTTTGACCTAGTAAAGTGTGAAGATCCTGGCATACCAAATTATGGTTACAAGATACGAGATGAAGGACATTTTATAGACACTGTCATTTTATACAGCTGTAATCCTGGCTATACAATGCATGGCAGTAGTATTATGACCTGCTTAAGTGGAGATCGAAGAGTTTGGGACAAACCTTTGCCTACTTGCATAGGTAATATGGATTGTGAGAGTGTTCTGGTATGATTGGTCCGGTGGTTCAAGAAAAAAGCCAAATATTCTGTCATTGTATACTTCATGAGATGATAATGGTGCAAATATATTTTAAATTCCAAGTAAAGATTTAATATGGACATGTAAGTTTAACGTCTCTAAAAAAGGTGGCTTGCTGTTAATGGTTTTGAGACTACTGGAAAACACATTTTTCTATGGAGCAGCCTTTGATGGAAGACTACTGTTCTGATGAAGCCCTGAGTCTGATATACTATCACAGGCGGTGGTATTGTCTAAACACTTCATAAACTAAGAAAGCCCCATCATCAAGCAAATAAGGTTGTGGGCTTTTATTCCTTATCTATTTTCATCAGATATTATTTCTGCACCTCCTTCTTATGAGCTTTTTTCCTAAGTTTCATCACACGTTGCTGTATTTTTTTATCCATGTGCTCTGGAGTCCTTGTTACTGTGCTAAGATACCCCATCTGTCAAAGCCTTGAGGTAGACCTTCCCTGGAAATATCACGTCGTCAAGTGCCTAAAACTTTGTTTCATTACAGCCAACAAAAATGTTAAACAGAGAATTACTAGCCAACATGCAGAATAACTGAACACCAGTATAGCTGTTATCCATTGTACCTTTACTAGGCAGTTTGCATGCTCTAGTTTTGCTTTCCAGTCCAGAAATTGCCAGTGACTTCCTGACTTCAATTTTCACATGGAGCTCCCATGAGTCTTTCCTTCTGTGTGTCCTCTGGTACTTAGTTTTTGCCTCTGCTGCCTGCTGCTGGCAGGTGACCAACTGCTTTCAGCACCCACCTCACCTACAGGATCTCTGCTTGTTGTCTTTCTCCCATTTTGGAGGCTGCATCCTCCATTCCAGGACCTCTTTCCTGCTGAACACATTCACAAAAGTGTAGTCTACAAAAGAGCAAGCTCCTTCCTTTCAAAAATTCAGTTTAAGCAGAAGGTAAGTGCCAGAAGAACGTCAGTGAAGAGCATTTCTGCAGTCTTAGTAGAGTTTTTTTCCCCACTTGATTCTAGAACTTTATCTGTAAGTTTTCTTCTATATATATGAGAGGTTAAAGCAACTACTCAGTCTTGATTTAAAGACTTTTCAAGGCTCTTTATGCATTCAAATCCTCATGCTCCTTAGTTTAATTGGTTAGCTTCCTTTTCCTCCAAGTTTGCCCTTTTGTAGAGAAGACCCATAATTAGTCCTACCTTTGTCTATTTCTCCATGTAATTTAAATGGAGTCATTTCTCTAAGGTCATTTTCTGCAATATTTTTTTGAGCTTGTCTTCACTACCAAGACTTAGAATCAGCTCTAAAATACTTGTTGGTTTCAGGTCTATTAGGTGAATAAATCCAAACACCTACCTATTTCCTTTTCTTTGTATGATGATTTGTCTTCTAGTTGATATGTGGGATGTTAAAATTTTTAACATATAACAATAGAAATAGTAGTGATTAAAAAAAAAAAAAAAAGCTGTATATTCCAATCTGACCTGGAGGAAGCTAGGGAACCTTGCATTACTAGATTTGGTTCCTGTATTTTATTTCCAATCTTTTGAAATAATTTATTCCAGAATATTTTGAGAATCTTATTTCATCTCTAAGTGAAATTATGTCCCGCAATCAATAGAATAATCAGTTTTATTTTGGTATTCTGAGAGAGATTATGGTCTTCTTTTCGGTCTGTTCAACCAAAAGGTATCTTTCTATGTGCTTTTATCTCTTTACATATATTTTTAATTACTGTCCTTGTTCCTCTTCTTAAAATAAAATTTGGGGATTGCATAAATTCTGTATAAACTACCTCTTTTCATTTCTACTTTAAATATCTTCTGGACCATTAATTAGTTCCACAAGAAATCAAATGTTCACTGTTCTGTCTTAAAATCTTTAAAAGTGTTTTCTTCTAAACAGTCTCTTACAGTCTGTAATCTTCATTAAATTATGGGGAGTTTTTACTGTTCTGTGCACACGAAATCTTGAAAATCACATGAAGATCCCTGAAAACTCAGTTATATATTGGCAGAATATTTCAGTCTTGCTTCCCTCCCCCATCAGACTTATAAGATCGAGTCTTCCATCAGTTTTATCTTTTGTTATCACATTTTTATCTTTTTCTACTTTGATTTGAATGATTTGTTTTTCTTCCTTTTTCTGAGGTTGTCATGAAGTTCCAAACATCACTTCCTTTTTTAGAAACATTTTCTAAAAATCTTTGTTTGTGGAAATGCATTATTTTTTCGCGTAGACTAGATCAGATTTTGATATTTGCTGTTCTCTTTGGTCACATTTATATTTTTCTTTGTATTAACTATCATTTCAGTCTCATTCACAAAAAAAATCAAGCATATGCATAGACATATTCCACACATTCTACACTTAGTAATTTTTAGCCATAAACAGTTATATTGGTCTTAACATTCATTTTCATTTTTTCTATGTTCTAAACCTTAATGAAGAAAGCCAGTGAATTATTTTAATTCCTCCTCTAGAAACTTTCAGAAACATTGAAGTCACTGCCATTAGTTATAGTATAAGTGTTTATATAGTATATTCTTTGAGGCGCTGATTATACAGTGTGCTCATTTATACATATTGGAATATAAATTTTTGAATTATTTTTATAATTACTTATGAAAGTTTACTTTTTATCTACTCCTAAAATGGATTTTTAAAAAATATAATAAATACATGATGCATCATCCCAAATTTTATGATGTATTTTTTTCCTAAGCGAGCCTTCTCAGAATTTTAAATCAAGTATGTTAATTAGTTTGAGTTCAAATTTTGGGTTCACTGAGTTTAATTTAGTTCTTTGGTAAACACAGTACTGTATCAGTAATTTCTTGTCTGTAGTTATCTACCACAGTGATTATTGCAATCCAAACTTTCTTGTATAATGGCAATTAATTGAAGTCATAGAAGAAGGTTACATGTGAAGAAATTTTGCACTTAAGTTTCTTTCTGTTGTGGTTCTGTATATAGAATGTAGTGTTTTGAGGGATCAAACCAGCAGGATAAATGAGAAATCAGTCACTTTATTTCCTCTATGGTAATTTCCCCTCACGGCATCTTGGTTGTGAGCAGTGGCTCGGTGGCACGTACAAAGATTAATATTTGTTAGGAGTATTACTGATAGATTATTTGGTCCAAGTGCCAAGGTTTTTCTATCATCTCTGTCTTACTATGCTTGCTGTACAGCTGTGCTTGAATGAATTCCCATGGTAGATTTTTTAATAACCTCTAAGACAACGCTATAAATGTAGTAGAAATTCAGGTACATCACTTAACTGAAGAATCACTGATCCTTTTTGGTTTAGTGGAAATGATTGCTACACAGTTCTCTTTCATTAGGGTGTGTTTTTACACTGGCCAGACAACAGAATGATGGTCTAAACAAGCAACATAAGAATAATTTGATTATGGATGCTTAGCATTGCCATTGGTCTCTCCACAAAAACAGCCTTGATAGTAAAAGTGTTTTAAACCAGATGCCACATACTATCAAGTTGTAGCTTCCTGATTTATTCTCTTGATCTGCTAGCATATGGCATTTAAATTTTTAAATACTGAAGGAAATTGCTAGGCAATACCTACTGCTTTTTGGTGTAATTAAACCTGAAGCTTCATAGAAGCAACTTGAAAGCATTACACTAAAATAATTTTGACATTACAGCAAAATAGAAAGCTATTTTAATTATAACATTCAATGCTGCAAAGTTTGAATTCAAACATTCATTGTTAGAAAAGCTAAGCATGTTAGATGGGCAATTTCTGAAACATTTTTCCCTCTTGCTAATGCTAAAATTGTGCTTTTGTAGTCTCAGTGCATATTGAACCTGTCTGGTCAGTTAAGTAACCTAATCACAGCTTTATGGTTTATTTTTTTATAACAAGGTAGGCATGAGATCACAGTGTTCATTTTTAACTTATATACATGTCCTGGTTTATATGTATGTCTACTACTTCAGAAGTACTAGGTCATTCTGTTAAGTTTTTAGAAAACACAGACATGTGTAATGGATGGAAAATGGAAGTGCTGATTACTAAAGTCTCATTAGAAATTTCCTCCTCACTTTGCAGCTGAGTGTGGTGGTCGAATTCATGCTGCCACATCAGGGCGCATTTTGTCCCCTGGTTACCCAGCACCATATGACAACAATCTTCATTGCACTTGGATTATTGAAGCAGATCCAGGAAAGACAATAAGGTACATGCTTAATTTCAGTATTTATGGTGGAATTCGGTATGACATAAATTTTTTGTCATTCTCATATTTTTCTACACAAGCTGCTGGTTTTCACTGGCATAGTCAAGGTATCCTTCTATAAGGTGCTGCATCAATCAGGTGTTGCTTGCCTGTTCAGGCATAAAGTCCCTGGATATGGGGCAAGATAAGCAGCATTCAAGGCACATTTGAGTACTGCCTCACCCAAAAGTTGTCTTTTGCACCAGGGCAACACCACATTCCACAAACAAATGCCAGAATATGTTAATTAGTAGTATTAAACAGCTTACATAAGGGTCAACACGAACCTCAGGAATCTGCATAATAAAACAATTCTCATGAATCATAAGGAGAAAAAGAATGTTGCATTCCCTCATCCTCTCTACAAGATAGCTCTGCCAGCCCAGCAAGGCCATCAGTGCCAGGGCAAAGCACAGACCCATTATTTGAATTAACATGTTCCCAAATTCGGCAAAATGAAGAGTTAATCAGTGAAACCAACAAACTCCATGACCCGCACAGGAACTTGACACCTAGTCACTACCATGGCTATAGAACCTTCCCACTATGGTCATCTCAAGACCCACATTGGTCCCTGAAAAAACCTTTAGTGCGTAGACATTGTCCCTCCTCAGCAGGATGGGGTGGGGAGAAAGGAACATGAGAAAATAAACTTGCGAAAATAAACTCAATTTAATCAAGCAAAAGTCCATGCATGGAAGCAGAAGAAAACAGAAGATATATTCTCTACTTCCTATCAGTAGGTGATGGCCATCCACCTCTTCAGGAGCAGGCCCTCAGTATGTGTAGCTCTGGAAGACAAACATGATCACAGAATATTTTGATTTAAAAGGGACTCAGAGGTAAAACAATATAATTAAATGACAAATGAATTATTCAGTGGGAGATTGTCCCCCCTTTTTGTTTTTGTAATCCTGTTTCACTAAGACAAATATTGAATTTACATCATCATGGGCATCATTTTTTTTTAAATAAAAATTTTCAAATTAATGATTTCCAGTAAAGGATGAATAAGATGGAGAAATGTCAACACACAACTATTTGAAACAAAAAAAAGAGACATTTTGATATTTACGTATTCGAGTTCTTTGGCACTAAGAATGTAAACATTCAGGACTTAGAGACAATGCAGATTTTTGACTTACAAGATAACATTTGTGAACATCTTAATAAATATAATTCTTCACCTGAAGATAAATATAGATTATTTTATTATTATACAGTTTTATATTTTATGGAATTTAAGCAAAAATCCAATCCATTATATTTTTCCCTTTTTATGCATAGGAAAGGAAATGCCATGCTGACAGGACTTCTTGTGCTATGTGTTCTACTGTCCAGTAGCTGCTACAATTTTTTAGGTTGCATATAATTCAAGCAAAACAGCATTCTTCCTGTCCTCATTTGAATAAAAAGACTAAACCTTTGATTAAATCATAGTTTGTATACCATAAAACATTTAACATAAAAAAAGATAATTTATAGACTTATAAGTTAAGTCTTGAGGACTTATGCCCCGTAATAGCATTTTCTGTCATTCAGACATTTATAAAACAGAACTGCATGACTCTTACAAGATTAGCTTGTTCAACAAGAAGAAATAATAACTCTGCTGGATTACCAGATCTTTTTCAATCCTAAACACCATCTTAAAACTACAGTTTGGGAATGATTGCTTGGAGTTTTATGTAATTGTGTTTGACAAGTAATGCACAGTACTTTTACTTTTTTCTTTGCAGTCTGCATTTTATTGTTTTTGATACTGAGGTTGCTCATGACATCTTGAAGGTATGGGATGGGCCTGTTGAGAGCAGCATACTTCTCAAAGAGTGGAGTGGCTCAGCTCTTCCAGAGGATATTCACAGCACTTTCAACTCCTTAACATTACAATTTGACAGTGATTTCTTCATCAGCAAATCAGGCTTCTCCATTCAGTTTTCAAGTATGTGAATATTTTTCTTCTCCCCAATATAATAATTTTATATTTAAATGCATTATTCCTATACTTATTAACTCTTTCTCAGCTCTTTTTCAACTTCCTCTGTCTTTAGAAGAAAAGAAATTATGTTATTTTAATTATGTTATGTGTTTATGCAAATGGCTAAAACTAGGGAGAATTTTTGGATTTACTTTGAATGTTTTAGGTATTTTATTCCTTGTTTTCCACAGCAACCACATACTTAGCATTATCCAATTAACATTACTTAACAAGTCAAAATGGGTCTGTACATACAGAACTATTCTTCTGCACCAGTAATCTTAAATATTCCCCCCAGTGTTACCTAACAATGTATTATTTCATGTTTATTGGTTTTGTTGGTTGGATTTTTTTTCCTCAAAACATTGGCTGCATGATGCATGATTTTTATGACCTAAACATTCTTTGTATGATTACGATAAAGAATACAAGACACTTTACCATATTAAAAAACACTTAAAATTTACTATTAAACTAATCAAATTATCTTTAGGTATAAAGTGAAAGCTACTCTGTTAATAGAGGAGTTATGATCAATATTATACAAGAGATCAATATTTTAAAACTGGTTATGTGGAGTTTTTCCATGTTATTTTGACCTCAGAACGGGCTAGGACACAGAACATATCTTTGTCTTTGCATCCTTATATGCCTAGATATAATGTGTGTATTTCTCATCAATACATGGGAAAATTGGGAATTAATGTGTGTGAGTAGAAGTATTTATACACATTAATCCATATCATCCATAGAAGATGTCATTTAGAAGTAAGGCGTCCTAATCAAATTTCAGTCATTATTAGTTGCATGAAGGTGTAAACTTGGGGTTTTCCTAGTCTCTAATTCTCTAATGTATTTTACATTTACCTATTTACCCATTTACTTAATTTTCCCGTATTTTTCTGAAGGCTGTATCTGCCTCCCCCAAAACAGTCTTTCATCAGCCTTAAAAAACTAGTTAAAAGTACACAAAATTAATTAAAGACAAAGGGCAGAATAAATGTTTCTAAAGTTTCTCACCAGCGTGCTATATAATATGCTGCTTTTCATTTTTTTCTTTTGGAAAAAACAAGATAAGCTTTACATTTTTGGAAATAAGTGAGTTGTTTTTCTTGTTAGGATTAGCAAGCACATTTAAGGTTGCATTTTATGAAAATAAATTTATGCCCCGATTTTGAAAGGTCAGAAATGTTTAAGCTGTTTGGTTTATCAACCATTCCTTGAACTTCAGTGGCAATAGGAGTGAGTAGAAGACAATTTAAAGCTATAATACAGAATAACTGATTTTCCTGTCCTAGTGCAATAACTGATGGATGCACTGAGTGATCGTGCTGACAGTTCCAGAGTATGTTTTGCTGGAATTAATTGGAGTTACTGATGAAGAATTGAGAGCTCAAGTATAGGGAAAATAGTTTCATGTACTGTGCTTGACAAGTGGAATGTGTTACTAATTTTTTACTTGTAAGGAGTAAAAAATAAGATTTAAGGAATATATTAAAGTAAATGTTTATTTATTTAATCTAAAAATCAGTCTAGTATATTTAATCTTCTTGAGGCAATGAGAAGACCACTGTGGCCTTGACCTGTAAAGGATTTAAAGTAATTAAACTATTGCTAAGTGGGAATCTTTACATGCGTTAGTATTCATCATGTGTTCAAACTGTCAGACCATTTATAGCAAAGCTGCCCAGAATATTGACATTTCAGTACTTTAGTGGCTTGTAACTCTAAATAAAAGATTTCTGACTTGGTGAAACTTTCTTTTTGGCAATTGCAGAAGGTGTAGACATTTTGTTCTATGTAGAAGATGTAGACAAGTTCTATGAAGGTAAATTGGGAGGTTTTTTATCTTTGTGTCATGTGAAGGATTTTCAAGTGTTGCACCTGTTAATGACTATTTCATTTAACTCTTCATTATAATTGAAGAAGTAAATTTCAGTTTCAGAATTACACAGAATTGGAAAACGTGTAGTAATACAGCTTCTCTACTGGATTATGCAATTGGAATGAATGTCTACATCCATAACAGCCATTTATGGGATCAGATAAAGGATATAAATTTCAGAATATCAGGCCAAATGAGCAACTTAAAACGTTAAAGTGCTAATTTTCCTCTGGAGAATTTGTTTCACTGTGCTGTGAATGTGCTAATTACTCTCTATACTTTGTACTCTAGAATGTCATAACTGTGTCTGACTAAAAAAGGGGTGCTGTGAAAGGGTAATATAACGTAGATTAGAAAATATCACCTATGAATTACTTACTGCTGATTGTAAATGTAATTAGAGGTATTTTTTTAATGGAAAAAATATAATTGGCTGAATCTTGCAAAATGTTTGAATGTTAAAATTCTCTGTCTTGCCCACTCAGCTCAGCATGTAGAACATGAGGACATGAACTGACAAGAGTGATTATGTTAATTGTAATCAGTATAATGCTTTTCATTAAAACCTAATTACCATTTAGTTGTGCATAAAAGGACAAAAAAAATGAAGTTCAGTGTGCAAAATTGACCCTTACTCTGGGGGTTAAATAAATTTAAGCTGTGCATTACAAGTCAGGGATGTCCACCAGCTCCTTCTGGCAACAAGGTGTAGGCAGATTTGGTTTTTGACTTTATTACAAATAAAGTTACTGGCAGCAAAGCTACTTTCTTAGGTTGACCATTAAAAAGTGCTGTCTAACCAACCTTAATTCTATCCTACTTATCTCAGGTAAATGGGATAAATTTCTATCTGATGTTTCCTTTTTCTTCTTATCAACTACAGGTCTAGATACACTAACAGTAATTTTCAGACTTTTGAATATTTAAGGGCAGATGAAATGAATCCTATCTGCCTTTTCAGAGGTGTCTAGATTCCTTTGAGATGCCACAAGGTATCCTGGCTAGTCTCCATCTGCCCCTGCAGAAGGTTACACAACCACACATAAATCCTCTCTCCTGTCTTCCCGTCCTGTGCTGATATCTTAGATATGATAAGGTATCTGAAATGAGACTGGTCACCTATGTTGAAGTAGATAAATCTTGCCCTGAAAGTTTCATCTCCATCTACTCTAGACTACTGACAGCCCTTGGATCCCATGCTGAGGGGTCTATTGCTTTTATTGACCTGAAATTTATTTTATTGAGTATTTTTATTTCAAACTGTGTAATTTTTTTACTTGATATTTAGCAGAAACAATAGAAGTGACAGATGATAGGATCAGCACTGGCAGTTTCCAGTCATATTGTCATTCTTACAGGTTCTAATAGCTTTAGTTTAGCTATTAGAGCTTGTAAGAATGACAATATTACTAATATTGTCTACCCTTTAGCTAGTATTAGTTCTACCCTTAGAGTCTATCCTTTTTTTCTTCAGCTAAATTCTCAGCTGTTGTAACTTAAGAGAATTGTATCTTTTTCTTCAACTAAATGATTAATTTAGAGTTCTTTATGTGATTTTCTAGATTTTGTTCCTCAAGTCAAATAATACATCAAAGGATTTTATTCACACTCTTCTTAAAATTGAAAAAAACCCCAAAACCTGGCTTTTCTAGAGTCAGACCTGTTTATGTAAATTTTCTATGCATGTCCCTGGTTCTGGAGTATTGTAAATTTCTCTTAGTTATGGTATTGTGTAAGCATACACTTTAATTAAAAATGTGCCTATCTCTGCTTTCATACAAGCAAAGATCTGATTTGTATTTTGTTTGTGTAAAACAACAGTCAGGATGTTAATTAAGCAGCAAAACACTTTTTCTCAATTTATTTTAATATTTCTGTCTTATTAGAAGAACTTTGGACACTCATATTATTAAAAACAAAGACACAACACCAAGGCATTTGTATAGTTGGTTTAGTCGACTTTTCATTTTTCTGTTGTTTGCTTATTTTCTCAACATTTTAAAACTTTGCCCTGCAAGTATATGCAGAGAGAAGCAGTGATGTCTAAAGATGTCTAAGTCTTTAACAACACAAGTCACCAATTATGATAATACAAGTAAGCAACTTACACTAATTGTAATTACAACAATTATTTGGAAATTATTCTGTCAGATGTTGACACATCTGTTGACAACTTATTTCCTCTGGCAAAGACTTAACTATCAGCTATTTGGATGTTCCTAATTGCACTGGGCTTAATATGACAAATCTGCTTAAGCAATGATTTCTACTTTTGTCTAGCTTTGGAATTCCATTTGATCATTTGTTTGGTAGCACCAACTTTTACAGTAACTGTGTCACCCATCTAGAACTGAGTATTGTTGTCTTGAAAATTATTCCTTTACTGTTGACATATCTTTTAATCACTGTCTTAATGGCCTAACTTGCCACACTTAAGTAGCATAAGAATTTCCATGACAGAGCCTTCACTGCTAGAATTCCTCATGTAATTGTTCCAGATTGATTCACAATTAAATTTTTGGGGAAAAGGAGCTAGCACAAAGATATCTTTTAAAGAAATTCACAATAAATAATGCAGAATCACGTATCTGCCTTACTAACAAAATAAATTGAGTTCAATAAAAATTAAATCCATTAGGGCAACCCTTAATGAAAGGACACAAGACACAAGAATTCAACAATTTTCAAGTCTGTAACCTAATAGTTTCACAGTGCAGTGTCTTTTGCTGTCTGATAAATGTTGCGTTTCATGTTCACAATAACGTGGTGATGAAAACATGGTAATGAAACTGTCACTGCCTTCCTATCCATCATCTAATCCATGCATGGCCTGGGGAAGGCATCCTCAGCCTCACAGAGTGTAGCAGTTCTTCATTTGGTTCCTGCGGAACTAAGCGAAAATGAATCTTGTAGATTAGTTTGGTAGTTAACTCTAAACTTATGAGCTTTTGTACTCCAGACTTTAATAAAGAGGCTGCATTGGCATTTGGGTTTCTTTTTTCTTTACATTCTTAGACAATACTTGACATTTAAATATGCTGTTGATGCTAATTTGCACAGTATTTAGTCTGTACATTTACATATGTTATATGAGTTACTTTTTGGAGAACACACACTATTCTTTGTTTCACAATGTTAGTCTGAAATCACTGCAAATCCATGAACATCTCAGCTTTGATAAGCAAAATTCCTTTTCAAGCTTATTATTATGCAAACACAATGCACTAAAGAAGAGAGGTGTGTGCAATTTAAAAGCCTGGAAAAGTCTAAATTTTTTTATAATGGTTTTTATAACCATGTGGACTAGAAATAAAATGGTGTTTGTAGCACAACATTACAGCAAAATTACAGCAAATGGCTGATATGATTGTTACCACAACCATAGTGAAAATTATAGGGATGAAGGTGATGTTTTTATTTCCTTAAGGTACAAGAGAATACCAGCTAAAAATGATGTAAAAAATAGATTAGGCAAAAATCTAACATTTTGCTCGCAGGTCTACAGACCTGCAAGTATAGTGTCATATTCTCAAAAGTAGTCTCCTATTGATTTTCAGTTCAATTTTAAAACGACTTTGAAATATAATTTGAGGACAAAATACAAAATAAAATCTTAAATTTGATTGTGAAAGGTTCTTAAATTACAATCAGGAAGGCTTAACACAGTGGCTGTCTACATATGGAGGTCTGAAAATTCCTTGGCAATCTGTGGTTTTCTCAGCTTTCTATTCTTCTGGAACCTACCTCTGAGTTCCATCTTTAATGTACACAGAAGCTTGTTCTGCTCTGAGCAGATGAGACATTAAGAGATGGAAATCTGTACAGAGAATTACTCTATAACCCACTGAGTATCATCTAGGCTTAAGGCTTAAAGCACATATGCAAGAGTTGAGAAGCAGCAATTACTTATTTTCCAGCTTAGTGACATTCACATCTTGTCTCCTGGCTATCCCATTTTAGGAACCTAAGTTTTCTCAGTCATTTTTTAAAAGTCTAACTATGTAATTTAGTTTGAGTTTGTGTCCTTGAGCTTAAAATATAGTTATTGCTTTCCTTGCTTTACAGTGTGTATGTTTTACTTGTTAAATGTTATAAAAGAAGAGCAGTGACAGAAAGCTGGTGATTTTTAATTTCTGGATTTTTTATAAATGCATATGACCTCTATACCCTTCAGATATTTGAAAAATACCAAATGAAGAAATATCAGACTTGTAATTTTCACGCAGTTACAGAATCTCTTGGGATTCTTGAGAAGTAAAACAACTTGGAAAGGAGACAAGTTAAAAAGTTGACAGTCTGTCTAAATGCTCACTTTACTAGATGGCACATCAGTGCTTGAATGTTTGGTGCTCTATTTAATTAGGATCAAGTTTATTTGGTGCAATAAGTTGTTGGTTTCAAATACGTGAAATAACTTCTGAGGCTGCAAGACCAAAAGTGTAAAGAATATTTTGGTGCTTAATAAATATCTGTGATAATTTTTTAAAATTTAGAACTTTGTATATGAGAAATGGAGATTAACAGTGAAATTATTATTAGAAGGCATCTGTCCTTTCTAATTGATGGATGTAAAAATGGGGAAAGTGTTTGCTGAGATATTATATAGCATAGCCTTTTAAGAAGAAAATTAATCTATTCAGAGATATGTTTAAAAATGACAGCAATTAATAGCAGAGATTGGCTTGTGCTCATTTATTTGGAAGAATTGCAAGTCTTTAACAGATGTGCACTAGAGCAATCCATTGTTCAGAGCTGCTGTTGTCTGTCACATCAGGAAAAACTTCTCTGAGGTTGCGACCATGCTTTCATTCCCTTGTGGCCAAACATACTTTTAGTAAACTGCACTCCTATGGGGTGTCACATAAGTTGTCAGAGTGGTGCCTGGGGAATCCTTGCACAGTACTCATTAGTAGTGACAGCTATTATTTTAATTCCTAGGGGAAAAAAGTTTACCACAGTTAAAAACCTACCATGTCTTTTACTTCATTTACATATAGGAGCGATCCAAAGTATGAGATCTATTGTTTTGAAATGGAAGCAAGAACAGAAAACTATGAATAATAAAATGTTAAACAAAGTTTCTGTGTTTCTAAATGTTAATTATAATAATCCATGAATTCTCCCATAAAGATGTTTTACAATTTCTGTGATTTATCTGTGACCATCAATACACTAGAATATGCATAAATCCACTTTAAGACCTGTTGGTTGTTTCTTCTTTTACTCTTTTTATTTTTTTTTCAACCTTTCTCTCTTCTTAAAATTTACAACACAGGGAGAAAAAAAATCTAAAATTATTCCAGTTGTACATCCTGTTGTTTCAAGTTGGCAAACATTTAGCTGCTCGTGCTGTTTCTTATAGTGGTGTACTCTTTAGGTGTGGACAGAAGGAGTAGATGCAGCAGTTAATTCAGCAAATGAATTATTATGAACAGGAAGATTGCATACTGGTGGTAAACACAGAACCACCCATGGCAACTGTGACATAACTGGATTTATGACTTCTTATTTTGGTTTTTGTTCACAGTTGTAGTCAGTTCTTTGAAAAAAGGTGTTTGGGTAAGGACTGATAGGGAACAGTGCAATTCAGTAGGGACATTCGTCTCAAGAGATGGACCTTCTTTCCCATGGAAGACTGCAAAGTTTATTGTAACTCAGGATGTCAATACCTGAAGCCATTAGAAGAGAACCCAAAGGCAGAAGAGACCTGACATCTTCCAGAAATCTGTATTAGATGTGGATCTGTGTATGCACTTTCTGAGTGATTATTTGCATTGTCGTACTGATTGCTCTGTTTAGTTTAAAATTGCTTTTTAAATAATATCGTCTTTTAGAAAGCAAAATCCATATCCAGCTACGGAAAATTGATCATAAGTGAGGTATTTTTCCTAAGATTCAGTTTAAATTATCTCTAAGAAAGTTGTTTTTCATCCCTGAAATGAAAACTTCAGGGCTGCATAAACTGCTGTTTGATTTATCCAGATGGGTAAGGAGGATTTGCACCCTGCAGGATAGTAGGACTCTAGAACAATATTTTTTATAACATTATACTTACCCTATTGTGCAAAAGGTATCAAAATTCTTTTGATAACCAGAATATTAAAGAGAGAAAAGGAGTTATTAGTTCTTTTGATGTGCTAACTGGACAAAATCAGTCCATATTTTATACTAAAGACACTGGCAGGAAGTCAACATAATCATGATGTATCTCAGCGGGCGGATTTTTGTAAAAGTAAAGAAACAAAGTGCCTTCCTGCATTACCTGAAGAGTAAACAATACTGCCTCTGGTTGGAATGCTAATGTGAACCTGTTGTGCATTTGATTGTGCAGGGTAAATATCTATACCTTACATCTCTTCTTTCATCATTCCCTTGCAGCTTCCATTGCATCAACTTGTAATGATCCTGGGACACCACAGAATGGCACTAGATATGGAGACAGCAGGGAACCTGGAGACACCACCACCTTCCAGTGTGACCCAGGCTATCAGCTGCAAGGGCAGGCTAAAATTACGTGTGTGCAGCTGAATAACCGGTTCTTTTGGCAACCTGATCCCCCCACATGCATAGGTATTAAGATGAGATGATAGTCTCTGTTTAGGACTGATACACATCAGATTTCTTGTTCAATTACTCTGCTTATGGTGCTCGTGCTGGAGTGATGATCTCTGCAGAGCTCAGTTATTTTGTACTTACAGACAACCTCAGTCTTGTTCTCCTGATTAACAGTATTTTTAGGGTATGATTTTCTTACTTCATTCTTAAACTCCATAAAAGTTTAAAAATTACAAAATCTAATAGAAATAAATAAACAGAAGTGGTGATTTGGATAAAAATATTCATGTTGAAATGGTTACGTTAAAATGTTCTTCTGTATAATAGTTTGGTTACATAAACTAGGGATCCATTATTTATTCCCAAAATATTTTTATATATATAATATTTATATATATATTTCTGAGTTATCTTACAGACTAGGTACACATCCTGTGCAATTATGCATCCTGTGCACCTTGGAAGATGGATACTTATTGGTAAAAGTAGATGCAGAGGAGGGGATCCAAGTGACAATGCTGTTGAAAGAAATTAGATATATTTCCACAGCATCAGGAGAGGGTGGATCCATAGCACTAGATTGTGTAAAGGTTTCCCTGAGGTTCTTGCCAGTAGACAATAATTGCAGGCTTGGAAGTTTTGCTGAATTGTATTTTTCAGGTCATTAATGTAGATTTTCTAGGAGTTTTCTGCAAATTTTTTCTGCTAGGCATAGTAATTTTTTTAAATCCTTGTTATTTTGTTGCCTACTGATTTATAATTAAATGAAGACTTTAGCAATGCTAAATTCCAGATAGAATATTACTGGAATAAACATGTTATTCCTTTCTATAAGGCATTTTGGACTGACACTTTCCAAAATAGCATATCCTTAATAACATATCCTTAAAGAACTGCAGTCCCTCTGTTTCTCTGAAGTAAAACTACTGTGAAGGATTCAAGGATAGTTTCTCTGACTCCATGTTATTTAACAGAATTGGAGAAGCCTGTAATCAGCATACTATCATCTGGATACCTTGTGTGCAGTGTACAAAGCAGTATGAAAATGCTTACTAAACATATTGGGATCATTCACAAAGTAAATATCTAAAGAAAAAAGTTAAAGTAATGTATATGGTATCTAAATTGAGAAGATTAATATTTTTATTTCAAATAGCAATTTTAATCACTCCATGTTTCTTTAAAATCTAGTATGAAACCCCAATAAAACAAACCTAAAAGAAAGAAGGAAATAAGACAGAAAGAAAGGGAGAAAAAAAATATATACATAATTACTGTTATTCTTCCATACACTCAAGGTGACTTTGAAGCAGAAAGCAGATTAAAGTAATCGTTAGTGTAGACATGACAATAGTAGAAACCTTAAGAGTTCTGTAATGCCATTATATCTCATTTTAAAAGGACTTTATTTTCATCAAGTCCATACTTTAGTATGCTGACTTATAAATGGAATGGCCTGAGAAGAAATCTCTTTAAAATGTTTCAAGTAAATTCCAAATCCTTAGTACCAACTGTTTTGCACTATAAGTGTGTTTCTCTTTGTTTACTTGACTTGGTGATGTAGATGCAGCCTGTCTTGACTACTTTACTTTTTTGTTAGATGTACTTTTGTTAGACTTTGTGGATATGATTATCATCTATGAGAATAGGATTCTGTATCTGTTTAAAAGTTCAATTGATGGTAACAAAATGAGTGTATTTGATTTTTGATTTGGGAAATATCTTTCAGAAAGTGAATCAAATTGGTTTCTGCAACATCTTTGGTCAATAGAAACTGCATCCTGAGTTGTACTATTGAGCTTCCCCAGTTTTTAAAGTATCTTCAGCACATAAGAAATTTTAAGCATGATAGAGACAGCATTAATACCAAAAATATATTTAACGTCTTATTTTTATTCCTTTAGAAAAATTTTTTCTTTTACCGCTTTTGCATATGAACAGAGATCATTTTTTTGGAGGAAAATTGAACTTTTTTTGCTTACAGCAAGTAGGAAAGTTCTGTATTTTAAAAAAATATTAATTTTGGTAAACGTAGAAGTAATTTTCTTCTACTTAACAGCTAATATGTGTTTGTGAATTTAACGTGTGACTATGTTCCTATTTCTTTTTGCATTGTGACAGCTGCATGTGGCGGAAACCTGACAGGCCCAGCAGGAGTTATTCTATCACCTAACTATCCACAGCCTTATCCTCCTGGGAAAGAGTGTGACTGGAGAATAAAAGTAAACCCTGACTTTGTCATTGCCTTGATATTCAAAAGGTACCATTTCTCTATGAATGCCTTTGTTTTAAAGGGTTTCAACTGCCAAATCTAATTGCCAAATGGCAATATTTATAATTCCTTAAAGCTTCTAATTAAATTTCCTATCTATGTCCTGGAGCATATATCTAATATGTGCTATATCATTGTTTCCAAATAATGTAAA
Source organism: Melospiza melodia melodia (assembly GCF_035770615.1). Taxonomy (NCBI): domain Eukaryota; kingdom Metazoa; phylum Chordata; class Aves; order Passeriformes; family Passerellidae; genus Melospiza; species Melospiza melodia. Next base: position 6,040,003 of record NC_086196.1, read on the forward strand.
AGAAAGATATACAGCCATATGGTACATTTGCTATCCAATATGTTCCTTAAAAACAAAACTTTCTGTGACATATCAAATAAAAATCGTTTAAAGACCATATTAATTTGTAGAAGTGCTTGATTTATGCTATTGTAACTAATAGTTGAGACTGAAAGAGTAGTGGAAATTCTGTATGTAAGTCAGTTCTTCCAGGTTTTTTAGAAATACAGCCTAAATATACTTTGCTTAAAATGCATAGATCAGAAAAAATATTGTTCTACTTAGTCAAGAAAGACACTGAGATAATATTTTTTCATAATTTTAATTATTTCCTCTGTTTTCCATAATCAACCTATATGTGTTGCATTGATTTTTACAAGTTGAAGTTCATGCATATAGTCATATTCATGCATTCTGTTTGTCATTTCTAATTGAATCAGTCCTATATAATCATCTTGCTTGCTGTATCTGTGGATGCAAATGCAATTTTTTTCATTTTTTGATACTGTGTTTTAAGTGTGATTTTAAAGCTGAGAATGATAAAGTTGCTGTTGACTTCAGTGGAATGTTGATGAGTTGTGATTCTTTTAGGAGGAGATAGTGGTATGCTGAGAATTTTGCTGTATAATATTTGTACCCTTTCTGTGAAAATAAAAAGCAACATAATACCAAAACAACAACAACAACAACCAAACAACACCAAACTAAAATAAAATTTGATTTCTTTAATTACAGACTGCAGTTTATTTTCTAAAAGCTATTGATAGACACAAAATTAAAGAATGGAATCCTAAGATACTTGAAATTAGATAATAAAAAATGTAGTAATTCTCTTTTTCTGGTATTTTATCAAACAGCATTATAGAGAATAGTTCTCTACTAATTGCACTCTTGAAGATGTCACATGATAGGTGTAGTAAGCAGTGTTTTTCTTTGGATTGCCTAAAAACTCGACTCAAATGCTCCATTTCAAATAAGATGAAAGAAACTTACAGTTACTTAGCATTCAGATTTGTTTGTGACTATTATTGCAGGGAGTATATTATGAGAAATATAATGGAATTTTCTGTTTATGCTATACTTCCAATAAATTTTCTAAATGGTTGCAGTCCAGTAATACAAACACTTTTCAGCAGCTGAAGTTAGACAGGCCTGGATCTCCTTGGTTTTTCTCTTGCACCCTTTTTGTAAATTGCAGTAACATTGGCCACTTTCCAGAGAGCAGGGACCTCCCCTGAAGTCACCTCACTTTCCTCTGAAAGACATTCCATTCATATTACCTTCAAAATTTCTTTGTAAAACATATAAATGTCCTAAAATATAGCATATAGCATGGTTTAGTGAGAATTAATATTAATTCACATTAGTTTATCAGGTCTGATATTATCTGGTTAAGAACAAAGACAAGTTCCAAGGTAATGGTCTATCCATGGAAGCATCTCATTTGTAAAATGATAAATATGTTTGTAATGGGTGGATTTAGTGTCATCCAGTTTAGCCAAATAAAACCAGGTCTTTTAATTCAAGCTACTTTTTTGGATCATTCCTTTGGTCCTCTGGTCAGAGGCAGCCTTTCTGAATCGTGATTCCATGGTCTTGAGAAAGGTGTTAAAGGTAGGTGGGAGGATATTCATAATGGCTTTTGGAAAGCTTAAGGTGTTCATATCAATGACAAAAAGAACTCCAAGTGAATTTTTTTACTGTGAATCATGTTTAAAAAGACATTTATTTCTGGAGAAGAAAATGTGTTGGGCAGAAAATTGGCAACTACAGTCACAGTAATGTTTAACTCAGTGAAAAAACCCGAAGACCTAATTATTTTTTCTCTTTATTTTCAGTTTCAATATGGAACCCAGTTATGATTTTCTACATATTTATGAAGGAGAAGATTCCAACAGTCCTCTAATTGGCAGTTTTCAAGGCTCACAGGCTCCTGAAAGAATAGAGAGCAGTGGTAACAGTCTGTTTCTGGCTTTTCGCAGTGATGCTTCTGTTGGAATGTCAGGATTTGCCATTGACTATAAAGGTACTGTTCTCACTGTAGTCTAAATAAAAGGGAAAAAATGTTTGTTACTTAGCAATTATTGAGACTCAAATCTGGTTCCTTCTTTATGTACTCATAAGTGAACTGCCAAATACCTTTATGCATCAATGTGTGTTTTAAAAACTCTTTTCTATTAATGTGTGAAGGAACACTGAAAACCTGTTTAATGAAATCTCTCTCACATAACTTATGCACATTTTCATCTTCCAGAAAAAAAATAAAATAGGTAGAAGATGCACATCAAAAGTAACATTCGGAAAAAAGTTTGACAATAGCAAAATTTTCTTTTCCCAAGAACTTACACAAGAACTGCCTTACCCTGACTACTTCCTCCTTCTTGTCAATACATACCAATACATTTTCCTTTCCACATTGTTTTCAACCCACAAATGCATTTTTAAATTAATATTACTAGATAGTATTTGCATTTTTTTTTTTTGCAGATATCTCTTACTAGATAGAGACTTGGATATGCTGAGTGTTTTTTAAAGCCAGACAATCACTGAAGATGCTGGTTTCCAGTCACAGATGTTGTCAGTGGCTTAATTATAATCTTTACTGAGTTTTATCAAGCTGTTTTTCAGCAGCAGAAGTGCTGCCTCAGCTTCTTATTCTTGGCAATTGAAGCAAACCACATTAATATACATGTTAAAAATGAAGAACAAAAAGATCTAAGAAATACAGAAAAAATATACCTATAAAAGAAAAAGGAGTGAAAAATAACTATGAAATAATTTTAATATTTAGTCTTCATCTGCCATCCAGCATAATGCATTATTCTCCATGTGTGCAAGGTTCTTCCCAAAGTAATTTTCATATTGCCATAGATGAAATATTAGACTATTTGTCCCCATCTAAACAAAATATCCAAAATGGAAAACAATTTGTTGCAGGAAGTCTGCAAGGCCTGCAAGGAAAGAAAATGAGATGTTGAGCAGAAGGAGATAAAGAGATAAAGATGGCGATTGAAAATTTGCATACACATTTTCACTGTGTCTATGTTTTGTTCTCAGCATAGTGTGATATGAGTTCATCTATGCAACTGAGAGTTAGATGAAATTATAATGAGATAAAAATAAAAGATACAAGAACAGAATACTCTATTTTAAAAAGTTATTGTACTCAACAGAGAGTATATTTTTGCCTAATAATTTAATATTTGTCAGATATGTATTATTTAGTACTTGATATAAATTGTATAAAATTATAGAACAGTTTTGAGTTGGAAGGGACTTAAAGATCACCTAATTCCAACACCCCTGCCATGGTAGAGACATCTTCCTCTAGACTGGGTTGCTCAAAGCCCCATCCAGCCTGACCTTGAACACTTCCAGGGAGGTGACATCCCAAACTTCTCTGAGCACTGTTCCAGTGCCTCACCACCCTCATGGTAAAGGATGCCTTCCTTATATTTTATCTAAACCCACTCTCTTTCAGTTTGAAGCCACTCTTCCTTGTCCTATCACCGCATTCCCTTGTTGTTTACTGCCTCAGCCGTTTCCATGTCCTGGGTAACCTGGGTAACCAGGTCTCCCATTTCTTTCTGGAAAGGACTCACATTTTCCCTACTCTTCCTTTTGTCACAAATATACATATGGAAGTGGTGAATTCTAGAACTGGTCATTCTTCTTCTAAATACTAAATATGAAACGTTATTGGAGCAGTTCAGCTTCAGCTTCATTATAATTTCCTCTTCCAGATAATCAATCTTGAGCAAACATCCATGATACATGATTCAACAAGAATAATATATTAATAGGCTGTTGAATAAATTAAACTGTCTGAAAAAAACCCACTGAGAATAGTTTGTTTCGCCTTTTTTTTTTTTTAATTGAAAGTATATATAGATTTTTTGTAATTCATTTTAACAGAAAAGCCACGGGAAGCTTGTTTTGATCCTGGAAACATCATGAACGGTACAAGAATGGGAACAGACTTTAAGCTTGGTTCAACTATTACTTACCAGTGTGATTCTGGATATAAGATTATTGAACCTTCAACTATAACATGTGTAATTGGTGCAGATGGAAAGCCGGCTTGGAACAGAGCATTACCATCTTGTAATGGTATGTACTGTTTTCTTACCACTTCCCTTGTCTGCCCAGTTAATTCAACTTCTCATTGTTTAAGGCTATTTCCACTATTTCCACACATACATATTGTGAAACAAAAAAAAGAGATAAAAAAATAAGAATTAAGATGAGTTTTGGACTATCCCTTAGTCAATAATATATTAAGTATTTAAAAATATCTTAAACTCTAGAATCAACACATGTTCTTATAATGATTGCAAGGTTATATGTAAGATTCTTTGCACACCCAATATTATTTAGAAAAGCTATCACAACCATCTCAATGCTGCATTAATTGTCACCTTAGAGTAAGAATTATAGTTACTGAGGCAGAAAATAAGAGTGACATCTCAGAACTGTGGCTAACTAATTTATCTTCTATTCCTTGTTTCAGTGTTTGTGTTGTGTATATATATATATATGGAACAATTTTAACAAATCAAAAAGTAGTTACATATATTAGTTAATAAAGTCCATAAAGTACTAATTTATGTTGAAAAATAATATTCATAATTTAATTCAAAATAATTCAAAATAATCTCCTTCAAAATTTTAGATTCTAATTTTAGAAAAACGCAGAAGGAAATGTTTCTATAACTCCATAACTTCAGAGTTTGTTTTAAATTAAGTGTGGTGCACCTTCATTGAAATAAAATGTTCATGACTTGAGAATTTCATGGGGTAATCAGACTTTGTAGCATAATTTCTGATAGTCTCAAAGCAAGAAGAGAAGAAAATAAAGAAGATTTTAAATTCATGCCATGAACTAATTCCTGGTGATATTTCAGTTTCACCTCAGGCACACAATCCTGTTCTGCCTACTGATAGATCAAACTTCTCATCAGCTACCATTACATTGGATTTTTGAATAATTCATGTAGGCAGCTAAGAGAAGATGTGGATTTGTAGTATTAATTGCTGCCTTTTTGTATAAGGAAGTCAGACTTGTGCAGGTATTTCAAGCATGATTTTAAAGACCTGTTAGGGAGGAGCAAGAACAGGTCTGCCCAGCAGGGGCTAAGAGCCAAGCATGTCCCAAGCACGGGCTCACTCACTAGGCAGAGCTCCACAGCGCCTGAGCCAGGTCTGCAGAGCCAGGAGCTGGTCAAAGGGCCCTTTCACAGCCCCTCCTCAGTGACCCTGCTGTCACCTGGGCCACAGGTGCTCCTCTGAGTCAGCTTCCAGGAAGCTGTGAGGTTGTATGTACTCTGCTTCATGCAAGGCGCCCACAGCAGGGTAACATTGATTTATTTTGTGTTTTGTAGCGGAATGATATCTTCACTGCTTAAAAGCAAATTATTGTGATGGTGCTATTTTAAAATAACCTTATTTATCCATTTATTTATTTATAAAATAATTTCATTGTTGGTTTCTTGGGTAAGATAACTTCTTACAACAATCTGTTATCCCGCTGAAAACCATTGTTTTTTTATGAAATCATTTCTCACAACAAAAAGAACTTAATTGCATGTAACTACTTTAATACATGACTTATATTTTAATGAAGATTTTGATAGGAAGCCAGGATTTTCCAAAATGTGAGAAGAGTAACAGCAGTACTTTGTTTTCAGTGTATAGAAATCTATTTACTCAATATCCAGCTTGAAAATAGCCCCTCCATCTGTCCCTTAATATGCCACATTTACAGCCTACACATGGAGGAACATGCCATGCAAGCACTGTTCATTGTTTTTCTCGTAATACAGACAGAACTACTGCTCATGTAAATGTTGACTTGTCTTGGGGATTTGAGCTCCACTATTCTTAAACATGCCTTCTAACTTCTGTGGCTCTAAAAAGTTTCTCTCAACTTTCTGTTGCCTTTATTTTTTGCATACATATGAAGCCAAAGATTTTATTATATGTATAATCTAACGTGCAATTTTCATAATTATCTAGTAAGATATGAAAATAAAGCAATTCAAGCAATACTTTCACAAAGCAGAATTTTTGTCATTCTGTCGAGAAGTGTCAACATATCTATGTATTCCTTGGTGCCATTTTTACTGCAATGCCATATATGTTCCTGACCTGTTTTTAACATGGATTAATGTAAACAGATATTTAAATGAAAACCCAACCTAAAGCCTGTGATTACAGTATCTTTCAATTGAATAAATTGTATTTCCAGTTCTATGTGAATTCTTGTAGTCAAGTAAAACTTTCATGAATTCTAATTTTCAAGAAATTATAATAAAATTATGTCTTGAGAACACAAGATATTTCAGAACAGGTAAACCAAACAAAAGCAAAACCAGTAAAGTGTCATTTTGTGATCTTTAGATTTTTTTTTTTCAGATGTAACTAATATAGACAGCTCTAATTAATGTAACATGTTTCTCTGTATTTGTTTCCAGCACCGTGTGGAGGGCAGTATACTGGATCAGAGGGAGTGGTTTTATCACCAAATTATCCTCATAATTACACTGCTGGACAGACTTGCCATTATTCAATAACTGTCCCTAAAGAATTTGGTAAGAATTTCTTCTATTGATTTATCAATCATTATCATTGTCCTACATTGTCAATCATTATCACTGTCCATGTTTAAATGTCCTTTATTTGGAGTAATGACCTTAGGTTTACATTGTATTGCAAATTACTTCTAAAACTAAATATATTACTGACATGGAAAATGGTTCTAGGATTTTAACCTTTTACTTCTCCCTAGAGTAACCAACTGACTTCAGATAAGACATCTATGTTTGCTATCTAAGCATATCCTGAATACCTTCATTGTTTACATTATTCATCATCATAGGATAATCATTCATTCATGCTTCCTGTAAAGTAAAATCAGGTGTCAGCAAAAAAGCTCTAATATTCCTATTACTTTCTAACTTTTTGTCTTTCATGTTATGAAAAGGGTGAAATGAGTGGAATTACATTTGTTTAAAATGTACAGTGGAAGCAATTCTGCATGAAAGTACCAGAAATGTTTGTGAAAAATCACAAAATTATTATTCCAATGTGTCTAAAAACTTGAAAAGAATCTCTAAAACTCAAGTATGTTAGGTGTAGTTTCCTGCAAAGCAGGTTTTTCCCAAGTCTAGACAAATAGCAGTAAGATTTATTTTACTAATTATTTACCAAAAGGCTTAATTCACAACAACATAATGCATTTGGTACTTTTTGTGTACAATGAAACTTGTAAGGATGCAACTGTAAACAAAATATAGATGGCTGGAATAACAAAATAAAATTTTTATTGACTTGGTTTTATTTCATGTTTCTATTGCTAGATGATATTTGAATTTGGGGAACTATTTGATATTTAGTGAGATGTAATATTAAATAATTTATTAATATACTTTAAATTATGTACAGATGAAGTGCATATTAAGTGTAGCAATATTTCAAAGCTGGTAACACACTGGTATTTTTTAATATTTGATCCGTTTTTATAGCATTCTGATAAATTAAGTACTAATGCAAATTTAAAAATTTGACAAATCAGTAAGTTTAAAAAAAATTCCTCAGATTAAAGCCAGGTAAACAACTAATCCTATGTCATAATAGGTGATCCTTAATAGTTCTTATATTTGGCAATGAAATTTTGGTACAAACCTTTCTGTTTAGATATTCCATTTTCTTATTCTCATAGGTACCTAAACAATAAGACTTGTTTGACTAGAGGTCACAGTTTTGGTGAAAGCATGATTTAATAAATTTGCTTTTAATTTAATTATGGAAATAATGAAAACAAAAAAAAATATTCTTGCATGTAAATATAATGCAGCTGTTTTATCACCTTAGACAATTATATAAGTTGAAAAAGTTTGTACAGGAATTCATTAATAAATAAGACCAACAGAAATACATCCTTAAATTCAATTTTGAAAACTAAATTCTTCTTCTATCTTCTCTTTTTTTATTTTTTTTTTCGTCTCTATCCTTTCTTTTTAAATTTTTTTTAAATTTAGTTGTGTTTGGACAATTTGCCTATTTTCAGACAGCTTTGAATGATGTGGCAGAATTATTTGATGGAGAAAACTCTCAGGCTAGACTTCTTAGTTCTCTGTCTGGATCCCACTCAGGTAATTAATAAAGAAGTATACATTTCTTACACAGCTCCATATGGGAAAAAATAATCAGGAGAATGGTATAAATTTACTTTGGAAATAAAATTATTTGAACAGGGGGCTAAGGGAAGTGGAATACCCTTCTAAATCTTTGAATCAAGACATTACTCTGGAACATATGCTTAGGCAAGAACTGATCCTGGGGTGGGTGTAGAAAAAGTTGAATGAAGTTCTCAGATTGCAATGTAAGAGGGCAGATTGGATGGTATAATTGTCTTCTCTCCCCCTAAACCTTTTGAAATACACATCTACATATTCTGAATGGCTAATTTACACAAATTACTTGTATTTACAAAATGTATGCAAACATGCACTTAGGCTAAAAGCAGGCCAGCTGTTGCATTCAGGTAACTACAGCAAAATGTTGACCCTGTGAAAACATAATTAATCTTATATGGATTGCAACATGGTCAAATTTCCAATGTGTGCATATATAATGAATGTGTTCATCTTCAGTAATATTTAAGTATATTTTTTATATTTCTGCAGCTATTAATGTGTTTTGTTAAGCATTTCTAGTATTTTGGAGAGTTTATATGTTGCTTTAATATTTTTGCAACACAGGGCTATTTTTGGCTTCTTGGTTTTTACTTTGAATAATTGGATAAATACTTAATAGGACAGAATGTAACATATCTATTTGATTTATAGTATTTAAAATTCTGGTTTTTGTTTATTACTTATGGCATATCTGATTTTCATTGATTCAGGATAGGATTCTCCTACATGGAATCTCTAGTTGCAACAATATAAAATTAATCAAAGTGAAAGACTTAGATACTTAGTTATAGATGATGTTTTAAATCATCATTCATTTCTGAAGAATTTCATAAAATATGGGTTCATACAGTACAGGGAGAATAAAAACAGTCATCATATGTAGTGGAATTGTTGTAGGCCTAGTTCAATTTTGTCTATAGTGTTTCATTATTGAACTTTTATCATGGCTCCTGACAAATATGCCAGGAAAGGAGATTAGGTATATTAAATATTTTTATTAATGCTCAAATCAGAAATAAAATTTGCAATGCCATAAGAAAGTTAATAATGTAATATGATTCACGTGTGACCGCATATTTATTGAATCCACTACATAAAACAAGTCATGAGTTTGCTCTCTCTGCTTTAGTCTTGAAATGGTAAACATTCCATGGAGATTCCTGTGGCATTTCAAATACTTTCATTTGATTAATGTGTTTTGCAAGGCAAAACAGTCACAGAAAAGAGTTAACTAAAAAGTCTTCTAATAATTTTGGCCCCAAGCAGCAGTAGGATTCTTGTAATGTAGTTTCTTGGAGCTCTAGTTCCAGCTGCTGCAGTAAATCCAGAAGGTTTCTCTTGTCTTTTTATTCTGGCACTGGCAAATTTAATTTTGTGCAATGTTATTTATGTTTTCTTTAGCTATAGAGGAAAACATGAAACTGTGTGTTTTAACAGCATATTTAATTATGTATTGAAGAGCTATAACTGTTGTTTCTGGTTTGTGTATTTATTTTCTTTTTCCACTTGTAGGAGAGACATTGCCTTTGGCTACATCTAATCAAATTCTTCTGCGATTCAGTGCTAAGAGCGGGGCATCAGCCAGGGGGTTTCACTTTGTTTACCAAGGTAAACACGTCTACTTGTGGTGGAAGACACTGGTACCAATTTCCAAACTGTATGATTTTTAATTCTGCATAAGCCTTAATGCATTGCTTTAAATGTGAGTGTAGTCTAAACCTTTTTCCAGAGATCAGGGACTTCTCCTGCTGGCAGACTGGCTTTCTAACAGCAGTTGTCTGTGTTTATCCTGTCTTGCCCCACAGACTTGAGTATGTCTCAGTAGTTGCCAATCTGTTGCTCCCTTACTGCTGAGTGAGCTCAAGGGGTTTAGGAATGTGCTTAATTGTATTAGTCTTTCTCAGTATTCCCAGCTGATTTTTCAAGAGCTGTTGTTCAGGCTGCTAAGGATTCTGTCTCAAAGAGCTCGGAGAGAAAATTGCTGTGGCAGAGACCATCAATTTCAGTACTGAAGTGTGGGTGGGAGACTTGCTGGTCTGCTTCTGACCCAGCTGAACTTGAGGAGACATTTTGTGCATGTCTGCACACTGCAGCTGAAATGCAAGAATGTCACAGCATGGCCAAGCCTGTTAGCATTCTGCTGGGCAGCTGAGTACACTTGGCTGATCCATGAGTCTTGACTGCAGTCTGGTGACACCGGGAGCATTGCTTACAGATTCACTGCCTGCAAGGGAGCAAATGCAATCCCAAAGGGACTGACTTCTGGGCAGCTCACCAGATGTATTGCATACACACCCAGTAAGCTTAATGAGACACTCACTGCTCACTTTTAGTAAAAGTGAAGCGTAAAAGTTCTGGTGTCCTAGTTTGACACAACAAATAAATGGAAAGAACTGTCTCACCTGAAGAATATTTCCACAGTTTAAAGAAGCTTGGTAGGACTGATTGTTAAGCCTTCTGACTCCTGTGTTTATAGAAAGATATCACCATGACTGCACATTCGCCCTTGCATATTGATACTGTTACACATCAAAAGTATCTTACATACACTTGCATTAAAACTTATCCAAAATTAACCGTAAAAGAGGTCTATAAACTTTGGAGTTAGAAAAGAGCTTTCAGCATTTGAATTCTTATCCATTTGCATATGAATGACATATTTCTGTCATTGTTAAGACTGAAGTGTTACTTTTTACTGCTTTTGAAGAATTCATAGCGATAAAACCCCATGATTCTATTAGCTGTATATATACACACATGGAGTGCTATTGAACAGGGAGTTTCCAAGGGAGCACAATGCTATGCCTCATTTCAGACATTTATACTTTTATTAACTGTAAGAAATAGATTTTAACAAATAGGAGCAAAATGAGACAGAAAAAGTCACTTTATTTGTCTCAGAAAAATCATGAAGCTATTTAAATGCCATGGGATTTTAATATATTTTAAAGTATATCTTAAAAGCATTACTAAATATAGTTATATATATATGCATATATTGGTTAATAAGTTAGTGGTATTTAATAAACTCTATCTTTTTGAGATTTTTTTTCCTCTCCTTATAAAGCATGTGATCATACTTCCAATGACCACCTGCTTGCTAGCCTCTTAAATACTTTAGAAATGACATCCACTCTCACACTGAACACAGTAATCTGGTCTGCAAAGTCAATCATTTTATTTATTGCCCTCTATTCCAGGCTGACCTTCTTCCCTGTTCACTTTTCCACTGGGCTGATTTCAATTTTGTTTCACAGTGGTATGAAACATTTACTGAAAAATGGAGGATAATTACTATAGAAAATAGAATGCCTTTCTGACACATCTTGAGAAGTATAGGTTGACAACACTATAGGTAAAAGCTAAAAGGAAGCTCAAGGGAGAAAAAGCTATTGCTTGCCTTATTTCACATTCTTTCTGGTTTGAGCAACCCACAGATAGGGGCTTTAGCTTCTGATTGAGTTTTAATGGCTTTTGTGATGCCACTTTCTCAAAAACTTTTTTTATCTGGATATGTCATCTATGACTTAATTTCTTTTCTCAGATGATCACATTTCCTTGTAATTAATGCAATAGGTAAAGAGTGTCTGTAATAACAGACTAAATAAATATTGAGCCTTCCAAAATATTAGAGTCAGGTATGTTGATATATGCTAAGAACAATCACATGCAAGAAGACTAGGATTTTTCAGGCTTTATGCTTGTCTTCCTGCTATGACATCACCTAAGAAACAAGAGCCTCTATTTTTTATAACTCAGGCTGCAGCAGTACAAAGTTCCTTCCTTAAAAAGTAATTGCCTTTCTACAATCCAAATATTGATGGGGTTTTAATATTTATCGTTTTTACTTGTTACACAATACATGAACTAGTTTATTAGGTCAATTGATATTTTAAAGTGGATTATTAAGAAAGTTAGTATACTAGGATGAAGAAGACGACAAAAATAAGAGTAAAAGAGGATTGTGGCTTTAACAATCAAGTTGATCTAATTTGTGACAAAAATTAAATGCACAGCCACACATTGTCTGCCAAATGTAATTAGGGAGCAGAACTAAGTCTGTTAGTATTACTTTTTATATGTGCTACCACAACACATTATGTCCTGCTTTAAAACAGACATCCTGGAGAGGTGATCGATGCCCTGAGCCTGTCAGTGTTGAAGAGGTATTTGAAAAATGCCCTTAATAACATGTTTTAACTTGGTCAGTCCTGAATTGGAAAGGCAGTTGGATGATTGCTGTTGGTCTCTTCCAACTGAAATAATCTTGGAGGCATTTCAGCTGAGCTGTCAGTTTTGTCAGCTTTTAAAGAAACAGACCTTTTTTTCCTAACTTTTTATAGACATTAGAAACTATGCTAAGTTTTTACATGAACTATTTAAATCCCATTTTAAGCAGTGTGAGGAGGTAAGGAACCGCCTTACTTTGTTGTTATCTATAGCTTGCATTGCATCTTTTCTTAAGGCAGTTCTTTTTAAAACCGAAGAGGGGAGGGAGGGGGAGAGGGGGATTAAAAAAATGTGATTTTCTATCTTTAGCATTTCTTGTCTCACAGTAACCATTAACAGAGTATTAGTAAAACTCATGAAAAACTGAGCAAAATGTCAATTTTAAATGTCATTGAGTGTTTCTTCCTGGCAATAGAATAATTTGATACAACTGTAGACATGGATGTTTCTGGCTGTCAGGGCTGATCTCAGTAAAATGTCAGCTTTTGGTCTGAAAAAGTATTTCTGGTATGTGAACTAATTCAAGAGTAAACTGCTAGTAAACTGCCCTTACATTTGCTATCATGTCAGAGATAGCTTGCTCACAGGAAAATAACTTTCATAAGGGAATATTATAATGAAAACAGATAATCTAGCATTCTGTGTTGAGAGGTGCTAAAAGGTCTAGTTACACAAAAATAAGTGTAGATTACTAGTGCATGTATGCAAATTTCCCAATTTATTACTATTACTGAAAGTCGTAGGATGTTCTTAAATCTGACTTTATAAGTATCCTTTGTCTGCACAGCTGTTGTAGGTATTCTCCACATGTGGTTGCTAGGCAAGGATTAGAGAAAATAGGAAGGATTTTTTTTCCTATAGTTTCCTCTCTTTTAAAATTTTGAGTAAAAAATATATATAAAGAAAAATGGTATTCCCATAGGAAGCTGAGCAAGAGTTTCTTTCACACAATGAATGGAAAGTACTCCAGGAGCAATGCTGAAATTTTCAGTCAGTTCATGTAGCCTCTTAGGTAAGACAGATAAGCTTTGGGCATGTGAGAAGCTAAAAGTTTAACTAGCAGGTGGCTGAGGTGGTGGCGTGTGTGGGAGGAGGCCTTGAGCCACCATGAGCCATTCACAAACAGCATCCTGTGGAGCTGCTATGAGCCACCTCTCACGTGCCTACGTTCCCACTAGTCAGAGTTACGTGTGGAGCCTCAGAAATATTTGAGCGTGACAACTGCCTTGGGGCAGAGGTGCTCCTGGGCAGCGCTGCTGGAGATGCTGCTGGAGGGATTGTTGGAGGTGCTCTTGGGAGGAGGCACTCCTGCCAAAGGCTTGTACTTCTGAAGGGGCTGTGGCCTGTGGAGCACACCTGCTGGAGGGAGAACACCCCAGAGGGGTTGGCAGCCTGTGAAAGTACTCTTCTGCACTAGGGGACATCTTTGAGGACCTGTAGCCCATGGATGACTCATGCTAGAGGAGAAACATTCAGAAACAGAATGAATGTGGAAACCTTTGGAGCAAAAAGGAAGAGAAACATGAGTAAAATGCTAAATAGATTGTTAGGGGAGGTGGGGAAAAGCAAAAAGAAAGCACATACCCCAAGTTCCTGTGCTGCCTCTCACCTCATTGGTGCAACAAAGATGGACACAAGAAGTAGAGAAAAAGGAGGAGAAGACAGGTGTTTGAAGTTGAACCTGAGCCTGATGAGAATGAAGTAAAACTGTTTAATTAACTTGATTGATTTTTTGTGTCCTCTTTCTTTTTAGTTCCTGAATCAGTGATCAGAAGCTTGTGTAAAATTGGTAACAAATTAAGCATAATTAAGTTTTAATTTCCTGAATATAAACTCCTTTGTCCACAAGAATATACTGAGCCCTTTTCTGTCACATAATTGTGAATTATTTATCTCATGACCAAAATGCCCATTTGAACAAGGGGGCCTGACCAAGGGATGGACAATGCTGAATTACATGGCAGAAGTTGTAGTGCCAAGCATATAGGCTGTTAGTCCAAATAAAAGAGCAAAAAAGAGCAAGCTGGGTCGGCTGAATTGACCTGGCAGTCTGCATCTGACCTGCGGGTTATCATCAGGAAGAACTGTGACTGTGAAATCCTTGAAGTATGGTTTCATCATTTTCCTTCCACAAGTGCAGAAGGGTTTCCTGACAGGGTTAGAACTGCATGCAGGAACAAGTTTCATAGAACATCTGTGTGGTACTGAGGTCCTGTTGGGAACTTAATGACAAATTCCTATTTATTTGAACAAAGGCAGGTATATTAAGTTTGCTGAAAGGTAAGTTGTTTGTTTAAGCTGTGTAAGGTGTTTAAATATTTTAAAAAACATAATAAAATGGATTTGCTTTTGTTTTGCCATATTGTGCATTTACCCAGGAGTATGCTAGTTTACCTCTGACCATTCTTTATATCCCGAGTACATTTTAAAACTTTCTGTAGCTTTCAAGGTTAAAATCTGCAACCAACCAACATACTAATTTAGAAGAAAAATACATATTACAATTTGTCTCACTTTGTCTGACTAATCAATTCATTGCATATTATAAAAAAGAGAATGTATTTTTCTATTATTGATGGTATTAGTTATTTCTAAATCTTTTTAGAAAAAGCTTTTCTCTACATTCAGTAATACTTGGGCACGCCTAACTGCTATATATGGTAGCAATGCTTAAACTGGTAGAACATAATGTAATCATAAATGACAACTTTCATTGTTCTGCTAAAATGTGTTGCATGTTAAATGCTAGATTTAAGATAAAATTGATTTCAATTACTGTTCCGTATCCAACTTGTTAAGAAATGTTAATTTTTAGAGCATTTACAAGTACTTAAAACTTAATTATGATTCTGAATGGAGCAAATGACAGTATAAAAAAATAGGATGAGTGTAAAGTTATCAATATTAAAATAAGTGTGTATAAGCTCTATACACCTTGTCTTTTACTTGGCAACCGGCGTAGCTGAGCAGGTGTGGTGGGGGTGTGTTCAGTTGTGCCCATGAACAGATAGAAACTCTTTCATTCTTACAGGTCAGCAAAGGAATTTAAACATAATGCTGTAAAATAAAACTAAATATAGCTATGATTCTGTTTACATTAGTGAGCCAGAAGCACCATGCTTGGAAATCTTCCAGGGGTGAAGTGTAACACTCACCTTCTTTTTTTCTTTTCTCCTTCCTGGTGCCATTTTGTGTCATTTACTTAAGGACTAAATGGCAGACAATTTTTGTGGTGTTACTTATTCATATCTAGATGCAGTGTCACTCTAATTCTTGAACAAACAAAGCTGATGAAACAAAGCTTTTGAACATGCTGCTCACACAGAAAAATTTCATATATTTAATAAGATTATTTTTAATTTACCTTTATTTTATTATACTGTAAAACATAGATGATATTGCACACTGTCATTTCTATATAAATAGTTTGTTTTTAAATTGGCATTTACTAGCTAACTGCAAAATGATATGTAGTAAGAGCAAGTTTTATATATGAGCAACAGGCACAATAGCAAAAGTTAGTAGGCATAAAAAATGCCTGTTATCAAGAAGTGTTTATAAATAATGAAGCCAAAGGTAAAACTATCCCAGGAACTTCAAATGAATGTTATTATTTAGCTTTTTATATATTCCTTTGCAGTCTTTTAACTGTTCTTGTATCACATCAGATTTATGAATTCCCAGACATTACTGGTAAAAATAATTGTTGGTAAAAATAATTTTGTAAGTTATTATGCTTTCTGTATATCTGATTAGCTACACCATAAAATTTTTTCTCCATATTTATTAAATGAAGTAGGAGGTAGATGTAGTATTCTGCCATTGAAGAGGGCCACAGAAACACCCACTGATCTTCTCGTGCTTGAAGCTGTGCATCCAAAGTCAAAATGTCTCCGAGCTGCCACGGCACTCATATGACTGTACACAGGCACAGCCCCAAACCGCATTCCAGCTAATAGCCATGGAAGCACGAGTCCATTCTTTGAGAATACAGAAGCAGAGAACCTAACATGAATTAAGCTCTGTCCTATAAGAAACAATCAGCATTTTTACTAGCCTGGTTTTTTTATTATGACTGTCATTTGTGTTCCTGACTTTATATTTTTCTCTCTGTATGCAGCTGTTCCACGCACAAGCGATACACAGTGTAGCTCAGTTCCAGAGCCTAGGTATGGAAGGAGAATTGGCTCTGAGTTTTCAGCAGGCTCTGTTGTTCGGTTTGAGTGTAGTCCTGGCTATCTGCTGCAAGGCTCAAAAGCCATCCGATGTCAGTCTGTACCAAATGCCTTAGCTCAGTGGAACGACACAGTACCAAGCTGTGTAGGTAAGCAATTACATTTACATTGTCTGTTCTGTTACATGTCTCTGAATTAGGATTCAGGAATTGTTTCAGAAAATAGTATTTAACCCATATATTCACTCTCCTTCGATTAATATCAGTCATGCCCAATTTAAAAGAGCAGTTTTCCATATCAAGAAATAATTGAGTACCAGCTGGCTCATAGGCAGTATATTGTTTCATATAATGACTTAGATTATATGAACAAGTGTGATGCACATTTTCTTGAACAGTCATTATTTTCATGACTTATCTACAGCTTGAAATAGAAGACAGAATTTAATTCTCCAGAAGTGTCTTTACCTGTTTTATAAGGCAGTGCTTGTGTATTTCTATCACACATAGGATAATGATCTCTTTTTTCAAGCAAAAGCATAATGTGCATTGAATGATGATAGCATTTTTAAGAATAACTAATTTTCTTTAGTCTGTCAATAGACCTGCACTGAAATAATGTTTAGCACTAAAATTTTTTTTTTGTAAACATTGAAATATTTTTACCTTCTCCCTATTTGGATTTTTATTCAAAAGTTGCTATTCCTAAGAATTTACTCTAGCATTAATTAGAGTGTTCTAAAAATAAACGCAGGTATCCTATTTTCTGCATATTCTTTTGGGGTTTTTTTGTTCTGGTTTTTTTTTTGCCTTTTTTTTTTGTTTGTTGGTTTGGTTTTTTTGGGGGGGTTTTATGTTTTTTGTTGTTGTTGTTCTGTTTTCCTGAACTTTATTGAACCAAATGTGTATACACTAAAAACCATTCAATGTACTACACCACCTCATTCACTAGATTCAATATTGGAACTATCTTGGGCTGCGGGTAAATTCACATGATTTCTGTCCATCATGATTGTGTTTAATGTTATGTCTTTACAGTTTGTTGTTACTCTAAGTAAGACACGATAAGCCTCTGCTGCTGTGCTGCTCTAGGCTGCACACATGCAAAATGAAGTTCATTTCTAAATTGTTTATTCGGGCAGGTTGTATCTTATGCTGGATATCATTGATATATTTTAGATAAGAGGCATTCTAAGTTCAGATGGTTGCTTCATGTCTATGTGTTTATGCTACAAAAGCAGATTATTATAATTATCTTGATCTTAGTAAAATTATTAGTATTTCTCTGTTCTCTAAAGTGGTTTAAGTTGTGTAATGATTTGTGCTAATACTTTCTTTCAGTGCCATGCAGTGGGAATTTTACTGAGCGCAGAGGTACTATTCTTTCACCAGGTTACCCTGAACCTTATGGTAACAGCTTGAATTGTGTGTGGAAAATCATAGTGACTGAGGGATCAGGTATTCAGGCAAGTCTGTATTCTGTCAAGCATGGAATATTAAGTACTTTGTTTGTTTATTTCTCTAAAAATTTCATGAATTCGTAATCCTATAATTGGGGAGTGGGGTACTTGAAATATTAGTGCTTCGGATTTCTCATTATTGGTTTTTGGTTAGCTTTATTTATGTTACTTTATTTTCACATAGGGGTGTGAATGAGAAGTGATTAACAAACAGTTTTGTGTTCTAATTGTGTAGCATATTGAAAGCAGGTCCCGATCCTTCAATCTGATATGTAAATACCAACTCTTTCTATCTGCCAGGGTATTACTGAGTCCCTTGAGAGTGCTGCAGCTATCTTGACTATCTGTTCATTTACACTTTGAGTAATTATTCAAAATGATGCAACACATGTGCAAAATCCTTCTTACTTACCTCGTGTCATATTTTCTAAAAGTTATCACAATGCAAAAAGTGAATATTGACTTTTCATTTACGTTCCTTTCACTGATATGTCTTTTGTTTGGATCTCTTATTTTTATTTTCTTTGCTATGTGTTCTTTTTTTTCATTTTGCTGGTTTTAGAACATTTAAAGATGCACATGGCTTGTTGGCCTAAAGAAGTTCTGTGGTCCTGTTTTATAGATCCAGGTCATCAGCTTTGCCACTGAACATAATTGGGACTCCCTTGAAATATACGATGGTGGAGATATGACAGCACCGCGTCTTGGGAGCTTTTCAGGTTAGGATATGCCATGAATTAAAGATACAATTATATATATATAGATATGTATGTGAGGGAACATGTCTTTATTTGCTCACACATATTGATAAGGAGCATATATTCATAGTTTCTGATACCATTATGAATTGTTCTTTCTTTTAGAAGGAGACTTCAGGTGACGTAAGGATGTCAATAATCAAATTCAAAGAGATTTTCAGAAGAAAATAGGACACTAAAATGTTTAACTTTGATTAGTGGAATTTGGTTGATAATACTTTCAAAAAAAATCCTTTCTTTTATCTTTCCTGCCCCTCACATATTAGACATTCTTGGATATAAATTGGTACTGACATTCAAGGAACTTCCCTTGATGGCTTTGATTTAACTTATCCTTATTAACCTGCCTTTCTCATGAAAAAGATGAAGCATTCAATCTTCATCTGAACTCACCAGACCTCACAGAACAAACTGATTTAATACAACTGG